>NC_092132.1:64547086-64854672 GCF_043159975.1 Macaca nemestrina | reverse complement strand
TAGTTAGAAGCCTGGCCACAGAAGACATGAAGCATTTATTTTTTTAAGATGGAGTCTTGCTGTGTCACCCAGGCTGGAGTGCAGTGGCATGGAGTGCAGAGTTGCAGAGGCTCACTGCAATCTCTGCCTCCTGGGTTCAAGCGATTCTCCTGCCTCAGCCTCCTGAGTAACTGGGACTACATGCGTGCACCCCCATGCCCGGCTAATTTTTTTTTTTTTTTTTTTTTGAGGTGGAGTCTCGCTCTGTCGCCCAGGCTGGACTGCAGTGGCGCAATCTCGGCTCACTGCAATTTCTGCCTCCCGGGTTCACACCATTCTCCTGCCTCAGCCTCCTGAGTAGCTGGGACTACAGGCGCCTGCCACCACCCCCGGCTAATTTTTTGTATTTTTTAGTAGAGATGGGGTTTCACCGTGTTAGCCAGGATGGTCTCGATCTCCTGACCTTGTTATTCACCTGCCTCAGCCTCCCAAAGTGCTGGGATTACAGGCGTGAGCCACCGGCGCCTGGCCATAATTTTTGTATTTTTAGTAGAGACAAGGTTTCATTATGTTGGCCAGACTGGTCTCGAACTCCTGACCTTAAGTGATGTGCCTGCCTTGGCCTCCCAAAGTGCTGGGATTACAGGGGTGAGCCACCACGCCCAGCCCCCCATGGAGCATTTAGAGATGGAGCCTCTGTCAGCTTGGCTTCCTGGATGACTCAGATGGGCAGACAGCCCCTCACACCTGCATCACACACATAGAAGACACAAGAAGTAAATCTTTTGCCGTGCTTCACTGCTATTATTTCCAGTTGTTTCTGCTGCATAACTTGGCCTATTTTGACTGATACATTTGATATTCTAGAGCCTGTTTTTTTTTTTTTTTTTTTTTTTTGTGGGGGGAGTGCACCGTTTTTGGAAGTACTGCAACACCAGGTTGATGAGTCAGGTGAACGGAGCAAGCTCCTATTCCATCTCCTTGCTGCAGAAAATCCACTTAGTATATTGTACTCAGATAGAGGACATATCAGATATTAACTGTAGATATTCACTAAGATACTACACTTGATCTTAGCCAAAGGCCAAAAGGCCAAAAACAATGAGCCTTTTTTTTTTTTTTTTCCAATTTAAGGAGGAGAAAGTTTTTGTTAGTTTCTCTTGCTTCTTTTGTTGAGGAAATAGGAGGATAGAAGGGCCAAGAACAGTGGAAGGAGATACATGTGCCTGTTCTCCATTTGGGCCCGCAGTCTAGTATGAAGTCCCAGTGGATAGCCAGCAGCGACAGCAGGAGCAGGCAAACACGGGTGGATTTGTTACAGAACATGCCTGAGACATCACTCTGGAGACTCCCAGAAATGACCAAGGGAGATTTGGGAAGAGTGGCTAAGGTCCTGGTGTTACACTGGAGGTGCTAGGAGCTACTGCCATTTGGAATTAATATTACTGTGACCTTATGTGTTTATATAGGCTCAGGAGGTATGGGGACAGCGAGTCAGATAATAATTCAGCTGCTTTGGTTCATCGAGGCCTGGAGCATGTCTGTGAACGTGTGACAATATACACCTATTGATCTTTCTGATTGACTGTTGGCCTTATGCTCTGTCATTTGTCCATGTAGACTACTTTTATCTGGCAGTATGGATCAGTGTATATTTTCTTTAGCAGTTAAACTGAATGTATAAAGTATTAATTTTGTGAGGAAGAAAACCAAAATGTTTAATTAAAAAGCCAGTATAATTTCTAGACTTCATCATGGGACCGATTTTCCTTTTTTTTAAAAAATAAAATAAAATAGTTTTCTTTTTGAGAGAGAGGTGTGAAGTGTTTTGCTAAACTGTATTTACCTTGTCTATAATAATGACTTTAAGAAAGCCAACAAACTCTCCCAAGGTAGATTTTATAAGGGGTGAAGGATGTTGGAAAGGAAGAAATAATAGAGAAACTGTTATGAAAGCAAAGGTATCTGTGTGATTGCAAATGGTACAAAAAATAGAAACTTTTTTGTTATCATCAAACTTAAGTTGAATTGCCTGAGGTTTTCATTTTAACACCCTGCCACAAAACCACAAATTCAGCTATGCTATCCAGGAAATGTTATTTACAGTTTACCCTCACCTTAGACTCTCTGACCCTTGAAGACACCTTAGAGGATTGGCTGCCCCTTTCTCTCTCCTCTAGTTTATCATCTTTGCCTCTTGTCTTTAGGCAGCAGCGCAGAATTTCCTGGTGACACCTGCTTGTGACCCCAGCTTTGAGAATCCATTAATTCTTCTCCATCTGCTTGGATCGATAGCTAAGGCAACCCTGGGCATCACAGTTTTGTGCACAGTAGAGCCATCCATTTTCCTCTTGAAAAATCATGTAAAAATTGGGAACAACGTCACCATGCAAAATAGAATTTCTTCTTTGGATAGTCAATGGCAAATTACTTTTGTTACTATTACATTTCTTTCAAATATTATAACTTAAAAATGTATAAAGCTCTTTCAAATGATGTAACTCATTTTTTTTTACCCCAAAATGGTAAAGTCCAATTGAATATTATTATTCCTCACTTTATTGACTAGGAAATAGTCTTGCTCAAGGTTACCAATTGGTAACAGAAACGGAACTCACACTCGGAACGTCACACTTTTTGGCCATCTTCCCCTTTCTTCATTTAAGGGTCATCATTAAAAAATTAAAGGGTAACATTTTCTACAATATTTTAAAGCTTCAACACTGTTATTTTGCTTCTATACAAAGGAGTAAAGAAAAATTTTTCCACTTCGAGGTAAAGTACGATGGAGTGCTCCTCATGTGTGAACTGCTACATCTCCCTGACAACCAGCTCTCTTTCCCACATTGGCAAAGGAGGCCTGTGCCTCTCTGAACCACCTTCCAAATTCACCCAAAGATCTAGCTGCTGAAAAGATCATATGTAAAAGCAGATAGCTGTGATCTGACAACTTAGGATACAAATATTAATCAAAAGAAAAGTAAATAAATAGTTGCCTGTATGTTACTTCATCCAAACCCTACCTTACTAGTCCCAAAAATAACAGCAGTAAAATATTAGCAGCAACCATTTCCTGAATGTTTACTCTAGAGCCAAGCCAAGCAGGACACTCAGCCCCATGTCCAGCCACTGTCATTTAATCCTCAGTATAAGCCCGCAATGTCAGTGCTATCCTGGCTTTATTTTACTGACGAGGCGCTGAGGCTTACAGAGCTTAGGTAACTTGTCCAGGTTTTACAGCAGGCAAGCAGCTGAGCGACATCTCCATTCACACCATTGACTTTATTCTTGTACAACAGGAAATCTCATTTCATAAAAGAAAAGTTTCCCACAAATAAAATCAAAATTCATCCAACCCAGAAAGAAGCTGAAGAAGTTGAGAGGTCATCTAACAGAGTTCTGCTTTGCTCATTGGAAACTGACTTCAGTGGAGACTTGTTAATCTTGTCAATTTTCCTAGAAAATTAATTTGCTTTGCAGCAAAGTCTTAAGACTGTGTGTATTAAATGTTACAGCTAAGCTAGACCCTTCAGCTAGTCACAAACTCTTCAATTTAGAGGGGGAAAACAGTAAATTAAGAGAAAGCAATGGGAAACATTTTTCACTGAAAGAAAAGCAAGCCACATAATATATTATTTTTTTCTAGCTTCAGGGTCTTGACCCTTTGGGGATGTTGAAAGGAATAAATGGATTGATTGAGGAAAGGGAAAAACAGCAACTTTAAAAAGCTTGTGGCAGATTAGATGGTGTTATGATGCCTGCTCCTGACTTCCTCCTGCCAAAATGAGATTCATTAAAGAAAACTCTTAAGTAAATTAAAACTCTGCTCGCCAATACCCTCCCCTCCAGATGTTAACAGCCAACTGTGGTTCGTTTGATGACATGGCTGTGGGTAATCAGTAGAAACATTTCTATTAAGAGGGATGATGAGAAGCACTGGGAAATATTTTATGTACTTTTAACCAAAAATGACCGAACAGCTGACTGATTGATGACTTCTGGTATCAGGAACCCGAGATGCTCTCACTGTGTGAGCAATTGCTCATGAGTTCAGTCTGGCCATTCCCGCACCAACAAGATGCTGTTATTCCCTGACTTATGTCTACAATGAAAAGGTGGCTTAGAGAGCAGCAGCAGGGAGGAACCTTTGGCTCAGACAGTGTCAGGCCCCTTGGTGGATTGTGGCCATTTCTGGACTCATCACCAGGGTAGCGTATGTTCTGGGATACAGCAACAGTTCTTCCTGTGGGTATTTCAGTTTATGGGAAAACGGCAGAAAACAGAACTGCCTATGTCAAATTAGAATCAACTTCCTGTCCTGCTGCGTGTGTGTGTATCGATCCAGCTATCTATCTATCTATCTATCTATCTATCTATCTATCTATCTCTGTCTGTTTACACATCTAACTATCTCTATAATGGAGACATATCTCCATTGGAACAGCAATCAAAGGACACATCTGGTCAGCAGGGTTATTAAATGACACAGTTACTTCCCGGTGTGGTGGGTGGGGGCTTGCACCTGGAAGAAGGCAGCGTAGGTTACACACCTGTTGTCATCTCTTTAATGCTGAAGGGAAGTTTAGAGTGCCCTCTTCTGTCACCTAAATTTCAGAAAATAGGAATGTTGATGTGAGTCAAAGGAGTATTCATTTGCTTGAATGTTTTTTTTTTTTTTTTTTGAAATGGAGTCTTTCTCTGTCGCCCAGACTTGAGTGCAATGGCGCAATCTCGACTCACTGCAACTTCCACCTCCCGGGTTCAAGCAATTCTCCTGCCTCAGTCTCCTGAGTGGTTGGGATTACAGGTGTGTGTCACCACGCCTTGCTAATTTTTGTATTTTTAGTAGAGATGGGGTTTCACCACATTGGTCAGGCTGGTCTTGAACTCCTGACCTCGTGATCTGCCCGCCTCGGCCTCCCAAAGTGCTGGGATTACAGGCGTGAGCCACCATGCTTGGCCTGTGCTTGAATCTTTTACCAGATTGTCAGCTCCTTAAAAACAGGGACTTGTTAGTTATATTTGCAACCTGTCATTGGGTGCTTGGATCATAATAGGAGCATAATAGATATTGTAAACGAATCAATAAATGAATGAGTTTTGGCCTGATTTTGAAATGGAGGAGGTCACCTTTTTCACTTACTTTGAAATGCTATGGTCAGACAGGGTTCAGGGGTGCTTCTTGCCAGAGAAGTGTCCTCCCCTAGAAGACCAAGTGTGTCCAGGGTGTGCACAAGAGGGGAGGAGGAGTGGATGGGCTGCTTTGCTCAGTCTGCTCTGGGTTTTAGGAGAGAAGGAACCCTCACGGAAGAAGGGGCTAATTTGTCCTGAAGCTTACCAGAGGCTGAAGCTCCAATACCGTGTTCTCAGCCGTCACTGAACTTTGGGAGTATTAAAAAAACAAACCAACCAACCAGGATCCCACCCTAGGCTAATTCAATGAGAACCTGGGGCTGGTGATAATGAAAGGAATGAGGACTTTAAAAAATCTCTAATATGCAGTCAGAATTGGGGGCTGTGGCTCCAGTTCAGTGGCTGTCAGCTCGTTGAAATGTCAGAATAACATGTTAAAAATATGTATTAATAGATACTATCCCCCACATCCAGAGGTGGGCGTTAGGGCGTCCAGGTGGGGTTCGTACTTCTGTAATGACACATTTTGAAGACCATCAGGATTGAGACAACTCTTTGGCTTAGGATTTCACGTTTCAACGAGCAATCTAGGGTGCTTGTTAAGAACATGGATTCCTGGGTTTGCCCTAAATTTACTGAATCAGACTCCTGAAGAGAGGAACATGGGAACTGGTGGTTTTAAAAGTGCCATTCTCATGATAAGGGAAACATTACTAGCTTGTGTTTCTTAAAGTGTGGCCCCCGATCAGCAGCATTGGCAGCACCTGGGAACCAGAAACTTTGGGGTGGGACCCAGCAGTCAGCTATTGAACAAGCCCTGCAGGTGATTCTGATGCGCACTCCAGCGGGAGGACCACTGCTCTAGTTCTCTGTTTTTCAAGGTATGGGCCCCAGACCAACAGCACTGGTATCACCTGGGAGCTTGTTAAAAATGCAGACTCCTGGCCCCACCCCAGACCCAAGGGGTTAGAATCTACACTTTAAGAGTCTCCCCAGGTGATCTATATGCACACTAAAGTTTGAGAAGCCCTGTCTATACCCCAAATAAATACCACTTTGCTGTGGAAATCAACAGGTGTAAGCTGCTTTAACAGGAAGCAAAATCTAAAATCGATGTTTCCCTTTCAGAACAGAAGTGGCTTTAATTCTAGAGAAACTGTGAAGCAAATCACTTGGAACTCTACTATTAAAACAAATCCCTGCATTGTGTTATTAATTCAACTGAAGTGAAGGATTCAAATACAATTAGATGTAAAGTTCTTTATTTTTTAGACGGAGTCTTGCTCTGTCACCCACGCTGGAATTCAGTGGCGTGATCTCAGCTCACTGCAACCTTTGCCTCCTGCGTTCAAGGGATCCTCCCACCTCAGCTTCCCTAGTAGCTGGGATTACAGACGTGCACTACCACACCTGGCTAATTTTTGTATATTTTGTAGAGAGAGGGTTTCTGCATGTTGACCAGGTTGGTCTGGAACTCTTGAGCTCAAGTGACCCACCCGCCTCGGCCTCCCAAAGTTCTGAGATGACAGGCGTGAGCCACCGCTCCTGGCCAAAATTACATGTAAAGTTCTAACCTCTGTCCTGTATTATTTTGTCTTTCCATACTTTCCTAGTTTCATATAGAGTCTGTCAAAGTATTCTACTCCAGAGCCTGACTTTACACCTTTGGAATATAAATTTGTGGCGCACACACACACACACACACACAAACACACACACACACATCTATTAGATTAGTCAGGGTTCTCCACAGAAACAGAACCAATAGGATATATATAGAGAGAGGCAGAGGGCAGTGGGGAGGTATTTTAAGGAATTGGCTCACGCAGTTATGGGGGCTGGCAAGTCTAAAATATGCAGGGCAGGGCAGCAGGCTGGAAATTCCAGCGAGAGTTGATGTTGCAGCTCGAGTCTGAAGGCAGAATTCCTTCTCGTTAGGGGACCTCAGTGTTTTGCTTTTAAGGCTTTAAACTGATTAGATGAGGCCCACCCATATTATGGAGGGTAATCTGCTTTGTTCACATCTACTGATTTAGAAGTTAATAACTTCTAAAAAACACCTTCATAGAAACATCCAGACTAATGTTTGACCAAACAACTGAGGATGTGGTACAGTGAAGCTGACACATAAAATTAACTCTCTCTCTGTCTTTACACATACACACATATACATGTATATGTTTATAAAACATTTTTTGAATGTTGTAGAAAGTCATAAAATATGCCTATTATCAGAGCTACTGATAATTTCATAAAGTTCATCTATTATTACTCATTCTAAATGGGTTTTTCCTCTGTTTTATTTTCCCTTTCATTTCCCACCTTGCATTAAACTTATGTTCAGACAATATGGCCGGGCGGGTGGCCCATGCCTGTAATTCCAGCACTTTGGGAGGCCAAGGTGGGCAGATCACCTGAGGTCAGGCGTTCGAGACCAGCCTGACCAATATGGTGAAACCCTGTGTCTACTAAAAATAACAAAAATTAGCCGGGCGTGGTGGTGTGTGCCTATAGTCCCAACTACTTGGGAGGCTGAGGCAGGAGAATTGCTCAAAACCGGGAAGTGGAGGTTGCAGTGAGCCGAGATCACACCACTGCGCTCCAGCCTGGGTGACAGAGCAAGACCCCGTCTTATAAAAAAAAAAAAAAAAAAGGAAAAAGATAAAAAGAAAAAAAAAAACAACTTATGTTCAGACAATATAAAATCTTAGGATAACCCATGGCACTCCAGATAGCTGTCACAATTGCTTGTCCTCTCATATCTTTAAATAGCAAATTTGAATTAAGTAAATAATTTTTGACAGTTGCAACTTAAAACACACACAGTGAATCTTATTTTAAACATTGCCCCTGAGGTTTAAGTAAACTTGGCCTGATCCCACAGTTAAAGGCTTGAAGCAGTCAGAAGTTATTTTTACTCTCTTTTCAAATTATCAGCCTACCTTTCTCACTCTTTATTGACCTTGGCGTTTGTGTCCATAAGGGCCATTTAGGTGTGGCCCTTGCTATACAGAATGACAACTCCAGACCAGGCAAAAAAAAAAAAAAAAAAAAAAAAAAAAAAAAAAAAAAAGGGACAGCTGTCCTGGAGATAGACGCCAATTAATTTTGAGGCTTTTTTCTTTAGTGCATTATTATTATTATTTTTGAGACAGGGTCTCACTGTCACCCAGGCTGGAGTACAGTCACATGATCGGGGCTCACTGCAGCCCTCCTGCCTTAAGCAATCCTCCCGCCTCAGTCTCCCAAGTAGCTGGGACGACAGACACGCACCACCATGCCCAGCTAATTTTTAGTATTTTTATTAGAGATGGAATTTCACCATGTTGGCCAGGCTGGTCTTGAACTCCTAGGCTCAAATGAACCACCTGCCTCAGCCTCCCAAAGTGCTGGGATTACAGGTGTGAGCCACTGCGCTTGGCCAATACATCATCTTTTAAACATAATAAATGATTTCTGTATGGTAGTATAAACGCCATTTGTGTAGGCAAGATTCTGAAGATATTGTGGTTTTGCACGGCCCAAGAAGAGAAAAGGGGGTTAATTTATAAGAGAATTTCTAGGTGTGGACCCAAATAGCTCCTTGGATTTTTGCTTGCATGTGTCTTAATTGTGTCTTAGCTGTGCTTAGCTAAGGCATTTAGCTATGCACGTGAGTCACTTTAGACCTCCACCCAGCTTGAAATTACCGGGTACTAAAAGTCATGCAAATACTCTGGAAATGACAATGATTCCAGAGATGCATTTGGCCACTGTTTGTTTAGGTGGATGATGGTATCAGGTGGGAGTCTCACCTGTGACAGAATCTCATCCAATTTAAGGATAAATGAGGCTTTGATGGAAGGTATCACAGAACTGCTGTGCTGCGAGACTGAGGGCAGCTGCAGACACTTGGGGACGGCTCCTGCATCCTAGGATTGGCTTATCCCTGATCATTCTCTCAGACTCCTCCATAAGGTGGGATGGCTGCTGACCAAGCTGAGGTTACATGAGTATAGCTTAAAATCAAAGAAGTAACAGGATTTCCTATTGGCTCCAGAAGAAACATCTCCCTAGTTGAGTCACAAGCTCATCCCTAGACCATCACAGCAGGCAGGAAGAAGGTTCTGTGAGGATTCCAGTCCAGGTCAGTTACCTTGCACGAATTTGTTCCTAGAAAAAGTGGGGACAAAGTTGGGCTGGGAAGATATAAAACGAAAGCTAGTAGAGTTTAAGAATTCGCTTGTTCATGGACTTTAATCGCTCTCTTGGCAGTCTCCTTCTTCTATGAGGAAGTTTCTTGCCCTTCTATAAGAGGTTTTTAGTTTTTGTAGTGTGCCACCAAGGCAGCCATTTTTGCTTATGGCTGATTTTTCATGCTCCATCTTGTATTTATTTCTTTTCCTTGGGGAACTCTTGCTGTTATAGCGAGTGTTCTATTTGGTAAGTATTGGGGTTCTGTTTGGTTATGGTGTAATAACTATCTGGCATATGGTTTAATAATTATTTTTTATTTTTATTTTTTTGAGACGGAGTTTCACTCTTGTTGCCCAGGTTGGAGTGCAGGAGCTCGATCTTGGCTTACTGCAACCTCCCCATCCCGGGTTGAAGTGATTCTCCTGCCTCAGCTTCCTGAGTAGCTGGGATTACAGGCGCCCACCACCATGCCTGGCTAATTTTTTGTATTTTTAGTAGAGACGGGGTTTCACCATATTGGCCAGGTTGGTCTTAAACTCCTGACCTTTGGTGATCCACCCGCCTCGGCCTCCCAAAGTGCTGGGATTACAGGCTTGAGCCACCGCGCCTGGACTTGTAATAATTATTTTTAATAGCTTTGTTGAGTAAGTAGATGTTCTTGTACCAATCTCTTAGACACTTACATTATTTCTAATTTACTCTCTTCCAAATGCGGCAAGATGGGATTTTTTTTTCCTATTGTAACTTTTTATTCTGTTTTGTTGATGCTTAAGGAAAACAGCTCTGCCCATAACTCACTGTAGCTTGGAGTTATGACACCAACTTGCATTTGGCCAATTAGAAAGAGTCCAAACTGCATTCTTCTTAGAAGGTCTATTCAGTTGATAAATGGCACTTAGCTGATTTTTTTTTTTTTTTTTTTTTTTTTTTGCATATAACCTTTAACAAGAACTCTTAAGTTGCACTGATTATGTCCCAAGAAATAAGGGACCGATGGTAATTCAGATGGGCACCTCTGAAAAGATCATCAGTTTTCTGTCCCATTCCAGCCAGATTTTTCGAAAACCTTGGGGAAAGACTGAAATTCCCCACCAATCTGAGACTGTATGCAAGTCTTTACAACATTAATTGGAAAAAACAAGAATCCCAACATGGCACCAAATAGACCTCCACAGATAAAATCATTGACCAAATGAGCAGTGCGAGTCATTGCGGTAGGCAGATGCTCCTTAATGGGACCTTGAAGGCTGAAAAACAAGACATTGCTGAGTCCATTCCGGAAAAGAATGGGCACCAAGCCTCAGAAATACTCTCCAATTCCATGACATTTCAGTGTCTTGAAAGCTTGGTGAATGTTGGTAAATTTGTCATGATGCAGCCTCAATAATACTCTCCAATTCTGTGACGTTTCAGTGCCTTGAAAGCCTGATAAGTGTTGGTAAGTGTGTCATGATGCTTGTGGTCTTGAAGCAATGTCTGAACTCTTTCCAGTGGAGTGAAAGTTGCTTCTGTTGTCCCTGAAAGCACTGCTGCCACACCACGGGTGCAAAACTCTGGAGCACTGACATGCTTGTGGAGAAGGCAGGATAAATCCTCATACAGACCAAACATAAGTGCAAGTATAGTTGTCTTCTGCATCAAGGGGGAAGGATTCCACGATACAAGCTTCGAAATCCATCCCTTCTCAAATGAAGTTTTACATCACGGGTTTTGATGCTATACAGCTGTTGTCAAAAGAGCACATTCTGAATGGGAAATGTGATTGTGAAATTGTCGAAGGCTGCACAACAGCCACACAAATAATGCTTCATTTCACCAACATTTGTAATATGAGGTGATACATCTTGTTTTGAAGATGTTAGTATTGGTGGCCTCTTTTCATGAGCCTCTGAATCCATCATGTTGCTTAAGAGCTTTCTTTTTCATGAAGGACTTTTTTTTTTAACCTGTAATATCATCTGAGCCTGGAGTTTGGCAGGATGATAGCTTTTTAATAATGTTCCCAATTTCTTCCATTGTTATTCTTCTGTTAGGTTCTCTCTTCTTGAGTCAATTTTGATAACTAGATTTCTGTTCTCCAGGCATCCGTTTCCAAGATGGGATTTTCTTTTACCTTCACGCCCATTTTTTCTTTCCCTTTTCACCTTCAGTGAGAGAAGATATTTTATAGACAGAATAAAGAGAACTGTTAGTAGAATACTTTAAAAATTTGTTGTGAGAGGTAGTCGATGTCAGAAAGAGAAAGGCTTGTTTTTCTGGTAATTGTTCTCCTCTGAAGAATCTCAAAGGCAAATGCTTCCCCCATGAAGCATGGTAAGGACCTCCTACTTCTGTCAGGTTGGAGATGCTTTCACTTTATGGGTAATGCAAAAAGAAACATGTACTCTGGAGGAAAGGAAGAGGAAACATTTTTTTTTTTTTTGAGACAGAGTCTTGCTCTGTCGCCCAGGCTGGGGTGCAGTGGCCGGATCTCAGCTCACTGCAAGCTCCGCCTCCCGGGTTCACGCCATTCTGCCTCAGCCTCCCGAGTAGCTGGGACTACAGGTGCCCGCCACCTCGCCCGCTAGTTTTTTGTATTTTTTAGTAGAGACGGGGTTTCACCGTGTTAGCCAGGATGGTCTCGATCTCCTGACCTCGTGATCCGCCCGTCTCGGCCTCCCAAAGTGCTGGGATTACAGGCTTGAGCCACCGCGCCCGGCCAGGAAACATTTTTTTAAAAGACAAAGAAGGAGGGAAAATGTAGAAAAAAAAATTTTGGAAACGTATTCATGGAAGAATCTGGATGGACAGTGAGGGTTTTATGGTTTCATAAAATAGAAACTAGGCTGGGTGTGGTGGCTCACACCTATAATCCCAGCATTTTGGAGGCCTAGGTGGAGGGATCACTTGAGCCCAGGGGTTTAAGACCAGCCTGGGCAATGTAGGGAGACCCCCATCTCTACAAAAAATACAAAAATTAGCTGGGCACGATGGTGCATGCCTGTAGTCCCAGCTATTCAAGAGGCTGAGGTGGGAGGATCACTTGAGCTTGGCAGGTTGAGGCTGCAGTGAGCCAAGATCATACTCCTGCCTGGACAACAGAGAGTGAGACCCTGTCTTAAAAACAAACAAACAAAAAAATAAACCAAATACAGATAACTTAAGTGTTGAAAAAATATGGGGCTGGCCATGGTGGCTCAGGCCTATAATCCCAGAACTTTGGGAGGCCAAGGTGGGAGAATCACTTGAGTCCAGGAGTTTGAGACCAGCTTAGGCAACATAGTGAGACCCCGTCTCTACAAAAAATAAAAAAATTAGCCAGGCACAGTGGCTTGTGCCTGTGGTCCCAGCTACTCTGGAGGCTGAGGTGGGAGGATTGCTTGAGCCCAAGGAGGTTGAGGCTGCTGTGAACTATGATCACACCACTGCACTCCAACCTGGGTGACAAAGTGAGACCCTGTCTCCTCCACCACAAAAAAAAAAAAAAAAAAAAAAAAAAAAGGAAAGAAAAAATATGCGTAGGTCACAAGATTTAAAAATAAATGCATGAACTAGACTTAGAGCAGAAATAGAGAATTTTCAGAGCGCCAGGGGGAAGGAACTAATGGCCATTCTCCAGCATTAGACCCTCAGGATAAATTAGCCTCAGTCACTGGTTTAGCTGGGCTTGGCCAGGGGAGGTCAGGGTTCTTGGACAGTCACTTGTAGCCTGTGTACAATGGCAGAGGGGTAATTGTTCAAAGCAAACTCAAGGTGGTGTCACCAGAAGAAAGAGGAATGAATGCTGGCCAGGTAAAAGCAACAGTTGCCCTCTACAATGTCTAGATGGAAACTGAGGAAATATGTTCACCATCTTCTGGGGGCCATTTGCTTTTGTGATGGGCCAGTAATAGGATTGCTTTATTTCTTGTAGTGCTGTGCTTGAGTACAGGCGAAACTATGGAATTACATGAGTAATGTGGTAATGAGGATCATTTGCATTTGTTTTGTCTTCTTCTGAGTTATTTTCTGGGACAAAATTCTCAGGGATGGAATTCCCAGGTCAAAGGGGATGATTATGTTTATGGCTACACTACTTCAGTTCTACATGGAAAATAAATGACAGCGAAGATATTCAAAACAGGGCAAGCAAAAACAAGTGTTGGGCCCTAATTTTGTCAACCATGTTTTGTAAAGGATACAATAAGAGGTATGGAATAATAGTTAAGGTTATGAGGTAAAGGAGTAATATTATTAAATAATATTTTGGGAGTGCCAATCAAGGGATAGATCTCAACCTCGATTGTTAGGTACTTTAGATTTTGAGCAACAGAGATATCCTCAGTTTACCTTAGTTGATGACCTTCCTTCCTTCCTCTTTCTCTCCCTTTTCTCTCTTTCTTTCTTTTGAGACAAGGTCTTGCTCTGTTGCCCGGGGTGGAGCACAGTGATGCAATCACAGCTGACTGTAGCTTTGAACTTGGGGGCTCAGTTGGTCCTCCCACCTCAGCCTTCAGAGTAACTGGGACTACAGGCATGTGCCACGATGTCCAGCTAATTTTTGTATTTTTTGTAGAGATGAGGTCTCCCCATGTTGCTCAGGCTGGTCTCGAACTCCTGGACTCAAGTGATCTTCCCACTTCAACCTCCCAAAATGCTGGGATTACAGGTATGAGCCACGGCCCCCGGCTGGTAGTTTCTTTTTAATACAAATTTTATTTTGAAGCAGTTGACTGAAAAGTTGCAACTACAGAAACAAAACAAAACAAAACAAAACTCTTTCTGGTAACCATTTGAGGGTAAGTTGCCAAACTAATGCTCACCCCGCTGAAAACTTCAATATTCATTTTCTCAAATGAGGACATTCTCCCATATCACCATAGCCCAACCATCCAAGGCAGGAAACTAACACTGATACATTTCTACCATCTAATCCTCAGACCCAGTCAAGTTTTGCCAACTGTTTTAAATAGTAAAAATAAAACAAGACAAGTTTGGAATCCAGCATTGAATTTAGGTGTCATCTCTTTCCTTCTGGAACACTTCCACTCTCCTTGACTTTCATAACCTTGATACTTTTGAAGAATACAGACAGTTATTTGATTATTATGAAAGCAATGCTGTGTTTTCCTCATTGCCTCCTATCAGGGAGCACACAATGTTGATTTATCCCATTTATTATGCTGTTTACTTGATTACCTGATTTAAGGTGGTGCTAGGCTTTTCATTATAAAGTTACTCTTCAACCATGTGTAATCAATCACTATTTAGTTAATACATGTTTTGTGGGGAGGCACTTTGAAACTGTAAATATCCTGTTCCTTGCCAAATTTTGAATTTATTTATATGAACATGGACCCACGGTTTCCTGTTTCACTCAATGGGTTACAATAAGTTGTTGTCACAATTTATTTTGATACTCAAATTGTCTCAGACTTGGCCACTGAGGGCCCCTTCAAACTGGCTCCTGTGTCCCTTTGACATGCCTCATCAGTCTTTGAGCATTTCCTTGATTTCTGGATCAACAAGATCTTCCAGGTCATCCTATAATTTTCCTGCCTCAGCCTTCGAAATAGCCATTTCTCCAAGAAGCCTGGGTTGACTTTTGGAGAGAATGGATGGTATTTAAGAACAAGATCTGGGTGCTAGATGGGCTCATTGCAATTGGGCTGTGCTCATTGAGCTGTGCTCACTGCTCCCAGGCCCTTTGACTAGACAGAGCCAGGGAACACACATGTGCACACACACACACACACACACACATATTTGTTTCTGTATCTAAGCATCTCTATCATCTCTATTTATGTACCTAAGTACCTACATACCTACCTACCTAACTACCTACCTATCAAAAACCATAAAAAAGCTGGGCACAGTGGTGAGTGCCTGTAATCCCAGCTACTCAATAGGTTGAGGCAGGAGAATTCCTTGAGCCTAGGACTTTAAGACCAGCCCTGACAACATATTGATGCCCCATCTCAAAAAAAATAAAATACCAAAACAAAACCCCCAAACCATAAGGTCACACTGATATCACAGGGTTCAAGCTGGTTCTACTACCCTTAACGTACTTACCTATTTTATCAATATTTCTTCATGCAACCAATCTCGCGTGACCACTGCTGCCTCCTCCCCAGCATGGACATCTCCTCATCGCATCAGTCCTCTGACCCTCCATGCTGCCTCCACCCCCACCCCTCTGGTAGACAGTCTCCCCACCCTGCTTGGGCTCCAAAACCCCTCTGACAGCTGCCATGACACCCCCACATGTGGGTGCTCTGTGCATCTGTCTCAGGCTCTGATACCACTTGCTGGAAAGTCCCTTTTGCATGGACAAAAGGCAGTTTCTTTTACGGGAGAAAACACTAGAGCTGGTTTTAGAAAGGTTGGCTTCCAGAGCCTTTGTCTTTTTTCGAGAAGGAGTCTCCCTCTGTCTCCCAAGCTGGAGTGTGGTGGCACCATCTCAGCTCACTGTAAGCTCCTCCTCCTGGGTTCAAGTGATTCTCCTGCCTCAGCCTCCCGAGTAGTTGGGATTACAGTTGCCCACCACCATGCCCGGCTGACTTTTCATATTTTTAGTAGAGACAGGGTTTCGTCATGTCGGCCAGGCTGGTCTGGAACTCCTGACCTCAAGTGATCCACCCGCCTTGGCCTCCCAAAATGCTGGGATTACAGACATGAGCCACTGTACCCGTCCTCAGAGCCTTTGTCTTAAGAGGAGATCATTATAAAGTGTGGGTGAAGTCCAGCGGCCATTCGAAACAACTGAAGGGCACGCTGGACTGCTGTGCAGCCAAAAAGACTTCGAAAGACCTAGACCTCTCTTTCTTTATTTTTCTTTCCTTTTCTTTTCTTTTCTTTTTTTTTTTTTTGAGGCAGGGTCTCACTGTGTCACCCAGACTGAAGTCAGTGGCGTTATCTCAGCCTGGGCTCAAGCGGTCCTCCCACCTCAGTCCCCTGTAGCTGGGACTACAGGTGTGCATCACCACACACACCCTGGCAACTTTTCTCTTATTTTTTGTAGAGACAAGGTTTTGCTTTGTCGCTCAGGCCGACCTCGAACTCCTGGGTGCAAGTGATCTGCCTGCCTCGGCCTCCCAAAGTGCTTGATTATGGGCATGAGCCACTGTGCCAGGCCAAGAGCTAGAATTCTTTAGCATTACATAATTTTTATGTTGGCCTCTTGGAGACCATTTTGTCCTTGAGGAAACCAGGGCCTAAGCAGGTTGCTCATGCATTACCTCTTTGGTTTTACCCATAAGAGCATAAACTTCCAGAAAAGTGTTCTGTTACTTTCTGTGATGCCTTATCTTTTTTTTTTTTTTTTTTTTTTGAGGTGGAGTCTCACTCCATTACCCAGGCTGGAGTGCAGTGGTGTGATCTCAGCTCACTGCAACATCCATCTCCTGGGTTCAAGTGATTCTCTTGTCTCAGCCTCCCGAGTAGCTTGGACTACAGGCATGTGCCGCCATGCCCAGCTAATTTTTGTATTTTTAGGAGAGAGGGGGTTTCACCATGTTGGTCGGGCTGATCTCAAACTCCTGACCTCAGGTGATCTGCCTGCCTTAGCCTCCCAAAGTGCTGGGATTACAGGCATGAGCCACTGCACCCAGCCATGCTGTGGAAATAATGTGTTTGATTATGGACAGTTTTTTGGCTCTCCTTTCAGATATGTTCTATTGCCTGTGCCTAGAGAAACAGCCATTCAAGATACTTCTTAACATTTTCCTTCCTGGCCCTCACTTTTGGCTTAAAGATGTTTGCACTGTCCCAGAATTGTGCCCCAAGATGGGAAGATGATGGAACAAGTACTTAATGGAATGCAGCAAAAAAGAGCAAGGATGATTTGCCACGTTCTGGATCATTCCCCATATGCTTTCTTTTATGATTCTAATTCTTTCGTCTTTACTTAGCATTCAGTGGAGAATTCCCGAGTAAGAAAAAGAATTATTTCCCATCAAGAACCTTTTCCCATCCAGAAATAGTAGATCACTTTATCTATTTATTATTAATGTAACCTCCATATCGCTTGCTGCATGGGCTTGCTGCCTACGCTTTCCAGGCTCCTCCTTCTTTGCACCTGGCAATTGCTACCTGCCTGAACCTTGAAGTATTCTTCTTCCACACCTCACCCTCCTGTGACAACGCTCCCACAGAGCAGGCCAAGACATTAAAATAGTGGAATCTGTAACATAGATATGAATGAACCTGTAAATAATATCTTGAATGAGATATTGCAAATAACACCTGTAGTGCATTTCCTGGCATTCTATTAAGACTCCAGAACTGCGCATCCTCCTCATCACCATTACTGTAGTCATTTGTTCTAATGCCCAGAAGCATCTCCAGGCAGCCTTGTCATCTTCCTGTGTTCGTTGACCTCACTGGGTAAATGAACTGTGACTCTGGACTCATCCTGTGCTTTCTCATGCTTGTTGCTTGGGCCTCAGCAAATGGGGCTCCCCCGCATTCTCCCCAAACCTCACAGAGTGTGCTGATTTCCAGCATCTTTAGGTCTTACCCTGAATTGCATTGTCATGCAGGTAACTGGCACACTCCCTCCCTGTGGGCTCATGATGTTATACAGCATGCACTTAGAAGTAAAAAACTTTTTCAGATTTATTCCAGAACAGCTATATTCCCTCTTCATAGAGCATCATACTATTATCTCTTTTTTCTCTCTTCCAAGAAAGCCCACTTTTCCCATCCCACAAGAGAAAAACAATCCTAACCCTGAGAACACCCCCACGTGTTCCAAATTTGGCTGCTTTCTTGACTTTCCCAATAGCAAACTCAAAAAATTACACCTTTGTTCTCCTGGGATAATTTGTATAACCTAGAAGTTATTTAGCCTTTTAACCCACACAGACAGTCTTTATATATTTTATTTTTCATTATTATATTAATAAATAGCCAATGTTTCTTGCAGATGAATTAGAAAATATTTGAGTTGCTGTAAATGAAAAAAGGAAAAGAAAATTACATATAATCTCAATAGCCAGGAATTGCTCTGTTATCATAGTAACGTATGGATTGCCATCTTATCTCATACAGTCCAGTTCTTGGGATGAAATTATTATATGCATACTATTTTTAACCTCAATTGAAAATTAAGTTTAACATATTTTGAAACTTTGCTTGTCAATAAATAAAATTTGATGGAATTCCAACATGGAGATCCAGTCATGGCAGGGGAGGTGGTATGGTTAATAGCAAATAGTCTTACTGTTGATTCATCAGCATCCACACAGAATCTAAACATTGACAAAACGTCGCTATAGCAGAGAGGCTGTGTTGAACAATTTAATTAAGAGTGCACATCACAATCTGTGATTATCTTCTTGTTTATTTTTTGCTATCTTGTTTCTTGTCTATCATTCCTTACTAGAACATAAGCGCAGCATCCAACACAGAGCAGGTCCTCAATAAATATCGTCTAGTAAATGAATGAATGAATTATTGAATTCATACTCTCTCTTGCTGTTCTATAACTAAGCAGATTGTGGCACGGAGAGATAGTGCTCTCCATGTCTCCATGGTCTCCCCTACATTTCCCAGCATCCCTTGCAGAGATGGTATAGCCACATGACAAGTTGAATTAGAAAATATATTTGAGTTGCTGTAATAATAAATATATTTGAGTTGAGGCCAATGGATTGTGAATGGAAGTAACCTGTGTCACTCCTAGGCTGTGGCAATTAAGAGCTAGTAATACTTCCTGCATCTCTTTCTTTCCTTGACTCATGACTCTGAAGGCCAGGTGTGTCAGTTGACATGGCTACAGAATGGAAGAAAGACATTTAAACCACAGCAGACTTATGTAAGTGAGAAATAAGGCTTTTTTTTTTTTTTTTTCCAGTTCATCCACTGATATTTTAGTGTTTCTCTTTTGGGAACTTACTGAAACACAGTCAAGACTATCCTGACACACACGATATAAAACCAGAATTAGACATATTAGACATTTGTTCTTTGGCTGTGAGACTGATCAAATTTAATTGACATAAACAGGATGTAGTCTATGATTATAACTTCATGGTTGTATTTCCTTGTTTGATTTTAAAACACCTACCCTGAAGTGCTTGGGTGAAAGGATATAAATATTCTGAATGTAAATATTCTGAACGTAAATTCAGTTTCTTCAGATGTGTCATGGTTTGAAATAAAATATTTTAATTTAGTATGTTATTTAGATTATTTCTATTGTAAATTCTAATTTCTCTCACCCATAGGTTGTTTATGATTTCTGAACAGGAACAATTCCCTTAGAGCTGTAAAAAGGAAAACAATACTTGTGCTCTTGGGGTATCATAGTTTTAGGCGACAGCTGCAATGATGGCAAGTAGGATGAAGAGAGAGAGAGAGCTATTGGCTTGCTGTGGTCAATCAGTTACCTATTTTAGAAGTTCCCAGACTTTCTCAGTTCATAGCTATAGTTATTCAGTAATTTATGCATGGGCCCTAAGCCAAAAGATATATATATATAAAATGTGTATGTAATATATATACACATACACACACACACACACACACACACATATATATATATATAAACATTTTGGTTTATTAAAGTCCAAATAACTTAATGGTTTGTACAGTGCCTGGCAGATGTCACCTTGTTTCCCTCAAAAGCTTGAAACCTCCTGCAGGGCCCGTCATCTTCACTACAGTGACCCAGGGTGCCTCAGCACATAGTTTGGGAACCACAGACAATATGATTTAATATTTGTGGGATTTGAGGAACCCTATCTTTTAATATCTAGCCTTTCGTGAGCCTCTGTTTTATTGTAAAGAAATCTGAATATCTACTCATAGCATGTCAAAAGGTAGTAACTTTTTAAAAAATTGAGATGGAGGTCTTGCTATATTGCCCAGGCTGGTCTCGAACTCCTGGGCTCAAGCAATCCTCCCTCCTTGGCCTCCCAAAGTGGCATGAGCCACCATGCCCTGCCAAAAGGTAGTAACTTGAGCTTCATGTGAAATTTGGAATTGCATAATTCATTGAAAGAAGTAGTCATCAGTGTGGATGACAGGTAAGGGTCGCTAGACAGAAGAACGAAGCAGTAAGCCACTTAGTCTCTGGTCATTTCCAGCCTCTGTTTTCTTCCAGAAGTCTGTGCTCTTGTGGCTTTCCTGTGGCCTCTCTAGCTAATCCTTCACGGTTTCTCTGATTGGTTAATCCTTGCTATGGAGCTTTTATTGTCGACATTCCTCAAGTCTTAGTCCTCAATTTCCATTATAGACTATGAGCAGATGGTTCCAAAACGTAGAATATTTTTCTTTTTACTGGTATTTCCCTTTTAAAATTTCCCCAGTCCTTCAATAAAAGAAAGTCAACCTTGACAGCCAGGTGATTGGAGAGATGGAAAGGTAAGACCATCAAGAGGTGCCTCCTTGGCTTTCTCTCCCTCAGGCCCCATAAAGAGAAGCTGAATCCCATAAGGGAACAGAGGCGCAGGGGGTGACATGGTGACCAGCAGTACAGCGAAGGGGCCACGGTGAGGCAGGACCTGATGGAGATGCATGACCTCCACAGAGAGCATCTTGGGAGGTGACTCCAGAGAGGGAAAGCGTCCATTTTCCCACAGTGTGGGAGCAGGTGTTCTCTGCCCTGGATGCTCAGGAGACTCACCGGAGAATCACTGGGGAGATTTTTAAAGTGACAGTCCCCCACCATGAAACAATAAAAACAGTTTTGGGGAGGGGATGCTGGGCATCAGGAATCTAAAAATGCGTAGCCAGGATTGAGAACCACCTTGCTGGAGGAAGCTGACCTGAAGAATGAGTGGAGGTGAGGGTAAGGGAGCGTGAACTTGACTCTCTCCCTGCTCTCACCACAGGTCCAGGAGATGGGAGCCTGGACGTGCTGATGGCCGTCTTGCCACCATGTATAGCCTAGGAATAAACCTAGCATGGGAGGCTGTGGAGCTGAGCTAGGAAGAGAGTCGAATTTTGCTGACATCATTTGAGACATTCCTGAAGCTACTACTGTTTCTGGAAATGTCAGTTATGTATCCCACATCTTCTCTTTTTCCTTAAAACCCAGTATGGCTTGTGTTTTCTGTCTTCGCACGGAAACAGCTGAGGACTACTTGTGTGGTTATTACTCCCTAGCTCCTTCTTTAACACCAAAACCTTGGAGGGGCGTTTGCATTTTAGGGAGTATATGAAGGGCTTTAGTTTATTTGTTTTTAATTGCTTTGAGACAGGATCTTGCTTGCTCTGTTGCCCAGGCTGGAGTGCAGTGGCATGATCGTAGCTCACTGCAGCCTTAAACTCCTGGGCTCAGGAGATCCTCCTGCTTCAGCTTCCTGAGTAGCTGGTACTATAGGTGCATGCCAACATGCCTGGCTAATTTTTTTGTTTTGGTTTTGAGACAGAGTCTCCGAGTCTCACTCTGTCGCCAGGCTGGAGGGCAGTGGCGTGATCTCGGCTCACGGCAACCTTCACCTCCCGGGTTCAAGCGATTCTCCTGCCTCAGCCACCCAAGTAGCTGGTACTACAGGAGTGCACCACCACGTCCAGCTAATTTTTGTATTTCTAGTAGAGACATGGTTTCAGTATGTTGGCCAGGATGGTCTCGATCTCTTGACCTCGTGATCCGCCTGCCTCAGCCTCCCAAAGTGCTGGGATAACAGGTGTGAGCCATCGCACCTGGCCACCTGGCTAATTTTTATTGTTTTTGTAGACAGGGTCTTGCTAGGTTGCTCAGGCTGCTCTTGAATTCCTGGCTTCTAGTGCTCCTCTCACCATGACCTCCCGCAGTGCTGGGATTATATGCATGAACCACCACACTCAGCCTGACGGGCTTTATTTTTGCTTTGGTTGGCAGAGACTGCTTATTGTGTCCCAATATTTGTTCTCCCTTTTGTCCATGTAATAGCTTTTTTAGCTGAGCTGCTTAGAAAAATAAAGACTACAATTCTCAGTGTCCATCACCACTGCGCCAATAGGCATAGCTTTGGCCAATAGGATGCACGCAGAAGCATAGCGGTAGCATGTGGAACCCTCAAAAATCAGCAAGAATGGACCCTGTTCTCCATCCTTCCTCCTTTGTGCTGCCTGGAACGTGGATGTCTCCATGTTCAGCTTGAGGAAGAGGTGGTAGGAATGGTGGAGCAGTGAGCTGGATGGGGAGCTTGAATCCCCGGAACTCCAGGGAACAGAGCCACCACATTGACTGTGGCCTGAGACTTCCAGAGTTCATTTATGTGAATGAGAAATAAATTTCTATCTTAATAAGCCAGTGCTATTTTGGGTTTTCTGTCACTCAAAGTGGAATCTAATTCTAACTAATATCCCCTATTAAGTTTCATCTTGATAGATTTGGACTGTCACTTTGTGTCTTTGGGCCCTGATGTCATCATTCAACATCTCCTTTATCCCATACAGCTCTCTGTCATCTGTTAATGAGATCAGCATGCCCTCAGTACTTCCATCCAAGTCATTAATAAAAATAGGATGGGGAGAGGGCTGAGGACAGCGGCCTCCAGCCTGCTCCAGCGAGCTCTCTCATTAGGGTCCTGGGGATCTAGCCACCTTGCCTTGGTCACCTCAGAGGTGGTGTGGAGAGGAACATTGAGGAGTTTCAGTCGTAGATCCACAGGTGCCAAGCTTTAGCATACATCAGGAACACCAGAGGACCTTTTTTCTTAAATTTAATTTTTAATTTGTTTTAGAGAGAAGCTTTTACTCTGTTGCCCAGGCTGGAGTGCAGTGGTGTGATCATAGCTCATTGTAACCTCGAACTCCTGGGCTCAAGCAGTGCTCCTGCCTCAGCCTCCTGAGTAGCTAGGACAGGACTACAGTCATGCACCACCATGCCTGGCTAATTTCCTTTCTTTTGTGGACAGTGGGGGTCTTGCCATGTTTCCCAGGCTGGCATCAAGCAATTCTCCTGCCTCAGCTTCCCAAAGTGCTGGGATTACAGGTGTGAGTCACCAAAGCCCAAGTATTAGTATTTCTAACAAGTCTCAGGTGATGCTGATACTGACGGGTTAGAGGCCACACTTTGACAACCACCTTTTTTGGAAGGTGAACTGCAAGATGGAAAAAAATACTTCAAAGTAGTTTGGCTCTAGAAGGTAAGTCCTTCAGGAGGCAAGAGGGATGGACTGCAGAACATCTGGTGGAGGATTGGACTATGATGGGACCCAGCTCTGCATTGGGGCTTATAGGAAGCAGGCCAGCAGAGTTGGGAATGGATGAAGGTAGGTAGGTTGGTCCATTTGATTCTGGGAGGCTTCAGGAGGTTCTGGACAACGGCATCTATTTTTTTTTTTTTTTTTTTTTTGAGACAGAGCTTTGCTCCTGTTGCCCAGGCTGGAGTGCAGTGGTGCAATCTTGGCTCACTGCAACCTCTACCTCCGGGGTTCAAGCGATTCTCCTGCCTCAGCCTCCCGAGTAGCTAGGATTACAGGAGTGTGCCATGACCCCCGGCTAATTTTTGTATTTTTAGTAGAGATGGGGTTTCTCCATGTTGGCCAGGCTGGTCTTGAACTCTTGACCTCAGGTGATCCATCTGCCATGGTCTCCCGAAGTGCTGGGATTACAGGTGTGAGCCACTGTGCCTGGCCAATGGCATCTATTTTCTCAGTGAAAAATATGCCAGAACATTAACTGAAGCATTGACTGTTAACTATGTGGGGAGAAATTATGAAGTAGGGGGCAGCAGGCAAACTCAAGCATGGCTGAGTAACTGTGTAAGGAGGAAATGGACTAATCTTGGTATTAGTACATTACTAAGAACATCTAAGTATTAACCTATAAGCAATTCCAAGGAGGAGATGGCACTGTATTCATCAAGATATCTCCAGGCCCAGCAAAGTGCTTGGTGAGTGCTCAAGTAATTTTAAAATTTTTTGTGTGTTATTTTAAAGACAGGATCTCACTCTGCATCTAGGATCCTGGCTTACTGCAGACTCACACTCCTGGGTTGAAACAACCTTCTTGTCTCAGCCTCCTGAGTAGCTAGGACTACAGGTGTGTGCTACTATGCCTGGCTAATTTTCTTCTGTAGAGAAGGGGTCTCCCTGTGTTGCATAGCCTGGTCTTGAACTCCTAGGCTCAAGTGAACCTTCTGCCTTGGGCTCCCAAAGCACTAGGATTATAGGCATGAGCCACTATGCCCAGGCTCCATTCATGTTTAACAATAAATGAGCCTGTGAAGTTCAATTTTTAGCTTATATTGTCCCTCCAGAACAAAATGGCAGTTCATTAGGTTTACATGGGTATGTTTTGTGTTAATTTTAATGAATTAAAAAATAATTTGTTTCACAGACAGACATTACATAATACGTGATTGTTTTAAGACAGATAACATTTTACACAATCATTAGAGTATTATCACACCTTAAAACAAAAAGATTGTGAAATGTACCACCACCATACCCTGAAATGCAGTTTTCTTCCTAAAGTTGAGTTACAGGAACGTCTAACAGGTTCTGCTTCATATGATCACCATTGTCATCCTTCTGACACACATGAGCTCAGAATCATGGTTCAGCAGCCTCCTGTCTGGGGACATGATAAATAAAGGAAGAAATCTGTGGGCACTTGGAATAACTTCCTACCAGCTGCAGAGATGGGGACTGGCCTAAACCCACTGCTGGTTCTGACATGAAGGAGTTAGGAGCGGTGGAAAGTCAGAGGATAGCTTTGTCATTAAAACAGGTCCATACAGCAGGGGAAGGTGACCAACTGTCTTGATTTGCCTGGGACCAAGGGGAATACCAGTATGTGGGATTTTTCACTGCTACACCTAGGATAGTCCCAGGCAAACCGGGACAAGCCAGTCACCGTCGCCGGGCTGTCCACAATGGAGAAAAAAATCCAAAATAGTAGCTCCTACAGCAAGGCTGCTGTTTGATTTCTGGTAGGAAGCAGAGCTGGCTTCATGGGCGTGGGACTGGTGTAGCAGAATCGAAGAGGACTTAGAAGAACTCATTCTTAGTTTGATGCTCTGCTGTCATTTGAAATTCTTCCTCATTTTTGAACAAAAGGCCACTCATTTTCATTTTGTACTGGGTCCTGCATGGTGTGCAGCTGGTCCACAGATTATGGAGAAGAGGCCTGAGGGTTCTTCCCTCCTTTATTCCTAGGTGGCCTGATGCGAGAAGGTTCTCTCTCCCTCTCTCTCCTTCTCCCTCTTCCTTTCTCATTGTTCCCACCCCTCCCCTTCTTTCTCTTCCACCCCACTCCCTCTCCTCTTTCTGCTTTAAGCAAAACCTGTGCAAGGCATTATTTTATCCATTATATATTTTTAAAGTCCATGCCATCTTATCACAGGTGTTTGTGTTTAAAAAAAATAAACTTGGTTCACATGCAGCACTTCCCCCCTGCATGTGCTTCTCCCAGCAAGAAAAAGTGAGCCAGAGAAGGACAGATAAAAATATTTGGAAAAGTTTAAGAAAGTGTGGCAGCAATGCCAGTTGACTGCGGTCTCCAGGCTCATAGCAGGGAGAAGCCACCCTCTGGATCAAAGGGAACCCCCTCAGCAAAGATGAAAGGGGTGATAATTGTAAGTTAAGAGAAAGAGTTTTATAATAGAAGCGATAATAACAGCTGCATAGCAGGAAACTCAGGGAGCATTACATTGGGGCTGGGTGGGTGGGGCCCAGGCAGGTCGACTGAGGAATCTCTCCTAAAACTGTGCTATGGGAATCTGAATTCTCTCCAAGTTATTTCTGCTTTCCTTCTTGGATGTCAAAAATCACACTTTTCTTTCTTTTTTTTTTTTTTTTAAATTTATTTATTATTATTATACTTTAAGTTGTAGGGTACATGTGCATAACGTGCAGGTTTGTTACATATGTATACTTGTGCCATGTTGGTGTGCTGCACCCATCAACTCGTCATTTACATCAGGTATAACTCCCAATGCAATCCCTCCCCCCTCCCCCCTCCCCATGATAGGCCCCTGTGTGTGATGTTCCCCTTCCTGAGTCCAAGTGATCTCATTGTTCAGTTCCCACCTATGAGTGAGAACATGCGGTGTTTGGTTTTCTGTTCTTGTGATAGTTTGCTAAGAATGATGGTTTCCAGCTGCATCCATGTCCCTACAAAGGACACAAACTCATCCTTTGTGATGGCTGCATAGTATTCCATGGTGTATATGTGCCACATTTTCTTAATCCAATCTGTCACTGATGGACATTTGGGTTGATTCCAAGTCTTTGCTATTGTGAATAGTGCTGCAATAAACATACGTGTGCATGTGTCTTTATAGCAGCATGATTTATAATCCTTTGGGTATATACCCAGTAATGGGATGGCTGGGTCATATGGTACATCTAGTTCTAGATCCTTGAGGAATCGCCATACTGTTTTCCATAATGGTTGAACTAGTTTACAATCCCACCAACAGTGTAAAAGTGTTCCTATTTCTCCACATCCTCTCCAGCACCTGTTGTTTCCTGACTTTTTAATGATCGCCATTCTAACTGGTGTGAGATGGTATCTCATTGTGGTTTTGATTTGCATTTCTCTTATGGCCAGTGATGATGAGCATTTTTTCATGTGTCTGTTGGCTGTATGAATGTCTTCTTTTGAGAAATGTCTGTTCATATCCTTTGCCCACTTTTTGATGGGGTTGTTTGTTTTTTTCTTGTAAATTTGTTTGAGTTCTTTGTAGGTTCTGGATATTAGCCCTTTGTCAGATGAGTAGATTGCAAAAATTTTCTCCCATTCTGTAGGTTGCCTGTTCACTCTGATGGTAGTTTCTTTTGCTGTGCAGAAGCTCTTTAGTTTAATGAGATCCCATTTGTCAATTTTGGCTTTTGCTGCCGTTGCTTTTGGTGCTTTAGACATGAAGTCTTTGCCCATGCCTATGTCCTGAATGGTACTACCTAGGTTTTCCTCTAGGATTTTTATGGTATTAGGTCTAACATTTAAGTCTCTAATCCATCTTGAATTAATTTTTGTATAAGGAGTAAGGAAAGGATCCAGTTTCAGCTTTCTACTTATGGCTAGCCAATTTTCCCAGCACCATTTATTAAATACGGAATCCTTTCCCCATTTCTTGTTTCTCTCAGGTTTGTCAAAGATCAGATGGCTGTAGATGTGTGGTATTATTTCTGAGGACTCTGTTCTGTTCCATTGGTCTATATCTCTGTTTTGGTACCAGTACCATGCTGTTTTGGTTACTGTAGCCTTGTAGTATAGTTTGAAGTCAGGTAGTGTGATGCCTCCAGCTTTGTTCTGAACCAAAGACAAGAACCACATGATTATCTCAATAGATGCAGAAAAGGCTTTTGACAAAATTCAACAGCCCTTCATGCTAAAAACGCTCAATAAATTCGGTATTGATGGAACGTACCTCAAAATAATAAGAGCTATTTATGACAAACCCACAGCCAATATCATACTGAATGGGCAAAAACTGGAAAAATTCCCTTTGAAAACTGGCACAAGACAGGGATGCCCTGTCTCACCACTCCTATTCAACATAGTGTTGGAAGTTCTGGCTAGGGCAATTAGGCAAGAGAAAGAAATCAAGGGTATTCAGTTAGGAAAAGAAGAAGTCAAACTGTCCCTGTTTGCAGATGACATGATTGTATATTTAGAAAACCCCATTGTCTCAGCCCAAAATCTCCTTAAGCTGATAAGCAACTTCAGCAAAGTCTCAGGATACAAAATTAATGTGCAAAAATCACAAGCATTCTTATACACCAGTAACAGACAAACAGAGAGCCAAATCAGGAATGAACTTCCATTCACAATTGCTTCAAAGAGAATAAAATACCTAGGAATCCAACTTACAAGGGATGTAAAGGACCTCTTCAAGGAGAACTACAAACCACTGCTCAGTGAAATAAAAGAGGACACAAACAAATGGAAGAACATATCATGCTCATGGATAGGAAGAATCAATATCGTGAAAATGGCCATACTGCCCAAGGTAATTTATAGATTCAATGCCATCCCCATCAAGCTACCAATGAGTTTCTTCACAGAATTGGAAGAAACTGCTTTAAAGTTCATATGGAACCAAAAAAGAGCCCGCATCTCCAAGACAATCCTAAGTCAAAAGAACAAAGCTGGAGGCATCACACTTTTCAAACAAAGGGTGTCATTGTGGTGTTTGCTTATGCTTTTGCAATTTTAAATGTGGAATGTAAGGAGGACGGGGATGGTGGGCTGAGACAGGGTAAATAACACTGAATTTGGAGTGTGAGGCCGGGTGGCTGAGCTGGGTGTAAGGCTGTAAAGGCCACTTTGGGGCACTGGCTGAGCTCAGCTGTGTTTTCACCTTGACCTCACCTCCTACCGGGAGGAACGTCCCTGGGGAGCAGCAGGGCAGGCCTGGAAGGGGAGGCGAGCGTGGTCCCATCAGCGCCGCCCGCCTGGCACCTCCTCCGGTGTGCGGGGCTCACCTGAGCCATCGGAGCACATCTGAGCTAGGTCAGCGCGGGAGGAGGAGGTCACAGGCAACAGGACGCCGAGCACCGCAGCTTAGAAAGGTAAGTGGAGCAGAGCCTGCTGTGCCAAACGCACGGGCTTTGAGATTTTAAACGTATTTTTTTCTCCCTGTCTTTGCATGGGTAGGGTGTCAAAGCCATCTAGGGGATGAGGCATGGGAACGGGAGTTGGGATCGGCTGCAGGGATTCTGCCCCAGGCGCTGGAAGGTTGCTCAGCTCCCATGGGTTCTCCTTCCTCCTCCTGTGCATGTAGGCAGTAGGGTTAAGAATAGCTCTGTGAAGGTTTGGGTAAAGTAATCTGGCCTTCTAGGGTGGAGGCAGGGGGTGAGGATGGTAGAAGTATACTGTAAATACACAGTATGACCTGGCTGGAAAATGATAATTTGTAAAGCATAGAAAACTTGGCTGTGTATATATGTTTGGCTCCCCATTTATATTAAACTAAATGATGAATGGCTTTCAGGCAATGAGGCAGAAAAGCAAAAGCATTTCTGAGTGGCTGCTGATAAGTCCGGAGGAGGATTACCAAACCCAGGCCTCCTCCTGCTTTCTTGCTGAAATGCCCTTGCGTTGTAAAAGCTGTACTTTCAAGCTGTGGTTCAACAATATGAAAACTCAGAACTGGCCGGGCGCGGTGGCTCAAGCCTGTAATCCCAGCACTTTGGGAGGCTGAGACCGGCGGATCACGAAGTCAGGAGATCGAGACCATCCTGGCTAACACGGTGAAACCCCATCTCTACTAAAAAATACAAAAAACTAACGGGGCGAGGTGGCAGGCGCCTGTAGTCCCAGCTACTCGGGAGGCTGAGGCAGGAGAATGGCGTGAACCCGGGAGGTGGAGCTTGCAGTGAGCTGAGATCCGGCCACTGCACTCCAGCCTGGGCGACAGAGCGAGACTCCTTCTCAAAAAAAAAAAAGAAAGAAAGAAAAGAAAACTCAGAACTGCGGATAGATGATTTAAAAATGATTATGCATATCCAGACAGCTCTAGATGTAACTTTTATTAAAGAGTATACATTTAAAAAAATTGTTGGGTCTTTTGAGGTTAACTCAGGTTTCCCTTGGAAAACAGTCTATATTTGTGTGTTAAAGTAAAGCTTTCCCAGCAAAGTAAATATTTAAGAAAACAATGACAAAGTCACCATTTTATGGAAGACAGAGGTAACTGAAATGATTGCTAAGTGGTGAATATCTAATTTCAAAAGATATGCCTATATTTATTTTATTCTCTTTTAAAACACATCTTAAGACTTAATTTTCTAGCCTTGACATGGCAACTTAAATTTTAAAAAAATCTATTTTTAGCACAAGTTTTACTGAATTGTCCACCAGAGGGCAGTATTAGATAAAAGTTTCATAAAAATATACATTCACTGTAATTCATAGAAATCGTATGTTTCATTAGTTTTTATTAACAATGATATTAATAGAAAGCACTTCCTTCCATCCACAGAAATAAAGTGAGCAAGCTCTGCATATTTGGTTTCCACATGGGGTAAATCGTTCTGAAAGCAGCATATATTAAGTTGTAAAGGATATGTTTGTTTCATAGCTTTCAAGATGAAAGAAGCAGTCAAAGGAACTACAGACGATTTGGGTGGTACTTTACAGGCCCGGGATTGATCCTATTGGCTTGCTAAAAAGGAGTTTGGTTGTTTCAACTCAATCTCCAACACGCTATTTACCCTCCCTGGGAAACCGTCCAAATTTGGCCACATCCCATACGCTAGAAAAAGCTCAGAGCCAGAGCCAACTGTGGGTTTGCCTGAGGTGGCAGAACAGCATGCGGAGAGGTTGCAGGCTGGTTTCCAGGGGCCAGAAACATCATCACCACACCCGTGAGCCTGTCGTGAGTGGGAGGTGGTAGGGAGTTATGCCTGGCTCCTACAAGGTCGTCAATAAATGTTGGTTTCTCTCCTATTCACTCGCTGTGTAATTATGTATTACTTTGTGGTGTTGCTTTTGTTTGTAATATTTACAATTTTAAAAAATTAAAGAAACACATACACACATACACATGGTAAGCAAACAGTATAAGGTGGTGTAGAATTAAAAATGTCTTTCTGAACCCACCGACCAGACCCTCTCTCCAGAGGCGAACATCTGCAACAATTTTTTTTTTTTTTTTTTTGAGACCAGGTCTTGCTATGTTGCCCAGGTTGGAGTGCAGTGGCTGTTCACAGGTGTCATCTTGCTATTAATCAGCACGGGAATTTAAGCCTGGTTCATTTCTGACCTGGGCGGGTTCATCCCTCCTTAGGCAACCTGGTGGTCCCCTGCTCCTGTGAGGTCACCATATTGTTGCTGAACTTAGTGTGGACCCTCTACTGGCATAGCGTACTAGAGCCCAGAACTCCTGGACTCAAGCAACCTCAGCCTCTTGAGTAGCTGGGACCACAGGCAAGTGCCATCATGTCGGCTGGCAGCAACAATTTTTGTGTATCATTCAGAAAATTTTCATCCAGACACCTGTATATCCCATAGACATTTTTATGCAAATAGGAGCAAACTATATAGACCTTAGCTTGCACCTTGCTTTTTTTGTTCAATGACGCATCTTGGAAATATTCCCAATTTTATTTCTTAACTTTTCCCATTTTATTTCCAGTGAGACATATTTCTCCATGGCAGGAACTTTGTTGTAAGTATTTTCTTTTCCTCTTTGCCTTACAGTGTCTGAGAGAATACTCTTGACATACGAGGTGTGTAAAAACGATTCTGGGGTTGATTAGTTGGAATGTCAGTCTGTTCCTGGCAAAATGGGGGAAGGAAGAAGGAAAGGTTATAATCACATAGAATAACTTTTATTGTTCATTTCCAAAAACATGAGAATTGGAAAGAGTACATTGGGTCTTGTGTAGTATTTTTCTTAGCCTCCAACTGCTTGAAATTGACAGCAAATCCTTGTATTATTTGGCATGTTGGTTGCCCCAGCTCCCCTCATTTGTCATTCAGTGGCGAGCTGTGCCTTTGGATCACCAGGTCTTCATAACCTCATATTAATGACTGATGCTCTGTGATAACAGGGCATGAAGGGAGCTTCGGAAGTCAACGATGACATTCGTATCGATCTGTTGGCACACACTATACAGCCTTGAAAATTGTCCTTCATTTAAAAGGCCGTGTATTAGGATAGTTGAAATCACATACAACAGTCCTACTACTTTTTTTTTTTTTTTTTTTTCCCCAAAAAAGAGTATGTATTAGATGATTCCATTTATACAAAGTTCAAGAAAAGGCAAACTAATTTATATTGACAAAAAGCAGGCAATGATTGTTTAGGGATGGAAGGGTAAAGTAGAATGGATGGGAGGCGGGTATTACCAAGAGGCATGAGGAAATTTTGGGGGATGATGACATGTTCACTATTTTGATTATGGTGAGTATTTCACAGTGTCAAAATTATTAAATTTTATCCTTTAAAACTTTGCAGTTGCAAAAGGTTTTACAGAACAGGTGTTATTTTAAAGCATCCTTTAAAATAGTGTGTTTTCTTTTTTTTTTTTTTTTTTTTTTTTTTTTTTTTTTTGAATTTGTAAAATGGAAATTTTATTTTATTTTATTTTATTTTTTTAATTTATTTATTATTATTATACTTTAAGTTGTAGGGTACATGTGCATAACGTGCAGGTTTGTTACATATGTATACTTGTGCCATGTTGGTGTGCTGCACCCATCAACTCATCATTTACATCAGGTATAACTCCCAATGCAATCCCTCCCCCCTCCCCCCTCCCCATGATAGGCCCCTGTGTGTGATGTTCCCCTTCCTGAGTCCAAGTGATCTCATTGTTCAGTTCCCACCTATGAGTGAGAACATGCGGTGTTTGGTTTTCTGTTCCTGTGATAGCTTGCTAAGAATGATGGTTTCCAGCTGCATCCATGTCCCTACAAAGGACACAAACTCATCCCTTTTGATGGCTGCATAGTATTCCATGGTGTATATGTGCCACATTTTCTTAATCCAATCTGTCACTGATGGACATTTGGGTTGATTCCAAGTCTTTGCTATTGTGAATAGTGCTGCAATAAACATACGTGTGCATGTGTCTTTATAGCAGCATAATTTATAATCCTTTGGGTATATACCCAGTAATGGGATGGCTGGGTCATATGGTACATCTAGTTCTAGATCCTTGAGGAATCGCCATACTGTTTTCCATAATGGTTGAACTAGTTTACAATCCCACCAACAGTGTAAAAGTGTTCCTATTTCTCCACATCCTCTCCAGCACCTGTTGTTTCTTGACTTTTTAATGATCACCATTCTAACTGGTGTGAGATGGTATCTCATTGTGGTTTTGATTTGCATTTCTCTGATGGCCAGTGATGATGAGCATTTTTTCATGTGTCTGTTGGCTGTATGAATGTCTTCTTTTGAGAAATGTCTGTTCATATCCTTTGCCCACTTTTTGATGGGGTTGTTTGTTTTTTTCTTGTAAATTTGTTTGAGTTCTCTGTAGGTTCTGGATATTAGCCCTTTGTCAGATGAGTAGATTGCAAAAATTTTCTCCCATTCTGTAGGTTGCCTGTTCACTCTGATGGTAGTTTCTTTTGCTGTGCAGAAGCTCTTTAGTTTAATGAGATCCCATTTGTCAATTTTGGCTTTTGCTGCCGTTGCTTTTGGTGTTTTAGACATAAAGTCTTTGCCCATGCCTATGTCCTGAATGGTACTACCTAGGTTTTCCTCTAGGATTTTTATGGTATTAGGTCTAACATTTAAGTCTCTAATCCATCTTGAATTAATTTTCGTATAAGGAGTAAGGAAAGGATCCAGTTTCAGCTTTCTACTTATGGCTAGCCAATTTTCCCAGCACCATTTATTAAATAGGGAATCCTTTCCCCTTTTCTTGTTTCTCTCAGGTTTGTCAAAGATCAGATGGCTGTAGATGTGTGGTATTATTTCTGAGGACTCTGTTCTGTTCCATTGGTCTATATCTCTGTTTTGGTACCAGTACCATGCTGTTTTGGTTACTGTAGCCTTGTAGTATAGTTTGAAGTCAGGTAGCGTGATGCCTCCAGCTTTGTTCTTTTGACTTAGGATTGTCTTGGAGATGCGGGCTCTTTTTTGGTTCCATATGAACTTTAAAGCAGTTTTTTCCAATTCTGTGAAGAAACTCATTGGTAGCTTGATGGGGATGGCATTGAATCTATAAATTACCTTGGGCAGTATGGCCATTTTCACGATATTGATTCTTCCTATCCATGAGCATGGTATGTTCTTCCATTTGTTTGTGTCCTCTTTGATTTCACTGAGCAGTGGTTTGTAGTTCTCCTTGAAGAGGTCCTTTACATCCCTTGTAAGTTGGATTCCTAGGTATTTGATTCTCTTTGAAGCTATTGTGAATGGAAGTTCATTCCTGATTTGGCTCTCTGTTTGTCTGTTACTGGTGTATAAGAATGCTTGTGATTTTTGCACATTAATTTTGTATCCTGAGACTTTGCTGAAGTTGCTTATCAGCTTAAGGAGATTTTGGGCTGAGACAATGGGGTTTTCTAAATATACAATCATGTCATCTGCAAACAGTGACAGTTTGACTTCTTCTTTTCCTAACTGAATACCCTTGATTTCTTTCTCTTGCCTGATTGCCCTAGCCAGAACTTCCAACACTATGTTGAATAGGAGTGGTGAGAGAGGGCATCCCTGTCTTGTGCCAGTTTTCAAAGGGAATTTTTCCAGTTTTTGCCCATTCAGTATGATATTGGCTGTGGGTTTGTCATAAATAGCTCTTATTATTTTGAGGTACGTTCCATCAATACCGAATTTATTGAGCGTTTTTAGCATGAAGGGCTGTTGAATTTTGTCAAAAGCCTTTTCTGCATCAATTGAGATAATCATGTGGTTCTTGTCTTTGGTTCTGTTTATATGCTGGATTATGTTTATTGATTTGCGAATGTTGAACCAGCCTTGCATCCCAGGGATGAAGCCCACTTGATCATGGTGGATAAGCTTTTTGATGTGTTGCTGAATCCGGTTTGCCAGTATTTTATTGAGGATTTTTGCATCGATGTTCATCAGGGATATTGGTCTAAAATTCTCTTTTTTTGTTGTGTCTCTGCCAGGCTTTGGTATCAGGATGATGTTGGCCTCATAAAATGAGTTAGGGAGGATTCCCTCTTTTTCTATGGATTGGAATAGTTTCAGAAGGAATGGTACCAACTCCTCCTTGTACCTCTGGTAGAATTCAGCTGTGAATCCATCTGGTCCTGGACTTTTTTTGGTTGGTAGGCTATTAATTATTGCCTCAATTTCAGAGCCTGCTATTGGTCTATTCAGGGATTCAACTTCTTCCTGGTTTAGTCTTGGAAGAGTGTAAGTGTCCAGGAAATTATCCATTTCTTCTAGATTTTCCAGTTTGTTTGCGTAGAGGTGTTTATAGTATTCTCTGATGATAGTTTGTATTTCTGTGGGGTCGGTGGTGATATTCCCTTTATCATTTTTAATTGCGTCGATTTGATTCTTCTCTCTTTTCTTCTTTATTAGTCTTGCTAGTGGTCTGTCAATTTTGTTGATCTTTTCAAAAAACCAACTCCTGGATTCATTGATTTTTTGGAGAGTTTTTTGTGTCTCTATCTCCTTCAGTTCTGCTCTGATCTTAGTTATTTCTTGCCTTCTGCTAGCTTTCGAATGTGTTTGCTCTTGCTTCTCTAGTTCTTTTAATTGTGATGTTAGAGTGTCAATTTTAGATCTTTCCTGCTTTCTCTTGTGGGCATTTAGTGCTATAAATTTCCCTCTACACACTGCTTTAAATGTGTCCCAGAGATTCTGGTATGTTGTATCTTTGTTCTCATTGGTTTCAAAGAACATCTTTATTTCTGCCTTCATTTCGTTATGTACCCAGTAGTCATTCAGGAGCGGGTTGTTCAGTTTCCATGTAGTTGAGCGGTTTTGATTGAGTTTCTTAGTCCTGAGTAGTAGTTTGATTGCACTGTGGTCTGAGAGACAGTTTGTTATAATTTCTGTTCTTGTACATTTGCTGAGGAGTGCTTTACTTCCAATTACGTGGTCGATTTTGGAGTAAGTACGATGTGGTGCTGAGAAGAATGTATATTCTGTTGATTTGGGGTGGAGAGTTCTATAGATGTCTATTAGGTCTGCTTGCTGCAGAGATGAGTTCAATTCCTGGATATCCTTGTTAACTTTCTGTCTCGTTGATCTGTCTAATGTTGACAGTGGAGTGTTGAAGTCTCCCATTATTATTGTATGGGAGTCTAAGTCTCTTTGTAAGTCTCTAAGGACTTGCTTGATGAATCTGGGTGCTCCTGTATTGGGTGCATATATGTTTAGGATAGTTAGCTCTTCCTGTTGAATTGATCCCTTTACCATTATGTAATGGCCTTCTTTGTCTCTTTTGATCTTTGATGGTTTAAAGTCTGTTTTATCAGAGACTAGTATTGCAACCCCCGCTTTTTTTTGTTCTCCATTTGCTTGGTAAATCTTCCTCCATCCCTTTATTTTGAGCCTATGTATGTCTCTGCGTGTGAGATGGGTCTCCTGAATACAGCAGACTGATGGGTCTTGACTCTTTATCCAGTTTGCCAGTCTGTGTCTTTTAATTGGAGCATTTAGTCCATTTACATTTAAGGTTAAGATTGTTATGTGTGAACTTGATCCTGTCATTATGATATTAACTGGTTATTTTGCTCGTTAGTTGATGCAGTTTCTTCCTAGCCTCGATGGTCTTTACATTTTGGCATGTTTTTGCAATGGCTGGTACTGGTTGTTCCTTTCCATGTTGAGTGCTTCCTTCAGGGTCTCTTGTAAGGCAGGCCTAGTGGTGACAAAATCTCTAAGCATTTGCTTATCTGTAAAGGATTTTATTTCTCCTTCACTTATGAAACTTAGTTTGGCTGGATATGAAATTCTGGGTTTAAAATTCTTTTCTTTAAGAATGTTGAATATTGGCCCCCACTCTCTTCTGGCTTGGAGAGTTTCTGCCGAGAGATCTGCTGTTAGTCTGATGGGCTTCCCTTTGTGGGTAACCCGACCTTTCTCTCTGGCTGCCCTTAAGATTTTTTCCTTCATTTCAACTTTGGTGAATCTGGCAATTATGTGTCTTGGAGTTGCTCTTCTCGAGGAGTATCTTTGTGGCGTTCTCTGTATTTCCTGGATTTGAATGTTGGCCTGCCCTACTAGGTTGGGGAAGTTCTCCTGGATGATATCCTGAAGAGTGTTTTCCAACTTGGTGCCATTTTCCCCCTCACTTTCAGGCACCCCAATCAGACGTAGATTTGGTCTTTTTACATAATCCCATACTTCTTGCAGGCTTTGTTCATTTCTTTTTCTTCTTTTTTCTTTTGGTTTCTCTTCTCGCTTCATTTCATTCATTTGATCCTCAATCACAGATACTAGTCCTACTACTTTTTACACTACACCCTTTGTTGAGCTTTTATAGCCTTGATTTGAGAAAACTTTTTTTGTTACTCAAATATCTATGCATTTTATCATTTAGAAATAATCATACCTAGGGGACTGCATTGTGGTGCAACCTTTCAAACATTTGAAAAGTCCCTCGCATAGTTTCAATAGTGAGTTACTACCATTTCCTACTGAATAAAGATTAAGTTTCTTAGGTCGGGACATGATCACAGCAAATCTTGAATGTTTATTTGCGTCCAAGAATCCACGTGTCAGCAAAGTAGACTCTCTGTTCCCCAAATGTGTCTTCACTGTCTGGGCCTTTTTTCCCCCTTGTTTGCCTGTCTGAAGTTCCACCTATGTCTTAAGGTCCAGCTTCAATGCTCCCATTTGGATTCAAGCTCGCAGACTGTGCGCTACGCTGTGTGCAGAGATGCGCCCATAGCTCTGGGGAAACAATATGGGTAAGGCACGTTTTCCTTTCTACCAGCAGCTCTGTGGGTAATGGCGGCCACAGTCAGGTAGGCAGTGCTGCAGCGGAGGCCTCACATGGGCTGCAGGAGAAGAGGGAGGGATTGGTTAGTACTGGAGATTAATTTGTGGTTTCCCAGAGGTGACACTCGAGTTGGTTTTTTAAGAGTCTGAAGACTTATTTGGACAGATGCCAGGAGTGGAAGGATATTCCAGATCTGAACAAAGGCTGTATTTTCTAATGATGCTGGCAAATAGCCTGTGTCTAAAGGGTTCGGTGTGTGTGGAAGCGGCTAGAGCTAACCAGGTTTAGGTTCTGAAGAGCCCTGATTTTCTCAGAGCTCAGGAGTTTGGAATGGAAGAGGTCATGCATGGAGTCTGTGCAAGGGAGGATTGGATGGATAATGACTGTCTTCATCAAAATAGGGAACGTGAGAGGTTAGGCAGGGAGAGAGGAGAGAATTACATGGGTCTCACACACAATGAGTTTATGGTGCATCAGGAACCTCTCCTTGGTGATTTCTAGTAAGATTTGGGAAGCTCAGAGGGGTCAGGAATGGGGCCCTGGGAGTACAAGTTAACAAAAGCATTTTCTCCTCTATGAACAAAATGATCTTGGGTTAACTTTCTAGCCCTGTTATCCTGGAAACCTGCTAGAAGTGCTAGCTGTGTGACCAGGTAACACCGCTGATGCTAAGAAGGGCTTATGATTGGTAAGTGCATATGGACAGGGAGGACCAGGAGTGAATCTGACTGTGCAGGGAGGAGGCATAGCTTCGGGCTTCATGGGTGCCCTGACTTGCAATGGGGCACTCTGCTTGCTGGGACCCGAGAGCCGTGGCTCAGTAGAAATAGTTCCTGACGTGTAGGGGCCAGGGAGGCTTCTGCACCCACCTGTATGGTCTCAGGCCCTCATATCTGACCTGTGACTCAGGCCCTTAAAACTAACCCATGGACTTCTGGGAGTGCTCCTCCTGCTGTGCTGTTTCCTGCTCCATTCCTCAAGTGAAGCCAGCATTGGGTGAGGCTTCTTGGAGTCTGTTAAGTTCTCTTAGCTTTAGCCTCAGACTATCAAGAGTGGACATCGCAGGAAATAAGTCAGATTTATTTATATGTGACAGGCAAGATTTCTACTGTTCTGACATATTAAAGAGAATATTCTGGCTTTGTGTGATCGACTTGTTCCTCCATTGATCTCCTCCAGTGAGCCAGGCATGCGTCCTTAGCACCCAGCACATCAGTGCCGGTCACATGGCAGGCAATGCTCAGGCAGTAATTGTTGCTTAAAAGAGATCAATAAATATTTGTTGATTACTTTCCACATTTCAAGTACCATGCTGGTTTCCAGGTTACAAATTCATGTCAATATACAATATACTCTTTCTCTCAAAGAATTCACATTCTATTAGACAGAAAACAGAATTTTGTCACAGTGTGTGCAAAGGGGAATGATGAATGAATGACTCGCATGGTTGATATTATTGTCTTACAGTAGCAAAAATAAACCCTCAATCAGGACCCATTCTGTATAGTATGTTTTTGTTACTTCTTTTCAAATTTATATTTACATTGTCAGATTGTCCTATCTCTCTCCCTACCAATGAGTCACTAATTGTAGTCATGGTCATCATTTTCACCATCATTGTTGTCATACGCATTGCCGTCATCACTTGGAGAGCACATATTGCTTGCCAGCGACTGTGCTAAGTGACCTAGTGGGATTATCTAGTTGAATCTTCTAACAGCCCTATGAGGTAATTACTAAAATTATCCCCATTTTACAGATAAGAAAACTAAGTTGGGTAGAAGCAGGATTCAAAACTGGAAGGCTGACTCCAGAGCCCACTCTCTACCATCCTGCTTCTTGCTGCCCTCACCTCAGGTATTGAGGTGGGCTGTGAAATGAAGCCTAGGCATTTATGTGCTGGAGCCCTGAAAGCTACATCTTGTGTATACATGGAAATAAAGTAAATGGTTCTTCAAATGTTTCATAGGTACAGTAGATTTAGGACAGTTGTAGTAACAACGTCTAGTTCTCATTTACAAATATCCTAAGTGAGAAATCAAAAATGTTCCCCTCCATGTAGGACTTTAAAACTTTTTAAAATTTTTGTGGGTATATAGTAGGTGTATATGTTTATGGGTTACAAGAGATAATTAGATACAGACATGCAATGGGTAATCAGGGTAAATGGGGTATCCTTTCCCCCAAGTATTTATCCTTTGTGTAACAAACAATCCAATTATATTCTTTTAGTTATTTTAAGATGTATAATTAAATTATTTTTGACTATAGTCACCCAGTTGTGCCAGCAAATACTAGATCTTACTATCTATTATTTTTTTGTACCTGTTAGCCATCTGCCCTTCCCCCACAGCCTCTGGTAACCATCCTTCTATTCTCTATCTCCATGAGTTCAATTCTTTTCATTTTTAGCTCCCACAAATAAGAGAGAACATGCAAAGTTTGTCTTTCTGTGCCTGGTTTATTTCACTTAACATAATGACCTCCAGTTCCATCCATGTTCTTGCAACTGACAAGGTCTCTCTTTTTTTTTTTTTTTTTTTTTTTTTATGACTGAATAGCACTCCATTGTTTATATATACCACATTTTCTTTATTCATTCATCTGTTGATGGACACTTAGATTGCTTTCAAATCTTGGCAATAAACATGGGAGTGCAGATATCTCTTCAATATACTGATTCCTTTCTTTTGGGTATATACCCAGCAGTGGGATTGCTGGATCATGTGTTGGCTCTATTTTTAGTTTTTTGAGGAACCTCCAAACTGTTCTCCATAGTGGTTGTACGAATTTGCATTCCCACCAACAGCGTACCAGGATTCCCTTTTCTCCACAGCCTCGCCAGCATTTGTTACTGCCTGTCTTTTGGATAAAAGCCATTTTAACTGGGGTGAGATGACATTTCATCGTAGTTTTTGATTTGCATTTCTCTGATAATCAATGATGTTGAGCACCTTTTTAGATACCCGTTTACCATTTGTAGGTCTTCTTTTGAGAAATGTCTATTCAGATCTTTTGCCCATTTTTATGTCAGATTATTAGATTTTTTCCTTATATATTCTCATTAGTGATTCCTCATCAGATGAGTAGTTTGCAAATATTTTCTCCCAGTTTGTGGTTTGTCTCTTTACTTTGTTGATTGTTTCCTTTGCTGGGCAGAAGGTTTTTAACTTGATGTGATCCCATTTGTCCATTTTTGCTTTGGTTGCCTGTTCTTGTGGGGTATCAATTTTGTTTGTTCACGCATAAAGGAATAAAATGTTGGCCCTAAAGTTAGAAATTAATATATAATATATTTTAGGTAAAGCTCAGGCTATAAGACTTTTTGATTGTACTTTACTATACATGGCAAGTTTAGTTTTATTGTATCCTGGTGGAAATCTAGGATAATTTTTTTTGACTTTTTAAAAAAATTTTTTATTATACTTTAAGTTCTAGGGTACATGTGCACAACGTGCAGGTTTGTTACACATGTATGCATGTGCCATGTTGGTGTGCTGCACCTGTTAACTCATCATTTACATTAGGTATATCTCCTAATGCTGTCCCTCCCCGCCCCCCTACCCCACGACAGGCCCCAGTGTGTGATGTTCGCCTTCCTGTGTCCAAGTGATCTCATTGTTCAATTCCCACCTATGAGTGAGAACATCCGGTGTTTGGTTTTCTGTCCTTGTGATAGTTTGCTGAGAATGATGGTTTCCAGCTTCATCCATGTCCCTGCAAAGGACATGAACTCATCGTTTTTTATGGCTGCATAGTATTCCATGGTGTATATATGCCACATTTTCTTAATCCAGTCTATCATTGATGGACATTTGGGTTGGGTCCAAGTCTTTGCTATTGTGAATAGTGCTGCAATAAACATACATGTGCATATGTCTTTATAGCAGCATGACTTATAATCCTTTGGGTATATACCCAGTAATGGGATGGCTGGGTCAAATGGTATTTCTAGTTCTAGATCCTTGAGAAATCACCAGACTGTCTTCCACAATGGTTGAACTAGTTTACAGTCCCACCAACACTGTAAAAGTGTTCCTATTTCTCCACATCCTCTCCAGCACCTGTTGTTTCCTGACTTTTGAATGATTGCCATTCTAACTGGTGTGAGATGGTATCTCATTGTGGTTTTGATTTGCATTTCTCTGATGGCCAGTGATGATGAGCATTTTTTCATGTGTCTGTTGGCTGTATGAATGTCTTCTTTTGAGAAATGTCTGTTCATATCCTTTGCCCACTTTTTGATGGACTTGTTTTTTTCTTGTAAATTTGGTTGAGTTATTTGTAGACTGTGGATATTAGCCCTTTTTCAGATGAGTAGATTGCAAAAATTTTCTCCCATTCTGTAGGTTGCCTGTTCACTCTGATGGTAGTTTCTTTTGCTGTGCAGAAGCTCTTTAGTTTAATGAGATCCCATTTGTCAATTTTGGCTTTTGTTGCCGTTGTTTTTGGTGTTTCAGACATGAAGTCCTTGCCCATGCCTGTGTCCTGAATGGTATTGTCTAGGTTTTCTTCCATGATTTTTATGATTTTAGGCCTAACATTTAAGTCTTTAATCTATCTTGAATTAATTTTTGTATAAGGTGTAAGGAAGGGATCCAGTTTCAGCTTTCTATATATGGCTAGCCAGTTTTCCTAGCACCATTTATTAAATAGGGAATCCTTTCCCCATTTCTTGTTTTTGTCAGGTTTGTCAAAGATCAGATGGTTGTAGATGTGTGGTATTATTTCTGAGGGCTCTGTTCTGTTCCATTGGTCTGTATGTCTGTTTTGGTACCAGTACCATGCTGTTTTGGTTACTGTAGCCTTGCAGTATAGTTTGAAGTCAGGTAGCGTGATGCCTCCAGCTTTGTTCTTTTAGCTTAGGATTGTCTTGGCAATGTGGGCTCTTTTTTTGGTTCCATATGAACTTTAGTTTTTTTCAGTTCTGTGAAGAAAGTCATTGGTAGCTTGATGGGGATGGCACTGAATCTATAAATTACCTTGGGCAGTATGGCCATTTTCACAATATTGATTCTTCCTATCCATGAGCATGGAACATTCTTCCATTTGTTTGTGTCCTCTTTTATTTTGTTGAGCAGTGGTTTTTAGTTCTCCTTGAAGAAGTCCTTCACATCCTTTGTAAGTTGGGTTCCTAGGTATTTTATTCTCTTTGAAGCAATTGTGAATGGGAGTTCACTCATGATTTGGCTCTCTGTTTGTCTGTTACTGGCGTATAGGAATGTTTGTCATTTTTGCACATTGATTTTGTATCCTGAGACTTTGCTGAAGTTGCTTATCAGCTCTAGGAGATTTTGGGCTGAGACTATGGGGTTTTCTAAATATGCCATCATGTCATTTGCAAACAGGGACAATTTGACTTCCTCTTTTCCTAATTGAATACCCCTTATGTCTTTCTCCTGCCTGATTGCCCTGGCCATAACTTCCAACACTTTGTTGAATAGGAGTGGTGAGAGAGGGCATCCCTATCTTGTGCCCATTTTCAAAAGGAATGCTTACAGTTTTTGCCCATTCAGTATGATATTGGCTGTGGGTTTGTCATAAATAGCTCTTATTATTTTGAGATATGTCCCATCAATACCTAATTTATTGAGAGTTTTTAGCATGAAGGGCTTTTGAATTTTGTCAAAGCCTTTTCTGCATGTATTGAGATAATCGTGTGGTTTTTGTCTTTGGTTCTGTTTATATGCTGGATTACATTTATTTATTTGTGTATGTTGAACCAGCCTTGCATCCCAGGAATGAAGCCCACTTGATCATGGTGGATAAGCTTTTTGATGTGCTCCTGGATTAGGTTTGCCAGTATTTTATTGAGGATTTTTGCATCAATGTTCATCAGGGTTATTGGTCTAAAATTCTCTTTTTTTGTTGTGTCTCTGTCAGGCTTTGGTATTGGGATGATGTTGACCTCATAAAATGAGTTAGGGAGGATTCCCTCTTTTTCTATTGACTGGAATAGTTTCAGAAGGAATGGTACCAGCTCCTCCTTGTACCTCTGGTAGAATTCGGCTGTGAATCCGTCTGGTCCTGGACTTTTTTTGTTTGTTAGGCTATTAATTATTGCCTCAATATCAGAGCCTGCTATTGGTCTATTCAGGGATTCAACTTCTTCCCGGTTTAGTCTTGGGAGGGTGTATGTGTCCAGGAATTTATCCATTTCTTCTAAATTTTCTAGTTTATTTGCATAGAGGTGTTTATAGTATTCTCTGATGGTAGTTTGTATTTCTGTGGGATAAGTGGTGATATCCCTTTGTGATTTTTTATTTCATCTATTTGATTCTTCTCTCTTTTCTTCTTTATTAATCTTGCTAGCAGTCTATCAGTTTGTTTTATCTTTTATTGGTCTATCTTTTCAAAAAACCAGCTCCTGGACTCATTGATTTTTTGAAGGGTTTTTTTTGTATCTCTGTCTCCTTCAGTTCCGCTCTGATCTTAGTTATTTCTTGCCTTCTGCCAGCTTCTGAATGTGTTTACTCTTGCTTCTCTAGTTCTTTTAATTGTGATGTTAGAGTGTCAATTTTAGATCTTTCCTGCTTTCTCTTGTGGGCATTTAGTGCTATAAATTTCCCTCTACACACTGCTTTAAATGTGTCCCAGAGATTCTAGTATGTTGTGTCTTTGTCCTCATTAGTTTCAAAAAACATCTTTATTTCTGCCTTCATTTCCTTATGTACCCAGTAGTCATTCAGGAGCAGGTTATTCAGTTTCCATGTAGTTGAGCAGTTTAGAGTGAGTTTCTTAATCCTGAGTTCTAGTTTGATTTCACTGTGGTCTGAGAGACAGTTTGTTATAATTTCTGTTCTTTTACATTTGCTGAGGAGCGCTTTACTTCCAACTATGTGGTCAATTTTGCAATAAGTGCGATGTGGTGCTGAGAAGAATGTGTGTTCTGTTGATTTGGAGTGGAGAGTTCTGTAGATGTGTATTAGGTCTGCTTGGTGCAGAGCTGAGTTCCATTCCTGGATGTCTTTTTTAACTTTCTGTCTCATTGATCTGTCTAATGTTGACAGTGGGGTGTTAAAGTCTCCCATTATTACTGTGCGGGAGTCTAAGTCTCTAAGTCTCTTTGTAGGTCTCTAAGGACTTGCTTTATGAATCTGGGTGCTCCTGCATTGAGTGCATGTATATTTAGAATAGTTAGCTCTTCTTGTTGAATTGATCCCTTAACCATTATGTAATGGCCTTCTTTGTCTCTTTTGATCTTTGTTGGTTTAAAGTCTGTTTTATCAGAGACTAGGATTGCAACCCCTGCCTTTTTTTGTTTTCCATTTGCATGGTAGATCTTCCTCCATCTCTTTATTTTGAGCCTATGTGTGTCTCTGCACATGAGATGGGTCTCCTGAATACAGCAAACTGATGGGTCTCGACTCTTTATCCAATTTGTCTGTCTGTGTCTTTTAATCGGAGCATTTAGCCCATTTACATTTAAGGTTAATATTGTTATGTGTGAATTTGATCCTGTCATCATGATGTTAGATTGTTATTTTGCTCGTTAGTTGCTGCAGTTTCTTTCTAGCATTGATGGTCTTTAGAATTTGGCATGTTTTTGCAGTGGCTGGTCCCGGTTGTTGCTTTCCATGTTTAGTGCTTCCTTCAGGAGCTCTTGTGGGGCAGATCTGGTGGTAAAATCTCTCAGCATTTGCTTGTCTGTAAAGGATTTTATTTCTCCTTCACTTATGAAGCTTAGTTTGGCTGGATATGAAATTCTGGGTTGAAAATTCTTTTCTTTAAGAATGTTGAATATTGGCCCCCACTCTCTTCTGGCTTGGAGAATTTCTTCCGAGAGATCCGCTGTTAGTCTGATGGGCTTCCCTTTGTGGGTAACCTGACCTTTCTCTCTGGCTGCCCTTAACATGTTTTCCTTTATTTCAACTTTGGTGAATATGACAATTATGTGTCTTGGAGTTGCTCTTCTTGAGGAGTATCTTTGTGGCGTTCTCTGTATTTCCTGTATTTGAATGTTGACCTGCCTTGCTAGGTTGGGGAAGTTCTCCTGGATAATATCCTGCAGAGTGTTTTCCAACTTGGTTCCATTCTCCCTGTCACTTTCAGGTACACCAATCATGTAGATTTGATCTTTTCACATAGTCCCATATTTCTTGGAGGCTTTGTTTGTTTCTTTTTACTCTTTTTTCTCTAAACTTCTCTTCTCACTTCAGTTCACTCATTTGATCTTCAATCACTGATACCCTTTCTTCCAGTTGATCAAATCGGATACTGAAGCTTGTGCATGTGTGACGTAGTTCTTGTGCCATGGTTTTCAGCTCTATCAGGTCATTTAAGGACTTGTCTACACTGGTTATTCTAGTTAGCCATTTGTCTAATCTTTTTTCAAGGTTTTAAGCTTTTTTTGTGATGGAATCAAACTTCTTCCTTTAGCTCGGAGAAGTTTGATCGTCTGAAGCCTTCTTCTCTCAACTTGTCAAAGTCATTCTCCGTCCAGCTTTGTTCCATTGCTGGCGAGGAGCTGCGTTCCTTTGGAGGGGGAGAGGCGCTCTGATTTTTAGAACTTTCAGCTTTTCTACTGTTTTTTCCCCCATGTTTGTGGTTTTATCTACCTTTGGTCTTTGATGATGGAGACGTACAGATGGGGTTTTGGTGTGGATGTCCTTTCTGTTTGTTAGTTTTCCTTCTGACAGTCAGGACCCTCAGCTACAGGTCTGTTAGAGTTTGCTGGAGGTCCACTCCAACCCTGTTTGCCTGGGTATCAGCAGCGGAGGCTGCAGAACAGTGAATATTGCTGAACAGGTGCCTCCCAGTTAGGCTACTCAGGGGTCAGGGACCCACTTGAGGAGGCCGTCTGTCTGTTCTCAGATCTCAAACTCCATGCTGGGAGAACCACTACTCTCTTCAAAGCTGTCAGACAGGATCATTTAAGTCTGCAGAGGTTTCTGCTGCCTTTTGTTTGGCTATGTCCTGCTCCCAGAAGTGGAGTCTACAGAGGCAGGCAGGCCTCCTTGAGCTGTGGTGGGTTCCACCCAGTTCGAGCTTCTGGGTCACTTTGTTTACCTACTCAAGCCTCAGCAGTGGTGGGCGCCCCTCCCCCAGCCTTGCTGCTGCCTTGCAGTTTGATCTCAGACTGCTGTGCTTGCAAGGAACAAGGCTCCGTGGGTGTGGGACCCTCTGAGCCAGGTGCGGGGTCTAATCTCCTGGTGTGCTGTCTGCTAAGACTGTTGGAAAAGCACAGTGTTAGGGTGGGAGTGACCCGATTTTCCAGGTGCCATCTGTCCCCGCTTCCCTTGGCTAAGAAAGGGAATTCCCTGGCCCCTTGCACTTCCCTGGTGAGGCAATGCCTCACCTGCTTCAGCTCACGCTGGGTGGGCTGTACCCACTGTCCTGCCCCCACTGTCTGACAAGCCCCAGTGAGATGAACCCAGTACCTCAGTTGGAAATGCAGAAATTACCCATCTTCCTCGTCGCTCACGCTGGGAGCTGCAGACTGGAGTTGTTCCTATTTGGCCATCTTGGAACCGCCCCCTAGGATAATTTTACTTTCAACTCTATGCCTTAAAGAAGTTTACAGGTGTTCTTGTAGGTTTAAGTGCATTAGAGTGTGCTGCCTATTAATACTGAATTCTTTCAAGCACAGGAGAGTGGAAAGACACTTAATCTGCACAATTTCCTTGACAATGCTTGAAAGTTCCAGAAACACTTTATTTCTCTTCCTTTTTTTTTTTTTTTTTTTTTTTTTGATATGGAGTCTTGCTTCGTCACCCAGGCTGGAGTGCAGTGGCACTATCTCGGCTCACAGCCATCTCTGCCTTCTGGGTTCTAGCAATTCTTGTGCCTCAGCCTTCTGAGTAGCTGGGATGCTGGGATTATAGGTGTGTGCCACCACGCCTGGCTAATTTTTGTATTTTTAGTAGAGACAGGGTTTCCCTGTGTTGGCCAGGCTGGTCTCGAACTCCTGACCTCAAGCAATTCTGCCTCAGCCTCCCAAAGTGCTGGGATTACAGGTGTGAGCCACCGCGCCCAGCCCCTTTTCTCATTTTTGTAACTGGCTCTCCACATATCCCTCCACCCCCTTCCTTTGATTTACTTGAGGAAAGACAGCTTGCTTTCACTTCTACTCCCCTCCCCTCCATCCCACTTCCTGTACGAGGCTGCTGTGGAGCAGTGCAGTGGCAGGGAAGGCCGACCCAAGGAATCTCTTTACACTCCTGTCTCTAAATCCCCACAGCACCACAAATCAAGACCATGTGCTTAAGAAGGGTGTCAATATAATATATTGTCCAAGGGGGACACTTTTTTTTCTTTGTTTTTTGAACAGACAGAGTTCCACTATATTGCTCAGGTTGGTCTTGAACTCCTGGGCTCAAGTAATCCTCCTGAGTAGCTGGGACTACAGGCTGAACTGATTGAATTACACCAGGACACCAGGCACAAGTGGCAGTCCCAGCAAGCTCAGATGAACTGTCACCTTAGTAAAAGAGGCATTTACTGAAGGACTGTGGATGGCAGAAGAAACACAGAGCGGGCAACAATTTAAAACTGACCTCCTTTTTTGTTTTTTTCTTGAGACAGAGTCTCGCTGTGTAACCCAGGCTGAAGTGCAGTGGCGTGATCTCGGCTCACTGCAAGCTCCGCCCCCCCAGGCTCAAACGATTCTCCTGCCTCAGCCTCCCGAGTAGCTGGGATTACAGGCACACACCAGTATGCCTGGCTCATTTTTGTATTTTTAGTAGAGACAGGGTTTCACCATGTTGACCAGTCTGGTCTCGAACTCCTGACCTCAGGAGATCCACCTGCCTTGGCCTCCAAAAGGGCTGGGATTCCAGGTGTGAGCCACTACGCCTGGCCTGGCCTTCTTGAAAGCCCCTTAGTGTCACTGCCTTAGGAGGTCCTCAGGAGACATCTGGTTTCCCAGGCCTCTCCCTGCTGCTTGTGGCTCATGTTAAGGGAGGTGGGGAGAGGGTGATGTGAAAAGTCCTTTGTCTGCACTGTCCAGGACAAAATAACCACGTGTGGCCATTTTCATTTAAATTAAACTAATTTAAAAATTCATTTTCTCTGTTACATCAGCCGCAGTTGAAGCACTTGGTGGCTGCCGTATTAGACGGTACAGAATGCAGAACATTTCCATCATCACAGAAAGTTCCATGGGACAGCACTGTCTTCTCACCTCTCCCTGCTTCCTTCCTTAGTTCTGGGTTCCTTATCCTCCCTGACACACACACACACACACGCACATGCACTGCCTGACTGTCCAAATTCCATTTGTGTATTGCACAGAAAAATGGGCTATTCAGGCTGCATCTAAAGGGCTTTTCTTTCCACTAAAGAAGAATTGTCAATGTTCTCTGAGGTGTTTTCCTAAAAACCAAAGACCTGTCTGCCTTGGGAAGAATTATCACTGTCTCCCAGAAGGCAGACGTGTCTACAGTCCGTTCTTGTTTCTCTAAAATTATGACATTGGTTTTCAAATGTGGCACATTGAAGCCATTTTATTACTTTATCATCATACGGTGGATAAAGAAGTACAAGAAGTTCTAAGTCAAATCCTTTGTTTATTTGGCTATAAAAAGCAAAGAGAAGAAAATGAAAAAAGAATTACAGCTCAGCCTTAGGCACAACATCAGCTTTTAAATGGAACATATTTGACTTGTACTGAGGAATAGTCTGTCTGCACTGTGTTGAATAATTTGCCAGATGGCCGTCCAAACAAATGAACTGAAGCAAAACAGGCCAGATTTATGGTTTCTTTGCAGTCAAAAATAACTTTTCTATTATTAAAAGTAAATAATTTCATATTGAGGTGCTGTGGCTTACATAAGAACAATTTGTATTGAGAGGTACGCTAGAAAATAGAGTTATACTGCAGAAGTCAAACATTTGCCTCAAGAAGAGATTATTCATTTTGTCTAAGCAATGTGCCAAGGGTGTATATTTATAATCAGTTTTTCCAATTGATCATCAGATTGTAAAAATTCTAGTACCTAAGCTTCTACTGAGACATTTATTGCTGGATTTTTCTCAGAAAATCCTCTTCCTTCCATTGCTATCACCTCAAAACAAACAAAAACGTAAAAAGGGAGATGCATTCTTTGAGTAACCCATTTTATAATTTTTTATTTTTTTGCAGGAAGATCAGACTCCATGTAACTGAAGTGGCCTTGTAGTTTTTAGTTTTTATTCTGTTTATTCATTTAACAAACTTCCTTTTTTTCTTTTTTTCTTTTTTTTTCTTTGAGATGGAGTCTTGCTTTGTTGCCCAGGCTGGAGTGCAGTGGCGTGATCTCGACTCATTGCAACCTCTGCCTCCTGGGTTCAAGTGATTCTCCTGCCTCGACCTCCCGAATAGCTGGGATTACAGGCATATGGCACCATGCCTGGCTACTTTTTGTATTTTTAGTAGAGATGGGATTTCATCATGTTGGCCAGGCTGGTATCGAAACTCCTGGCCTCAAGTGATGTGTCCACATCGGCCTCCCAAAGTGTTGGGATTACAGGTGTGAGCCACCATGCCTGGCACCTTTCTTTCTGAGACAGGGTCTCACTATTGCCCAGGCTGGAGTGCAGTGGTGTGATCTCAGCTCACTGCAACCTCCACCTCCCTAGTTCAAGGGATCCTCCCACCTCAACCTCCTGAGTAGCTGGGACTACAGGTGTGTGCCACCATGCCCAGTCAATTTTTGTATTTTTTGTAGAGACAGGAGTTTCACTATGCTGCCCAACTGGTCTCGAATTCCTGAGTTCAAGCAATCTGCCTGCCTCGGCCTCCCAAAGTGCTGGAATTACAGGTGTAAGCCACCACACCCAGCCTCATTTAACAAACTTTCAGATACATTTTGATGTGTATGTCCTTCTAGGCAAGTGACAAGTGGGGGTGGGTGCCATTAGGGCTGAATTGCGCAGGGACCCACGCAAGCAGCATTGGCAGGATTTAGGGTGCATGAAGAGTGCATTGAAAGAATGCACTAGTAACTGGGGGAGACTCGTTAGGTGCCATTAAGAAAGTACAGGCAATAGAGGATGGTGGCTTCCACTCAGGTGGGAGCAGTGGAAACAGAGAATTGAGGCAATTTAAAAGATATATAGGAGATAAAATCCACTGGACTTCGTAATGGATTTGCTGCAAGAAGTGAAGGAGAGAGTGGTGTCAAAGATAACAGTGGGGTGAGAGGAGCCCATGATACTGCAAGGTAGTCTAGTTGGAGGAAAAGAATTCCAGAGAGGCAGTGAGAAGAGCACCAGAACAAACCTCTGGTGTGGTCTCACCAAAGGGATATATGACTGGAAAGTGGGAGCAACGCCTAATATGTTGAGTGGGATTTCCAAATAGAGTGAGCTGCGCCCTGCTTTTCAGAGCATGCTCCAGGGAGAGGCCATCATGGTGCCAGAGGGGCTGGGCAAGGGAGGTAGTGTGGCATGGCAAAGTCTAGATAGGTCAAGAAAGCCCTTGAGTTTCCTAGGGCACCAGAGAGAGGCGGGAGGGTTGAGGCAGGGCCGGACACTGGAAGGGTCCTTAGAGAGTAATGTGGGATATGTCAGTAGATGTGGCATGGGCTGTGCCCCTAGAGACCACAGCATGACCATGGCACTAAGAGTGGGTGATGGATGGTAGGATGGTAGGTCCAAGGACCTCATGGAATGGGTTTCTCTCCAGTGGACCACAGTATATATGACTTTTGGGGATCAGAGACCATCAGTCTCACTACTTCCTGCCGAATGATGCATAAACGGCCATAGGAAAAGGGGAAGGGGAAATTGGGTTGACTGAGTTAAATCAGGAACAAAAGAGCCTTGAGGAGATCCTAACTTGGTAACAGTTCAGTAACTTGGAGAACGGCTGGGTTAATCATAAATGACGTTGACATTAGTCAGCATTTGGAAAAAAGAATACATTCTGAAGGCCAGGCAAGGTGGCTCACGACTGTAATCCCAGCACTTTGGGAGGCCGAGGCGGGTGGGTCACCTGAGGTCAGGAGTTTGAGATCAACCTGGTCAACATGGTAAAACTCTGTCTCTACTAAAAATACAAAACCGGGCGTGGTGGCACGCACCTGTAGTAGCTGGTAGTCCCAGCTACTCAGGAGGCTGAGGCAGTACAATCGCTTGAACCTGCGAGGTGGAGGTTGCAGTGAGCCGAGATGGCATTATTGCACTCCAGCCTGGGCTATAGAGTGAGACTGTGTCAAAAAAACAAAAACAAAAACAAAAACAACAACAACAAAAAAAACAAAAACATTTTGAGCTTTACCTTATAGCAAAATATTCTAGATAGTTAAGAAAAAATTAGTATAAATAAAAGGCAAAGAAAATATAAGGGAAATATTATTTGACACCTGAAATGTGAGAGGCCTGTCTAAGCTGTGGGTGGGCTGTGAAATTTTAAAGCAAACCACTGACAGATTTAATGATACAAAGATTTTAAAATGTGCAAGCAAAAATGTGTCATACCTGAATTTAAAATGCACGTACATTGCAAAAACAATTATAGCAAATAAGACAGAAGTTTAAATTCTAACAATAGAAAGAACTCCTACTAATACATAAGGAAGGGTTAAGATCCCAAAAGATAAATAGGCAAAGGATGTGAACTGACAAATTGTAAATATAAATTGTAAATGTCTGACAGAGAAAACTGTTTAACATAATTAGCTTTTATTTAAGAACTACAAATTGACTGGTCATGATGGCTCACACCTGTAATCCCAGCACTTTGGGAGGCCGAAGCAGGAGGATTGCTTGAGACCAAGATTTTGAGACCAGCCTGGGTAACACAGTAAGACCCCCATCCCTACAGAAACATAAAAACCATAGCTGGTTGCAGTGGCACGCACCTGTAGTCTGGCTGCGGAAGGCGGAGGCAAGAAGATCATTTGAGCCTAGGAGTTTAAGTTTGCAGGGAGCTATGACTGTGCCACTGCACTCCAGCCTAAGCAACAGAGCTAGATTCTGTCGAAAGAAAAGAAAGAGAAAGGAGAGAGAGAGAGAAAAAAAAAGAGAAAAAGAGAAAGAGAAAGCGAGAGGGAGGCAGGGAAGGAGGAAGGAAGAAAGAAGGAAGGAAGGAAGGGAAAAAGGAAGGAAGGAAAAATTAAAACAAGGATGACATGCTTTTTAATATCTATCAACTTAGGACAGATTTTAAAAAATGATAATACTCCTTGCAGATGAGCCTACAGAAAGACACTCATTCACTTTGCCGCTGGGAGAGTAAATTGAGCCAAATCATTTGGATAGTAATCTGGCAACTGTAGTAAAAGTTTAAAAGAGTATAAAATTGGAAACAACATACATTTTCCAAATAGGAGAATATTTAAGGAAATCAGTGTATATCTACATGCGGTACTATTACACAGCTATTGAAATGAAGGCATTTGAAAATATTTAATGATAGGGGGAGTTGCATATGCTATAATGTTAAGTGACTAAAGGCAACATGCTGAATTATATATACAGTGTGATCACAACTATGCAAATAAATATGCATGGAAATAGCTTGAGAAAAATGTATCAATCTACCAGTGCTTATTTGTGAGGGTGGTAGTTATCTGCTACTCTTTCTACTTTTCTGTACTTCTATAGTACAGAGTTAACTTGAAACATTAGAAAATAATCTTTGTTAGAAATAAAAATGTACTTTTAGCTTACTGCAGCTAACTGACGGCTTCTGCTATAATGGTTCAAGATGCTTTTTTGAGACTTTTTTTTTTTTTGAGACGGAGTCTCGCTCTGTCGCCCAGGCTGGAGTGCAGTGGCCGGATCTCAGCTCACTGCAAGCTCCGCCTCCTGGGTTCCCGCCATTCTCCTGCCTCAGCCTCCCGAGTAGCTGGGACTACAGGCGCCCGCCACCTCGCCCGGCTAAGTTTTTGTATTTTTAGTAGAGATGGGGTTTCACCGTGTTAGCCAGGATGGTCTCGATCTCCTGACCTCGTGATCCGCCCGTCTCGGCCTCCCAAAGTGCTGGGATTACAGGCTTGAGCCACCGTCCCCGGCCTAGAGACTGTTGATTACTCAGAGAAATACTTTGGGGGAGCCAAAAAAATACTTTCATGGCTCTCAATATGTGCCAGGCAACATACTAAACACGCTACACATATTAACTCATTTATAACTCCCGATACTCATATGAGACAGGTCACATTATTATCCATATTTTATGCTGCAGGAAATTGAGGCACACAGAGGTTACGTAATTTCTCCACGGTCACACAGTTAGTAAATGGTGAAGCTGGGATTTGAATTCAGGCAGTATGGCTCCAGTTTTCCTACCCTCTGTGCTCGGTGAGGCTATATTTAAGATAATAAGCAACCCTTTTTTAACTTTATTTTTGAGGTAGGGTCTCACGCTGTAACCCAGGCTGGAGTGTGGTGGTAGAATCTCGGCTCACTGCCGCCTCTGCCACCCAGTAGCTGTGACCACAGGCGCTCACCACCACACCTGGCTAATTTTTTGTGTTTTTGGTAGAGATGGGGTTTTGCCATGTTTCCCAGGCTGGTCTCCAACTCCTGACCTCAGGTGATCTGCCCATCTTGGCTTCTCAAAGTGCTGGGATTACAGGCGTGGGCCATCACACTTGGCCCCTTTTATAACTTTAAAAATAATTTTTTCATAGGTGGTTTTCAATGGCCTAGATAATAGATAACCTTATCTTTCAGAAAACAAGTAAACAATGGAACTTTATGAAAACAAACTGACATCAAACAATACTAAAATGTCAAATGATATTCATGGTCATGAATCTCCTCTGTGAACTAAGGGAGTTAAATTAGATGATCTTTCAAATCCCTCCTGGGTGTAATAACCCATGACTGTATTTATTAGCAAGAAAAATGGGTTTTGTATCCTGTACTAGAAATGATAAAATTATTTCTTCCACCAATCATTTCCTTCCTAACCTCACACCGTTTTTTTTTGTTTTTTTTTTTTGAGGCAATGTCTTGCTCTGTTGTCCATTCTGAAGTGCAGTGGCACAAACAGCTCACTGCAGCCTCAATCTTCCTGGCTCAAGTGATCCTCCCATCTCAGCCTCCTGAGTAGCTGGGACTACAGACACGTGCTCTCATGCCCGGCTAATATTTTTATCTTTTGTAGAGATGGGGTCTCCCCATGTTGCCCAGGCTGGTCTCAAACTCTTGGGCTCAAGTGATCTGCCCACCTCCACCCACACTTTATTATTAGGTTGGTGCAAACATAATTATTAGAGAAACTTCCATGTGGGCCCGAACAGTACACTCTCACCCCAGCCCAGTTGGTTGGAGCAGGGGAAGATGGCTCTCCCTTGTTAGGCCAATCAAATTCTCTTGAGTTTGGAATTGGTGCTCCAAAATTCTAGTCCCCTCTTGACTGCATGCGTTGGGAGGTCATGTAGGCCTCTGCTGGCCATTTTCCACCACGTGCTGGAAGAGCAGAAAAGGCAGCTATGTAGGGTGAGGAGGGAAGAGACCCTAGAGAAGAGAGGAGTCTTGATCCTGCTGCCCCTGGAGACTGGATGACAGGATGGGACTGGAAGGGCAGTGTGGCTGCCTATTTCCCAAATCCTTTCTCACTCCTGATTCCAGGCCTCTATGTGGCCTGACAACATCATCTGACCAGGGGCCCCACAGAAGACACCATGTGTCCTTTCAGTAAATCCCCACTTGTGTTTGCTTGGTCGAGTTTGAGTGGGATTATTACTTGCAGCCAAGCACATAAAATGCATGGGTGCAGCTGGTTTCCAGCACCTCTGGCTGTAGCCACAAGGTGAACAGTGAGCAATTTTCCTTTAGCTGAGCTAGCTGAGCCATTCTGCAACATCTGACATGAATTGTTTTTCTGGGATGATCTGGGCATTACAGTGAAATCAGCTAAAGGAAGGAATGTATCAAAAACTAGGAATTGCTGTGCAGATGATATTAAAAGAGATTGTGAGCGACCTGCTAGCCAGCTGGCTGACTGAAGGCTTTGGCCTGGGGTCTGAGGCTAGTTTGCAGGTTTAATTTGGAGGTGAGCACACTTGATTGTTTTCAGGTTACCCAGGCTTACTGTGCTTTGGAGAATTGATTCACAACCAACAAACTTGTGAGAAACTCATGGATCAGCCCACAGGCCAGCGTCCTAATGCGCAGGGAGATGCCTGTGTTGTTCAGAGCATTAGGTCTCAACCGTGCGCAGGGGGCGCCCCTGGTAACACAGGGAACTTCCCTGTGCCAGGCACTTGGCCAGTCCCTGTGCAACACTCTCCAGCCTTGTGCTGTGCTCTGTCCCTCTTGCTCTTGATACCATAGATGCCTTGGCTGGAGCTGGCTGGAGCTTGTCAGGCATACTTGCATATAATTAAATAAAAAGATATAAATGGAATCAAGTCCCAGAAGAAACAGTTAAAGAAGTCAAACGTGGCTGCTTCTGGGAGCATAATGAAGGGGTGAAAAGGGACAGCAGCAGGGACCTGCTTTCACTGTAAGCTTTTTACTACCCTGATTTTTTTGTAACCGTGTGCATATATTACACAGATACAAACAAATAAACGATGACTATCATACCCAGATCCTTCTCCTAAAATAGTGTCTATTATGCCTTAATGCCAGCCTGGATTCTCTCTCCTGTGTTACTGACACAGATCCTAATAGTCTCATTCCATTTACTCTGCTTGCTTGTAAGAGCACAGGCCTATGTTGTAATTTATTTCCTTTAGAAGCATTCATTTTTGCTCGCTTATTTATTGAATTGCTATGTGCAAGGCATTTCTACATGAAACAGTAACCATGTGATTGCACACTTTGTCCTGTATTGGCTAATTATTATGTAATCAATATAGTCATTTGGAGTTGGCCATTTTGAGAATGTACATATTCTAAAGAAACTTTAAAAATGTGGCTTTCCAAATAAATGTCTATGCCAGTCTTTAAAATGTTTCCTTATTTCCTCTGCTTTGTTCCAGCACTGGCAGGTTGAAGGCAGAAAGCACATCTGAAGCCGGAAGAAATGCTGTCTGAACAATTTGTTCATCCATTCATTAAAAAATGTATCGATCATCTATTATATGCCTGGTAGAGTATGACACAAAGTGGGTAGAACACACAGGACATGGTCTTCACCCTTAGGAAATGTAAGTTCTTGCAGGGTATTTTTTGAGGGGAAGGTAGCTTGCATTTTTACACTAAAAAAAATCATTACCTCCTCAGCTGTTCGCTGCAGCATCCCTTTGTATAGGATTTAGTAAAAACTTGTTTTGCAAATGTATGCTATCCACACAACTTTGCAGGACAACATCGAAGGCCCAGATTCTCAGTATCTTTTTCTGCTGCCCTGCTCCTGAGGGTTCTGCCGTGTCCCGGTCACTGAGACCCGGAGAGCCTCTGGGACCCTGGGAGCAGAGGGCTGGGGAGGGGCGCACTTGCAGTCTGAGCACAGTATGTGGAGGCTGCTATGCCCATCCCTCCTCCACGGCAAATGTGGGCACTGAAAGTCAGCTTTGCAGAAACCCACTTTCAGGAGCCCGAGGCCTGAAGATGACAATTCCAGGCTGGCTTAGCTTCAAAATAGGTATTATTTTCCCTCTGTTTGCCACGTTGTCTACTTGTTTGGGACAAAAGTCAGCAGCACAAGGTCAGCAGCTAACATATCTGGACAATCATTGCTAAGGCTTGCTAAGGGAATGGGTTGAAATTGTCATTAGCAGGGCTGAACATGAGGACACATGCCTTCCACATGTTTCTAAAAATGGCCTTGATCATGAAGACATCTCCTTGGTTTTGAACTATTTTTACAACTCTAGGTAAAACCCCAAGCCCCAGCGAGCCTTTCTTGGTATACATTAGTTATCCTTAATTAAATAAATGGTTTCCAGATAGAAGCAGATACACAAAAACTTTTATTAAGTGGAAGTTAGACTTACTTCATGGTAATTAACCAGTTACAAGTGCATTTAAATTCATGTGTGTAGACACTGTAGAAGTCAAAATGGTCTTTTGAAAGTCCAGTGTTCTGGCTCTGTGCCAGTGCAACCCCAGGTAGAACCATCCACAAAGTAAGTACAGGTCAACGATGATATCAGACTAGATTGGCAACACCATATTCATTGTTACAAGCATTACAGAACAGAAAAGTCCAAGGACCAGAAGACGATTACTAAAGTGATTCTTACTATAAGCCTTTTCTTCTACTTAAATGCTTCCAGAGGACCAGTGTAGCAAATCCTCAACTCTGGGGGGGACAGAGCCACTTCTGCATTTTACACTTAAATGGGCCACAGAAACTGTAAACATTTGGTGGTCTCTTGATGCCCATTTCAAGTAGATGCCAGCTGTCCCCTTGGGAAAGTGCAGTTTAACTGGTGTGAACATTGAACATTGTACATCTTCGATCTGAAAATTTCCTTCTGTTTCAATTAGCACCAGTTTATTTAAAAATATTTTTCCTGGTGTTAAATATTTAGGAAACATTTTTTTTAAACAAACACACAAAGTCCAAAACAATGGAAAGCAACAGAAATTCAAAAAATTGTTTTAGAGAATAGCATTTAGAAAAACAAATGATTTAAACATTCAACAAATCTATGTACAATGTGCCAGAAGCTGGCAAGGAGCATGGCTGAGGAACAGTCAGGTAAAAGGTTTATCAACCTGAACCTCCACAGGCTGTATTTACAGTCAGATAGGTATTCAGAAATGTGTATCAGAACATCTGGATTTGGCTAAAAATCATATAAAAAGACACATTGCCCCTCCCCCAATAACTTCTAATTAGGTAGCAAACAATCCAGTATAACCTTAAGTACAGGTTTAGAAATGTGTGTGTGTGTGTTTTCCCCCCGTCCCCGTATTTTACAAACAGTTGAGAAACTTTCTCAATGGACACTGAAGAGAACCAGAATGGCAGAGAGATGGAGTTATTTCCACATTGTCAGATGAAGGAAAAGATATTTTTTCATGCTGAGGAATACTGATTAAAGAGAGAAGGCAAATTATTAGGGGAAAAGGTTTCATGAAAATATGAAATCAACAAAAGGGCTGAAGAAATTTGTGTATATTCTATGTAGACTTTCCAAAATATAAGTAATTTTGAAAAAAGATATGATTTGCCTTGCTGGACAGTATTTTCATATTTTGTTCTTTGAAACTATAACCGAAACCCCTTGAAGAATATTTTTTTTCTGGGATTGAGAATTAAACCCAACAGATAAAACCTATGCCATTTTTATCCAATGAAATATTCGTTCACTTCATGCAGTTTCATTTGCTTGTTAATCCAGTGTTACTAGAACTTTTAAACAACTGGGCACATTTTCTAACAGCCAACATTTCCCATTGATGCTTAAGGAGTAAAAAATAAACCATCTCCCATTTATTCATCTTAATGATGGAATTTTTTAGAGCCTGATGTTTCAGAGTAAAGTTTCAATCTTTAAAAACATCAAGTAGGAGAATATAGATGGGCTTCCCATATCCCCATAAGGATATGTATCCAAGTTTATTTTGAATAATTTGCAATTGTGGTAGGTAGCTATGCAAAAATTTACTTGGATTCGATACAAAATACATGCTACTCTTTGAAAATGCATAGTTTATAATTTTATACATTCATTCACTAATATTAAAGACTTTTGTTAAGCAAGTACTTACCTCTGAATGGTGGTAAGATTGTATTTCAAAAGATCTCTAAACATTGGACAGCCACCTAGCTTTTGAGTTAGCACTCAATGACATGTGAATGCCAGTCATTTTCACACGAGTGTCACGCAGGAAGGACTGCTGTTTTCTCTTCATTCCTTCTCCTTTACTTGTTTAGCAGGCACTAAAAAGCAATGCTTTCTACTGATTGCATTTCCACTAAATACCCCGTTTTAAATATTTAATAATTTCATTTTAATATTTTAGATTTAGTGTAGAAAATTCAGAAGATGGCTTAATTTTTAAAAGTTTCCTTAAACATTGTCATGGACTAAGGGCAACAGAGGTTTTGTGATTACTGTTGTTCTCTCTCCAGTCTTCTCATTTGATAAAATGACCGTAGGTCACTCGCAGTTGCATCTGATGATAGTCATGAACCCTTTGGGACCTAGCGATTTTTTCTTATCCTGAGTTCTTCTTCTAAGTATATAGGATTTTGATACACAAAACACTTTGGAAACTATTCTAGTGTCTGGTTATTCCAGAGAGCCTATGTTTAAATGGCTGATCACTGTCCAACCATTAATTACAAAAATAGGAATTTTAGGGTGTGTTGTAGGAAAATATTGATTCAGGGAATTTTTTTTTTTTTTAAACATGTATGACCCATATTCCTGGGTTAATTTACACCCAGGACATTTTCAGTTATTGAAGTCATGGGACTAGTATGTTTTGGAGATTTTTTAGTTCTTCCCTAAAAAGCTAAGTCTTTTCTAAAGCTTTCTACCAATGACCAAGGAGGTTCCCCGAACAGTCGGCCGACAGTGAAAGGAGGGGCTTTGCTATCATCACAGGTGTTGGTCACATCACAGCCATTGATTTCCAATAAGAAGAGTATGGAAAAAAGGTTTAAAAAGTAAAACAAGGGTTGTAATCTGCAAAGTTATGCATTGCCCCTCAACCTTTTTTGGGAGAGTATGGGTAGCTTATCATTAAACTCCACTGTAGATCCCTGAGGGGTATATTCACACTCTGGCAGCCGCTCTTCCTCTTTCCTCTCAGTCACAGCCATCTGTGCCCAAAACATAGGAAGGGGGCTCCAGTGGAGTGAGGGGCAAGTGCTTAACAACATGAGTGGACTGGAGTCCTCTTCTCTTTCCATAAATACGAAATTATAACAATTATACCCTGCAGGAGCCACTTCCTTTTCACATACTAAAGGCCAATTCTGCTTTCATGCTCTGTAATTGTGGGCAGAAGTCAGAGCCTGGAGTAATTAAACACGGAGCCCTCTTGCTCTGCCCTCACTGTCCCCTCCTAAAGTGGAACCCAGCTCACATTCCTGGTTCTGATCACTCTATTAGCCTCGCATGTGGAAAGGACCAGTAGGGTTGCTGACTTGCACAGCAGGCTTTGAGGCACAGTGAAAGGATTAGCTATCTGCCTTGTCATTCTTTACAGTGAGTCTGAACAAATCTTTTGTGATGAGCGTGGCTGGCTGTCTGCTAAGCCGCTCTCCTCATGATCACCTAAAACCGTTCAGACAGATGGAATATTTCCCCCGAAGGAAGGGGCTAGCCACATTGACTGAGCCTTACATCCCAGTCACAGTAATATTTATCCCCTTGCACCTTAATTTAAGAGAGAGAAAGCAGTACCACAGAAACAAGAATGTCCCATCAGGGGCTTTAGAATTGAAAAAACGTTAACAACAGCCTGGCCTCCAGCTCAGGGAAATGAGGGCAAAGGGATGGGTAATCTTTCAATAGCAAATTCACTGGGGCTTGCCAAGATGGGGGAAAGCAAGACTGGTAGCTGGAATGGGGACTGTTCTCTTTTAAGGCTCAGTTTCTTCTCTAGAGTGCTGGTTTTCCTTTTAAGTTAAGGATTGTAGAGAGAATTCAGAAGAAATAGATGAGCACCTTTGTTTTTTTCTGTTTGTTTAAAGCAAATTTCCTTCTTTAATGGTAGTCTCACTCCATCCCCCAGGTGCAGCGGTGCAATCTCGGCTCACTGCAACCTCTGCCTCCCGGGTTCAAGGGATTCCCCTGCCTCAGCCTCCCAAGTAGCTGGAATTACAGGTGTGCACCACCATGCCCAACTAATTTTTGTATTTTTAGTAAAGACAGGGTTTCACTCTTCTTCTGTTTTCACTCTTTCTTTCTTCCTCTGTTGGCCAGGCTGGTCTCGAACTCTGACCTCAAGTGATCCATCCGCCTTGGCCTCCCAAAGTGCTGGGATTACAGGCGTGAACCACTGCATCTGGCCAACTCTGGTTAATTTTCTGAATTAAAAATTTAGGGAAATGGCCCTAGCAAGATAATGTAATAGTTAGACTTGAGAATTAATTTTTAGTATTTTCATGATATAAATAAATCAAGGGGATCTTCTCTTTGGAAGTTGGTAGTTAATAACTATGTGGATGGTGCCTAACATGAAAGAACATTTTTAAAAAACAAGGACTACAGTTTAATCACCATCTCCACCTTCTTCCAAAATCTACAGTTACCTGCTTTTGGAACCATAGCTTTCTCTTTCTTTCTTTCTTCATGGGTCTTTCTACATCCTGTTATTGTCATGGCAATGGTGCTACCAATGATTCTTTTCCATCAGAAGAGGAAAGCACTAAACTGCTTCCTTCTCCAACACTGTATTACTTTAGAAACATAATAATAAGTATCATTCATCAAGAACCCTGTTCATGATGTAGGAGTCTGGCCAAAATGTTTTTTTTGAGACTCCTTCTAGCTCCATGACTCAACTGCCTGTGAATGACTTTACTCCAAACTCAAGATGTTACACCTGGTAAATTAATGGGAGAAAGGTAAGATGAAATCCATTCATATTTTGGACTGCTTTTTAATCATTCACAATGAAAGAAATCTCAGGCATTGCCAATGTCATTTAAATTGCATTCAGATTTAAACATGACTTAACCATATTACCAGGCGTTTCCAACTCTGAGTTTACAGTATGTTTTGATTTGATCATTACAGATTATAAATTTGAGCTGGTTTTAAAATTTCTGGCATTGACTTAAGTTTATATACATAGCAAATGTTGTATGCTAGCAGCAAAATAAATTTTCCCCAAGGAGTCAAAACTTTTACTCAGAACATATATTTAGCTAATAAGCTCCTATAATTAACTACCAAATTGGCTGAAATTTAGGGATTAGAGATCCGCTATAGTAAAGGGATTCATCTGGGGATAAATCAGTTTGCACTTGGCAACATGACTAACGGGTGGGCTCTTTATGTCTATGCTGAAAGGCCTGGACTGAAAAGATGGTTTGAGAACATGGTGGGTCCCTGGGTCTTCTTACGTCCCTAATCAGTCTGGAAGACTAAGGTCTGAGCCAGGCCTTTAATGAGCCCTTTCCCTCTTCCTTGCAAGCAGTACTGAGGCTGACTTAGGTTCAAGACTACTCTGGGTTGGCCTTGGAGGTGGGTATGTTGATTTAAAATATTCCTATTCTACACTGGGTTCTTACAGAGATCAAATGGAATAGTGTATGTGAACGAGACGGATTTTATTACATATGTGAAAAGGTCAGTGATTATCCCAGTACCATCAGGACTCTGATGTAAGATACAGTTTAAAATAACTTAGTCCATCTAAATGAAGGAAGCAACTTCTCATTTTTTCCATGACACATTTATTCCCATTTTGCTTTTGTCCTCAAAGATGCTAGAGTTTTGTATGTGGAAAAATCTCCTTTTGAGGTTAGTGGACACTCCGAAATAACCTAAATGCCTACCAGTTCTGAAGCAAGGCTTCTGCTGTATCATAGGTGAAGCAGGGGTAATTTGACACGGGAACAAAGACTCATGAGGCAGGATGGAGAGGGAAGGAGTGTGGGGAGGCTGGCAAAGGGCTTTGGCACAAGGAGGCAATGTGTGCTCGCTTCAAGCTTCAGAGGCTCCTGGCCACCTTCTCGGAAGGCACGAGGCTGCTCTTTGCCAGTCCCTCATCACAGTGGCCACGGTAGAAAACAGTAAGAAAATTAGGATAACAGTGATTCAATGCTTTGTGGGGCCCGGTCTGGGCAGGCCAAAAGGAGGCAGAGTGAGAGAGCTGGATAACTCAGCGTATCTCTATTCAAGTCTGCCATGAGAATGATATCCGGGGAGAAACGATCTCTTTCCCCTCTTTTATTTTAGTTGCCCAGATAGTGCCGACATGCGAGTTTGTGGGGCTGATGGATGAACCTGACAACTGTGGAATGTGAAATCCACTTTTCCTAACAGTTGAAACTGGGGGCCGCAGGCGGCACCTGCCTGTGTACAGCTTCTCTTTGGTCTGCATAGTGTTGGCCAAGAGTTTGAGTTAGTTGTCAACACTTACGTGTCAGGTAATATCCTATTTCCAAGTCAGAAGATCTAGCAGCCCTGGGCCTGATTTCTGCATGGTTCTGATTGTCTAGAGCTGAGTGTGGGTGCCCCTTCAAAGAGGGCATGTGTTCTCCAGTTCAACCTGGTCTTCACCATTCTTGTGTTCCTCTTTGCCTGATCCACATCAATCATTTACAGAACTTGCCTGGTCCTTCTGAGGCACTGACATTTGCAACCTCTCCTATATAGAATTAGGAATCTTTTGGAAAAGAGACTCATTTGGTTCAAAACCGCACAGCAATAAAAACTTCTTGGGGACTTTAACGCTAATAATGGAGACATTCCAAGGAGTGAAAACAGAGATTTGCAGGACTCCTCATCTTAAAGACCAGGAGCCAAGGCTGTACATGGCCTTCCCTAACTCTGTTCATTTCTAGTCCTCAAGTGTGCAGATTCTAAAGCCTATTTGAAACCAAGGTCCGAGTGACCTTCTGACCACCTCATAAGAGCTGCCCAACGGGTGTATGGCTGTTCTATCTCAGCTTTGCTTTTGATGTTATCTGCATACTTGGCTAATTAGGCTAGCTTCTGGATTACTACAATCTTAGAAAGAAAAGATGCTTTCTTGTTTTAACAGTGAGTGGGCTTGAAAAAACTGTACAGCATTATGAAATGGTTTTGGCAAAGCTCTAAGTTATTTGTGCAGTTTTAATAAACTCTTCACAACTCCCTTCTGTTTCCTGGTTCTTGGGAACGCAGTCACTTTCTGATCACAACCTCGTGTGCCTGCTAGTTCTTCACAGTGAAAAATCAAGCACTTGTTCTTTTTCTTTTTTTTTTTTTTTTTAAATTTTCTTTTTTCTTTTTTCCCTCCACTATATTTTGGAAGCACTTGTTCTTATGTGGAAATTACAGTTATATAGTTAGTGCTGAGGACAAAATTATTTTAAACACTACTGATCACCTAAGAATTCTATCTTTGGGCCTATCTACTATGATTTTAGGAATTTCCACCAAATGATACTTGCTGGTTAAATGCAAGTATCTGTGGTTCTGGTAGGTCAAGTGGTAAACTTGTCTTTGTGACACAGAATTTATCATTTTACACTAAAAAATTTATAAGAATATTTCTCCCATGGCCTATAAGCATATCTATTAACATTTTTTAGATTTAAAATATATAAAATGACTCTTCAGGCATCTTTTTCCATACTTTGAAAACACACCGTTAATGATAAAAGGAGTAGCTGTTGCTATCTTGATTCTCTTATAATACCCATTCCATCTGATCTGTATTTCTACCCTTGCTGCAGAGGGTTAATTAAAAAGATATGCATCAAAACATGTGCTTAAAAGAGACATAGCCCTTTGTTTGGTGAGCCGGAATTACTTATAATATTAACACTTCCTGTCTGGTAAAATACTATATTTTAAAAAATAAGCTACAATGTATAAAACCAAGGTCATTTCTCGCAAAATGTCTGTGTTCTTTGTGATTACAAAACACTGCATCTTGTAAAATATTTCCAGTTAACTTGAGAAGTAGAGTATTGATGCTTATTACCAAAGTGTCATGTCTCTTAGAACTGTAGAAGCCTAACCAGTATATTTCTTGTTTTATTTGGAAAATTAAGTTATAATTGTTTTTGTATTTAAAGATTACATTTTGCCACAACATATTACCATTGTGATTCTCAGACCCACAACAAAAGTTATAAAACATGAGATTGTCTTCAAAAAAAGGAACTATTTACAAAACAGGACCAGAAGTAAAATTCCCATTTTGGTTCCTGGTCCTATGACAGATATACCTTTTAAAGCATGTATATCATTGGATATGGGCTTTTTCAAAGTCAATCATAATAAGCAAACCAGTTGGTCTTAAATACATTTTATAGTTTCTTGCTCTATTGGTGTGCATTACTCAGTGATACAACTGGTACCTAAAAAAAGTGCTAATCTCATTTTATTTACTGACTTCAGGTTTGGCTAGTTACAATGCAAAAAAGACACAAGAAACAGTTCTGATATGGAGGAATCCTCACAGGTACGAGGAACAGGGACAGTCCATGCCGCTGGTAGGGCTACTTTCTTAGAGAAACGAAATTTCCAATTGACCCGTGTGCCCGGGGCATTCTCCAAAATGATTCACATTCTCATTCATATTCATGAATCCTGCTCTGTTTCCACTCATTTGTATGCACAAATTCTTCCCCAAGTTCACACAGGTCAGTGCTACAGAAGATGTGGTCGATAGCAATTCTACAGGGTCATGAGAAAAATCAGCACCTTGTCCACAAGAGTCCATGGAAGTTTGTTTGCTAACATGCTATTAAAGCAAAATGTACATCGTTTACGGCTTGCTTTCACCTACAGAATTCTGCTGATAGCGAATAAACAGTCATCCATTGGGTAATGATAAAAAGAACCAGAAAGGCTTTGTATTCACAATTACATTCAGAAAAAGCCTTACATGAGTCTAGGAATATCCCCCACCCGGCCCCCACCCCCAGGCATTGCGCCTGTGGTCCAAATATTAGCCTTAGGCTACGGGTCAGCTACGAACCGTTTTCCCAGGGCACTCCCCCACGCCTCACAAATGTCAGTACTGCCCAGTTCACGTAAATTTGTCTTGAAATGATACCATGTTCATTTGAAAAAAAAATTGTTCTGAGTAGAAAAGACTTTAGTGACAACAAAATTCTTCCTAGTTTTAGGAGTCTCCAGACCTATGTTTGCATGCCCTTTATTTTTCCCTGAGGAAATGAATATTATTTACAGTATTTTGCTACTATTCTCAAGGTATTCTCTCTTATATGTACAACTCTGGCCACTTTTCTCTGAACCTTTGCAAGTGAATGCTGCACTTTGGAGTCTGATGAAGGGGGAATACAGATTCAGCAGTGCCAGCTAATTCAGAACCCAGGGCTGCTTTCAAAAGTGTGGCTTAGTGTGACACCAGAAACAGCAGACTTAAAACTCCAGTGATCTTGAGATTTAATGGAGGACATTTCAGTTTTAAAAATCTTTTGCAACATATAGACATGTGGCTATCTCTTTGAAAAGTTTTTAGAAAGGTCAAGAATTGTGTCATTCTCTATTGAAAATTTTCATCTGCAATATGGTTATGTTCAGGCGGGAACTGTCTAACGAAAGGGCACCTTGTTGGTGCCTGGAGCTGCCGCTGGGCACTTTGCAGCTAAGCGCACACATTCTTGGTCAGAAACCCACGGCTTTTTTCCTGACACTGGCTTTTGCCAACCAAGGGAGAAAACTTTTCAGCTAGTGTGGTGGAGAGAAGTCCGTATCTGCTAGAGATGGCCCGCTCGGGCTGGGCACAGCAGCTCTGCACCCTTGGCCAGAGGTACTTCCCTTCAGGTCATTCTCTCCTTGCCTCAGGCAGCTGCTCCCAGAGGAGACAATGGCAGCTCCCTGGGAGGTGCTCAGGGATGGTGACCACTAGCTGATCAGCACCAAGAAGATGAGCAAGAGCCAGGTGTCCACAGACCTATTTTACCTCCCCCCCGACCCCCTTGCTACCTGTGTGTTTTCTCCAGGTTGTCACACTGCCTCCCACCAGTGCAGCACACATCTTCCGGGAAGGCCCAAGGCTTAACACCACTGCCTGCTGGCCACTCTGTTTCGTCACTGTCTGGAGAATGTCCTGTCAGTCACTATGAAATGACTTCTTTGGAGAGAGATGAGAAAACTTTTCTGAAGGTTGGGGTGTCAAAGGAGAAAAAAAATCAAAAGGCTCCATCATGCCTAACTTAGAAATATTTCGGGACCAGAATCCATTGTTTTGCATGTCTTTTGCACAGACAGGCCTCCTCTGAGCTCCCTGCGGTGGCCAGGGCTCCAGTTCCGCCGCCAGCCTGCTGTGGGAGCAGTCTGCCCAGCCCTCCCCCTCCTCCCAGCCAAACGAACACATACAGAGAACTTGGTTCCACAGCGATGGCATCCAACGAATGTCTGGCTCATTTGGCACTTCATTTAGTTCCAAAATATAACAAAATAAAGCTACATTAAAAAAAAAAAACAACCTAACTTGCATGATCAGCGGTGTATACTGGAATTCATAGCTTTCAGGGTGGCCTGTAAGGAGTATAATCCCTTTTCTTCAAGACCAGCCACCTGTGGTCTACTAGTTATTCCATGCATTGGTCCAGGGAATATGTGTCTGTGTCTAGGAAGGTACTGTGAGGGTCTGTCTGCACCTGAAGCCAGAAAAGAAACTACACAGAGCCCTGGGCTATCAGGCAGAAAGGAGCCCCAACTTGGGCAGGAGGCACAGAACTATGTGAAAAACACTTTAGAAAGGAGAAAAGATCCCAGGGAACCTACATTCAGCTTTATAGTTCTGCTTACACCTGTGCACTGGCTGCACACTAGGTAAGGACTGAGCTTGGCTCAGCTAAGCTGGAGCTCAGCACTACTCATGGGATATATATCTGGGGGTGAAAGCCACGGGGCTTTGCTCCAGGACTGCTCCATAGCAAAGATCTCTCCCTCCTTGTGTTTCAAAGTTCTGGGATGGGGGATGGATTTTATACTTCATTACTTGAATCTTTTTCTATTAGTAACAGTCCCACGATCAAGGGCCAGAGAGCTTTGCTGAAGAGAAAAACCTCTGGTCCAGGAGTATACCCTATCATTTAAATACATGGTGAACTTGCTTAAACAGGTGACCAGCTCTGGCCTCCCAAGGCCATTGGGCAATATGGCCATGGCTCAGGGCTTCCTGGACCAGCCAGAGCATCATCTCACATCAGTGGTGCTGCATGGGGGGTGACAGGACACCAGGAGGAGAAAGGACATGCTAGAGTAGAAGAAACAAACACATTTCTGCATTTTAAAAAATGTCATTTCCTGGCTGACCTTGTAAGTCTAAAACATACAGTATTGCTGGTGCTGTGACTAGTACTGATTGGTAATCAAGATGCAAAATTAGATGAAGCTCTTTTACTCTTCTCCTAAAATAAATGTTTTTAAAGAAACAAATAAATGAAGAAAAAACCAGGATCTCTTCCAAGGAATAATTTTTAAAAATTTATATGAAAGTTTAAGAAATAAAAGTCCCATAATATGTGAATGCACAGATCGTGGATGTTGCGCTGTAGAACCTCCTTATACTTTCTTTTGCTTGTATATAAAAAGAATATGTCATTACTAGATGACTTCTCTCTATGCTTAAAAAAGTGTATGTACAATCTCTAGACATATATTAAACTTTCCTCTGTGCAATTTCATTTAACATTCCTATGGCTGATCCCATGTCCCCTGTCCCTATACAGTGCCTCCTATAAGGTGCTCTTCCTACTTTGCATAGGTATAGGAGAAATAACTCTTTAGCAGGGCAATTGAGAGTAGGGTAGATAGAGAATGAGCTTATTTATAGGGCTTGACGACTCCCCTCTCCCCACCACTATCCTCCAAACAAGCAAACAAGCAAGTTACAAAGTCCAGTAAATGGAACACAGTGCAAGCCCTGGCCCTACTAAATTAAGAAATTCCTATACCTATATGCATTTTCCTTTTGATGTTCTGTATGTTCCCTTTTGAGCGAATTCTTAAATGAATAGCTCCAATATTTTTATAAGAAAAAATTAAGGTTTGACAACCTTCCATTTACTCACATGTTTATATTGTTCATTAACTCAGCTCCCAGACATGCTAAAGCATAAAACCTATAAAAGTGCACTCAGAATGGAAGTGGTTTGTCGACCTAACATGACTTTCTGAAAAGGTGGGGCCATGTGGGCTGTGCTCTGCTATCTAAAGCAAACCTGCTGGGACGGTTTGAAGTTCTCTACCTCTTCTGAAATCAGTCAGTGGTGGAGCTTGGAGAGAAGGAAAATGACCCATTAACCTGGCTACAATCTTGACAGACAAGCAGTAACAAATAGCTCTGAGTTGCCATTTGTGTCACATCCCTGAAAGAAGCATCGAGGCTTACCCAGATGGCTACAGGTGCCAGTTCTTGACTGAGTTGTGGCAGGTAGAGAGTAAAATTAGCTGTGCTGCCTCAGGGGAAGAGCTTCTTATGGATCCAAGGAAGACTCCTAGATGTTTCCCAACAGTGACAGCTGGACTTCCTGAACTCAGCGTGGGGCTGAAGTCTGCTGGTGATTTCCGTGGACAATCGCTTCTCGAGTTTATGCCATCTGGGGGCCCTACAAGCTAACAGCTCTACCATGGTTCAGTTTGGGGTCATTCTTAAAAACAAAACAAACAAAAAGACATAGAAAAGATGTCCAGAGTGCTGCGCTTTCTTGCAACACATCCTGACATATACTGCTCCAAGAAGTCAAATGGAAAATAGGGAAAAGATTATTCACAACAAAAGTAGGTATTGTTCTTTGTACAAATGCTACTGAATAACCTGTAGCTTGTTTTTTAAGTGTCAAAAAAATCTTGGAAATGGCATAATTCAGAAAGCTTATCAAAATTTGCCTCCTTTCTAAGTAAAATGGGCTTTGTTGGTTCAATTGCTACAGAAGTCTACAGTTTTAAATCTAGACATACAGCAAAAAAGCTGACTTTTCTTTTGAAGGAAAAAAGCTAGTTATAGCTGTTCCAGGCTGGGTTCTCAGTAAGAGCAACTTTCTTTTGTCATAGGTGGTAACTTAAACAATTTTTCTGTGTTTTTGCTGTTATTCCTCCAAGGTTCCTGAAAGGGCTTTTCCCAGCTTCAACTGTGTTTTATTCAGTAGGAAAAGCTCTTTCCAACACCAGGAGTGGGAAGCCAGGGCAGGAGCAGCTCAGGCCCCTCTGCCTGGGGGTCTCTCAGTCGAGGAACCTCTGGCAGGCCTTCTTCCAGCGGCAGGCGGTACACCACATGTCTCGGTTCTCCATCCCGTACACCTTCCGACATTTTTTGCCCTCTCCCCTGGGCTTCCTGTAAGACAGACGAGGAAGGTTAGTTTAGTGGGAGGAATTCCATGGGCATTCTATGGACAGCTCAAAATCCCTTGAAAGAGTGAGGGGGAAAAAAAAAGGCTGGCCATGGTGGCTCATGCCTGTAATCCCAGCACTTTGTGAGGCGGAGGTGGGCAGATCACCAGAGGTCAGCAGTTTGAGACCAGCCTGCTCAACATGGTGAAACTGTCTCTACTAAAAACACACAAAAATTAGCCAGGCATGATGGCAGGCACCTGCAATCCCAGCTACTCAGGAGGCTGAGGCAGGTGAATCACTTGAACCCGGGAGGCGGAGGTTGCAGTGAGTCGAGATGGCGCCACTGCACTCCAGCCTGGGAGACAGGGCAACTTCTCTCTAAGTTCAGACTCTAATATGTGCTGGTTGTTTTCACAGCCACTCAACTGTTAAAATTTGCTACCATATCCCTTAGGCTTCTATTTGTCTACTTGTGGACATGTCCATTTGGGCATCTTCATAAAACTGAATTAAATAAGTAAACACAAGAAATGCCAGTAGAGAGCAACATTGCTCTTTCAAGTTTTAAAACAGGTACTTTCAAATGCTCCCTCCATTCTCAATTTCTAGTACAGCAGTCCCTGCTAAGGGTGGGGAATATGTTCCAAGACCCCCAGTGGATGCCTGAAACTGCAGATAGTACAAACCCTATATATATACTATGCATGAATTTCTTTTTCTTTCTTTACAGTTTCATGGATTGAAGATTAATTCTTACTGTCGATTTTTGCAACCTCAAAACCTCAAGAAAAAACAATTTTTTTCTTTCTTTGTTAAGTTGAAAACTTTCACCTTTTCACTTAAAGGAAGCACTTTACGGCTTGTCTTTGGCATATCTGAATTAAAGCCTCACCACTCTTGCACTTTGGGTCCATCATTAAATAAAAGAAGGGTTACTTGAACATAAGCACAGTTTGTAACAGTCAATCTAATGGGCGAGTAGTGTAGACAGTGTTAGTGGATACACTAAACAAGGGATAACATTCATCCCAGGCAGGATGGAGCTGGATGGCACGAAATTTCATTACACGACTCAGAATGGTTTGCAATTTCAAACTTAGGAATCATTTATTTCTGGAATTCTCCATTAAGCATTTTTGGACCACAATTGACTTCGGGTAACTGAAACCACAGAAAGTAAAACTGTGGATAAAAGGGGACTACTGTATTTTGGTTAAGGAACTTCTGGGGAGATTGTTCTTGATCTGCATTAAAAATTGTATCTTATAGTTCATTTAATATAGAGATTAATACAACATGGCTCTAAGTAGACCCAATAATCACCATTACCTATTCTGTAAAAACAAAACAAAACAACAAAAACCCAAAACCTTACTGTAAATTATTACCCCCTAAAACAACAAATCTTCATTAATAGGTAATGGATGGGAAAAACCACAGGAAAAAAAGAAAGGGAGTTTTGTCAATTGTGGAGAAATTTTATAGAAGATCATCTCTCAGGGTTCTCTCTGCTGTTCTGTTTTACAGTTAATTCCCTTGTGGTGAAGTATGTGGAGTTTTAAGCTGTCGTACCTTAGGCTGACTGTGCCTCTGGGAGGGGAGGACAGGACCGTGTGCGCATGCTGTCTCTGCTCTCCTGTGCCCACCGGATGATGATGTGTGGGTGACACCTGGTGAATACATGGAAAACAAAGTTGATGGGGCAGGTTCTCCACCCATGCAGTTAGTTAGCTTTTGCTATGTGGACACTGGTCCTTGACCATTAGAAGCAGAGATGAGGCCGGGCACGGTGGCTCACACCTGTAATCCCAGAACTTTGGGAGGTCGAGGTGGGTGGAGCACTTGTGGTCAGGAGTTCAATCAGCCTGGCCAACATGGTGAAACACTGTCTCTACCAAAAAGTACAAAAATTACCCAAGCTTGGGAGTGTGTGCCTGTAGTCCCAGCTACTTGGGGGGCTGAGGCAGAATTGTTTGAATCCCAGGGCGGAGACTGCAGTGAGCTGAGATCGCGCCACTGCACTCTAGCCTGGGTGACAGAGTGAGATCCTGTCTCGCAAAAAAAAAAAGAAAAGAAAAAAAGAAGCACAGATGCTTTCCTCACAGAGACGACACATTAAAATGGAGGAGGGCTGCTTATGGCAGAATTAAAATGTATTCCCAAACAGAGAAGACCCACCAATAGCCAATATCTCAAACATTTTTTACTTCGTATCTATGCATTTCAAGTGGCTCATAATACCATATTTTCACTTGAATAATATTTTAAACCTTAAAGTACATTCCTGTCTATTTCTTTTAATCCTCATGAACCCTGTCAAGTAGGGCAAGGCTCACGATTCCCTTTTTAGAAGATGAAACATACCTAGAGAGGTTAAGAGATTTATGATTATGTAGCTAGTAAGCGACAATGACACAATGCAGGTCTAGGCCTTCTGTTAGCTCTAGTGGATCAATCACAGCCACTAAATACATGGATTCTTGTATAAAACACCCCCTCAGCAGACTCTCAGGTCCAAACAGGAAGGAATAAAGGCAAGAGGCAGAGAGCCTGAGCAAATCAAGAACATATGCCATCCACCGAACACTTACTGAGCGCTCACTATGTGCCAGGTACACCAACAGCAGCTTTAATCTTCACAACGACCCCACATAGTATTACTATTGTTCCCATTTTATAGATTAGGAAACCAAGGCAGATGGAGGTTAAGTAACTTGCCAAAGGTCACGGCATGTGTCATGGTAGAGCCAGGGCTGTGCTGCAGCTCTCCCTGGCACCAGGACGTGTGTTTAACTCTGTTGCTCTTCTGTCCCTCATATCATAGAGAAGGACCCCTGCTGTCCTCAGTCCCTTCCGGATTACTCAATTCAGCCCTTTGCATCACCTGCTCTCGTAACACTAAATAATGTCCCCAGCTTCTGGAATTCTTAAAAGCTGCAACAAATTAATTTTTTTTGACAAAGGAAAAAGAATGTTTCAACTAATTAATCAGTATTGCCATATATGGGAGGGCAGACATTTAATAAATTTAAAAACCTAGGAGCCAACGTGGTCATAGGAATAGCATTGTCAATTAAAAGTCATGGGAGCGTTCCCTAGACATTCTTAGAGAATTGCTGTTCTCCAGTACAGGTATTAGTACTTTCTCTTCTCTTTCGACATAAAGGAATGCACGGGATACAGTTTGGATGTGTGCCCCTGCCCGAATTTCATGGTGAAATGGAATCCCCAATGCTGGAGGTGGGGCCTGGTGGGAGGTGTGTGGATCGTGGGGATGGATCCCTCATGAATGGCTTGGACCATTCTCTTGGTGATATGTGACCTCTCACTCTTGAGTTTACATAAGACCGTGGTGGTTTTATGCCCATTCCTGCTTCATACATGACGTGCCTGCTCCTGCTTCACCTTCCACCATGAGTAAATGCTCCCTGAGGCCTCCCCAGAAGCAGATGCCACTGTGCTTCCTGTACAGCCTGCAGAGCCAATTAAACCTCTTTTCTTTATAACTTACCCTGTCTCCGGTATTTCTTTACAGTAATGTAAGAATGGCCTAATAAAGATCATCAGTGTTATTTTCCCAGACATTAATTTTAATGCTATGGTTTGAATGTTTGTCCCCTCCAAAACTCTTGTTGAAACTCACTTGTCATTATAATAGTATTAAGAGGTGGGGCCCTTAAGAGGTGATTAGGCTCTGAGGGCTCCACTCCCATGGGTGGGATTAGTGTTCTACAAGGGCCAGTCTGGCCCCCTTACCCTCTCACCTTCTGCCATGTGATGATGCAGCATAAAGGCCCTCACAGAGGCTGGCATGTTGATGTTGGACTCCCCCGCCTCCAGGTTGTTAGTCAGTAAATTTCTGTTCATTACAAATTACCCAGTCTAAAATATTCTGTTATAGCAGCACAAAACTTAGACATTTAAAAAATTACACAGGGAGGGCCAGGAGTGGTGGCTTACACCTGCAATCCTAGCACTTTGGGAGGCCAAGGTGGGCAGATCACTTGAGTCCAGGTGTTTGAACCCAGTCTGGGCAACATGGTGAAACCCCATCTCTACTAAAAATACACAAATTAGCCAGATTGGTGATGTGCACCTATAGTCCCAGCTACTCAGGAGGCTGAAGTGGGAGGATCACCCGAGTGTGGAGAGTTCAAGGCAGCAGTGAGTCGAGATTGTGCCACTGCACTCTAGCCTGGGCAACAGAGTGAGACGCGTCTCAAAAAAAAAAAAAAAAATTATACAGGTAAGTAAAAAAATCTAACATTTGGAGCCATTGTTGCCATGAGTTTGTATTATTCTATACCACTGGTCTTCCTGCTAAAGTTGGGTGGAGCAAGGGCCAGCAGAGGTAACATTCAGAGTTTTTAAAAATAAAAGCTTTGGAGTTCAGTGCATTCATTTCATGTGTATAGATACGCAGCTTCCTCCAAGAGCAGAATCCTCCTCGCCCCATCTCATAATGGCTTTGGTTTTGTACAGGATGAATAACAGCAAACTAGAGGGAGTGAACACCTGAAACATCTATAGTCACTGTAGATGATCTATGATATGCTTATATGAACTGTTTTAAATTATCAGGAAAATAAACATAAAAATCTAACAACTCTTGTAGAACTAATAGAATCCCAAGAACACTGTGCTTCATTTTAGTCAGAGAACTGGAAAAGTTTGGTTGACATGACAGTAACACTACTTCCATCAGCCAGGGATAATGTGGAAATTTCTAGATCGTGCAAAGTTGCCATAGCCCTTTTGCATGAAGTGATATGAGATTTTTGGATACTCTTCATTCAACAGATATTTATTAAGTACTTGCTATGTACCAAGCATTGTTACAGATTCTGCGGATATAGCTGTGAACAAAACAAATTCTCTGCCCTCATGGAGCTTACATTCTAGTGAGAAGACAGACAATAAATACAAAATCACACAAGACCATTTTAGTGATAAGTAGCTGACAGAAATAAAATAGGGTAATAGGCTAAAGTGTAATAGAGGGAGAGGACATTTATTTATTTTGAGTGGTAAGAGAAGGCCTCCCGAGGAGGTTACCTTTCACCTACAAGGCATTGCAGAAAAGGGGGTGGGCACTTTGTGGGAGGTGGAGATGGGCACTTTGTGGGAGGTGGAGGGTGGGAGGAGAGGAGAGGGAAGTATCAAGCTATGCCTCTGACCTGCAATAAGGGATGTGAATGTTATTCTAAGCGCAATAAGTAAGCCATTGGAGAGTTTTTAAAAGCAAGACATCTGATTAATGCTTTAAAAAGATCATTGGCTCTTTGGGGAATGGACAGTAGATAGCCCGGAAAGGAGCCCTGGAAAGGAGCCCTGGAGTTAAGAGGCTTTTGCAGTATTCCAGGCAAACACATACTGGTGGTTTAGACTAGGTATGGTGGCAGTGGTGGGGAGGGGCTGGATTCCTGTTGTTTAGAGGCACAGCCTAGGACTTGTGGGTTGGGATGGGCACAAGGAAAACTGCATCTTTAGATCTATCAAGGATGAACTGAGGAGTCAAGAATGAATCCCAGGTTCTGCCCCAAGTGGCTGGAGGGACAGTGGTGCCACTTTCTGAGATGAGAAAATTGCAGAAGCAGCAGGGTGGGGGAGGCATGAGGAACAGGCTTTTGAAAATTCCAGGAACAGAGTTTGAGGGATATGGATTGTCTTCGGCTGTTTTGTGCTGCTATAACAGAATACCTGAGACTGGATGATTTATAATGAGCAGAAATTTATTTCTTACAGTTCTGGAGGCTGGAAAGTCCAAGGTTGAAGGGCCTGCATGTGACAACAGCCTTCTTGCTGTATCATCCCAGGGCAAAGGGTGGAAGGGTAACAGTGCACTTAAGAAAGAGCTGAACTTGTTTTTATAACAAACCCACTCTCCTGATAATGACACTAATCCATTCATGAGAGTAGAGTCTGCTAGACCCCATCACCTCTTAAGGGCTCCACCTCTCAACACTGTTGCACTGGGGATTAAATTTCCAACACATGAACTTTGGGGGACACTTTCAAAGCACAACATGGACCTCCTGCAGGAATGACCCCTCACCAAAGTCTTTCTTCCTGCTAATGGCTCTCTTAACTCTGGAGTTCAGCACATGTGTTTCTACAGGGCACAACACAGCAAAAGACAGAGGACCCACTTCAAACTTCCGTATGTGGCTTAGTTCAGTGGGAGGCTCAATATGACATGTGAGTTTTTCTTGAGACTTTTAATGGCAAGACAGTTATGTTTCAGCTTCCTATTTTAGTTGAGGATGAGGGTGGAGAAACCAAGCGAGTAACTGGGGCAGTCAACTACCATTTATTCAGTGCTTGCGAATGTGAAAGACAGGCAAGCAGGTTACCTATTATCTCTTCTAATTCTCACAGCAAACTTGCAAAATAAGCAATCTATATCTACATCTTACAGATAGAGAAATTCAGGCTTTGAGCAGGGAAGTGGCCTGCAGAGCATCCCAGAGGTAAAAGTAGCAGCAGAAGTAATTTGCTGAGAGCCTGCTATATAAGCTAAGTGTCTTCCATATGTTATCTATTTTAATCTTCACAACAACCCTATCATAGCCATCATTTCCATTTTATAGATGAGGAAATGGAGAAGTTAACTGCACTGCCCAGACCACACAGTTAGTAAATGGACTCAGGATTTGAACACCGTTGTCTGACTTGAACACAGCTGGCTTTGGAACTCACTTCTGAATGATGTCAAAGCCCTGCTTTTTGCACTCTTCATCCTACCACATCCCTGGTGGAAATAATGTGTGTCCTGAAATAAAGCCCCATAAAGCAAATACTCTCTCTCTTAGTGGTCTCTGCATTGCAATTTGTTTATTTCTTAACCATTTCTAAGTTCTATTTTGTGGCATGTTTTATAAAGCGTATAATGTACTTGGACAGTATAATATGATAATATTTCTAATTAAATAAAATTGTTGGGCTATATGTCCATAGTTTGTCTGTTGGTTAGGTGTGACCTCAGAAGAATCTAAAGAATTCTAAATTATTGTCTGTAAAAATTGGGGTTAATCTCTCCCATGTGTTGAGTATATCTGTGTTACAGGAATCAATCCTAAATAGGGAGGAGCCGCTTTCTTTGACCCATTAAACAGGCCTGAGACATAGTAAAGGCAGCAATGATGGTAAGAGATCTGTAGTGTCAGCTACATGCCAGGCACTGTGTGAACAACACAACTCTACAAGGTAGTACTAGAGTAGAGGATATTACTTTAGAAGGGTCAGATGGTGTTCACAAATGCCAGAGCAAGGATTTGCAAGTAAGCCTCACACTAGAGATGCTGTGGCCTTCTGTAAATATGCAGGAGAAATTTCTTTTCTTGGAATTTTTTCTCTCTTAAGAGGGGAAAAAAAGGGCTCTGGCTTGGTTTTAACCTCATATAATTCTGAACCTTCCCTCAAGGCATTAAAAAGGAAACCTCGGCCGGGCGCGGTGGCTCAAGCCTGTAATCCCAGCACTTTGGGAGGCCGAGACGGGTGGATCACGAGTTCAGGAGATCGAGACCATCCTGGCTAACACGGTGAAACCCCGTCTCTACTAAAATACAAAAAAAATTAGCCGGGCGAGGTGGCGGGCACCTGTACTCCCAGCTACTCGGGAGGCTGAGGCAGGAGAATGGCGTGAACCCGGGAGGCGGGGCTTGCAGTGAGCTGAGATCCGGCCATTGCACTCCAGCCTGGGCAACAGAGCTAGACTCCGTCTCAAAAAAAAAAAAAAAAAAAAGAAACCTCAAACAAGCTAAGCATTTGACAATTAAGCACTGCTATTTCAGCTTTGGAGACCCTCCCCAACAGCCTGAAGCCTCCTAGAACTGCTCTTGGATAGCAAGTTGACTAGCTCATACTTGCTTTCTTAGGGGCAGTTATAGATCGAATGTTTGTGTCCCTCAAATTCATATGATGAAGCTCTAGTCCCCAGTGTGGCTGTACTTGGACATAGGGCCTTTAAGGAGGTCATAAGGGTGGGGCCCTGATCCAACAGGATTAGTGTCCTTTAAGAAGGGATAGCTAAGGCTGGTGCACTCCTTCTCCATGCTTGCTCTCCCTGGCTTGCCAGTGCCCTGGCATGTGCTTGTGTGTGCTCTCTCTCTCGGCTCTGCATGCACAGTGAGAAGGCAGCCATCTACAAGCAGGAAGGGGTCTTCACCAGAACTGAATTGGCTGACACCTTGATTTGGACTTCTAGCCTCTAGAACTGTGAGAAAATAAATTTCTGTTGTTTAAGCTGCCAAGTCTATGGTATTTTATGGCAACCTTGAGCTGATTAATAAAGGGGCCAAGGGCTCTTAAGTTTTCTGTCATGAAAAGAGAAAGAAATGGAGATAATTAGGAGAGAAGGCAGGTCATTAGGGAAAAACATGTCAAAGAAAGTTGTAATTAAGGATGTTCTCTTTCCTACCCCTCTCCCTACAGCCTTAGGCTACAAAAGACTGAACTTCCAGTTACATTTGTTAAATATGCAGTTCAGCCTTCTCGGCTACACACCTCCGGGAAGAGGTCTTACCCAGGGAACTTATTAAAGTCCAATGTTCAGGAAATCTAGCATAGGCAAATGAATAAATAAAATCCTACAACCCTTGGGATTTTTCAGAAAGGGATTTTTTCCCACTTTCTAGGAAGTGTACGAAAGTATCCCTCCTCAATACCAAGTCTCAAAGATATGGGAGAAAAGTAAACTCTAAACAGGGTTGACAACCTCAGGGTATTTATTTTAGAATACAAGGATAAAGGTAATTTTTTGAAAAGCATTTTATAACATGAATATTTCTCTGTTCTTTAGTTTGGACACAATTGAAGCCATCATTAATACAAATTCATTATAACTTACAACTTTTAGAGCTTTGGTCTGAAAACCCTATTACACCAATTCAGAGGGTAAGAATTCACATGTTTTTAAATTCTATCTGGCTTGCCTGGCACTCCTGGAGCATTCAGGGACAGTTGCTGGCACGCTGCCCGTGGGTGTGCAACAGTCCTGCATCTGTGTGGGTGGGCCGTCATGAGAGCTAGCCCACCAGGAGAAGGAGGAGGACAGCAGCACCTGCTTGTTTTTTTTAAAGCATGGCCAGAGAGTTTAGCAACATAAAGAACATTCTTAGTTGTAGCCTTCTTGTCCTTCTAGGGTAAAATAAAAACCTTTGAAAATTCCACCCCACCCTTATTTTATCTTTAAACAGGAATGGCAAGCTTGACTGCTAAAATCAGTCTAAAGTCTTTGCTGAAACAGGTTACACAATCAGCAAAATTGGGAATTCTCTGGTGAAAGAATAAATTAGAAGCTCTCAGCTGGGCGCAGTGGCTCAATCCTGTAATCCCAGCACTTTGGGAGGTTGAGGTGGGCAGATTGCTTGAGCTCAGGAGTTCAAGACCAGCCTGGGCAACATGGGAAACCCCCATATCTACTAAAAATACAAAAATTAGCCAGGTGTGATGGTGTCCATGTGTAGTCCCAGCTACTCAGGAGGCTGAAGTGGGGAAGAGGAGCTGAGCCCAGGGGGGTTGAGGCTGCAGTGAGCCATGATGGCACCACTGTACTCTAGCCTGGGTCATGGACTGAGACCCTGTTTCAAGGAAACAAACAAACAAAAAGGCTCACATAGGATTTTAGTGGAATACCGACTTAATCCAGCTATAGTATGTCTTATATATCGTATATATATATTTTCTGTCAAAGTTTTTGTCTAGAATGTCCCAGGTAACCAACACAGAGTGAAATGAGGGATTCTGTAAAAATTCAAGGGCACTGAGATGAGGGTAGAAATACACAGTGTCCGTAGCAGAGTTTTAACATCCCATTGTTGAAAAACAAATGGTACAAGGTATGCTGGCTTGTATCCTAGTGTGTAAGATACATAAGAACCATGGAGGACACGGAGCTAGTAAAGAGCCCCTCAGAGTGATTTCCCTATACTTCAGAAGATAATTTAATTAGAAAAGCAAAGGGGAAAACATTCCAGTTTGTTTGGCCACAGAGGTAGCCTGAAAGAGGTCTGAACTGGGCGGTTCCATCTACATGCTATAGCACCAGATGAGCAACATGGTGTATGCTTCCCATACACCACTGAAAATTCTTCCCAAGTCAAAGGCAGGAATTAATAGGATGCAGAATAGATGGTCTCAATAATTCTGTAACTGTGGCTGCCATTTTAGGTTAATACAGAGAGGCTGTCTCAAAAGTGATATCAAGAGTCACTCTGGGTCTTTTTATGTCTACCAAAAAAAAGTCCCCAAACAGACAGATTGTTAACCTCTGACACCTACATCAGTGGATCAGTGTTCTTGCCAGAAGCAAAACTAATACCAACACGGCTAAGCTGCCCTCTTCTAATGTCTACTAACAAGGTCACTCTTGCAGAGCTACCAGAAGTTACCACTATTCAATGAAAATACAACTTTAAAAATGACTCCAGACCCATGGTATTGTTTACAAATCACATTCCCAGAGTCTTTTCTGGAAGCCACTATTTCCCAAATTGCTTCCAGCAGTATGCTTTTTATTGTTGGCTATTCCTCTATGGAATTTAATAAATATTCATCAACAGAGCACAGCATAATTCATTCAGCCACTTTCACTTTTATCAGTTCCACAGAAGGGTTTAGACTTTGCTGGAAACCTCGGGGAGTTGCCAGTGGTTGACAATAAGAAGCTTTTGTGAGGTCCTTGGGGAGAGGGGTGGAGAAGAGAAAATAAGGTTAATATCTGTTATCATAAGCCACTTCCTGAACCTTATCAGGAGTTATACACCACTGTGAGCCTCAACAGTGTGCATGTCTGTGGCTGTTCTGTGATAAACTATAAAAGACCCAATATATTTTTAAATGAATGGTTAGAAATCAAGTTAATTCACAGTGATTTATCAGACAGGAATCATTTAATATGTCAAATCAATTCTTATGTACTACTTAAGGCTGATTGCATATTTCAGCACTCATTTATTTTCAGATTATCCATCAGCATGGATTATTCAGAGTTTGAAAGAAAAAATGATTTTAATGTATTTTTGAGACTTCAAAATGACAGAACCATATTTCCTAAGTAATAAAATTTATAGTTACTTATAATGATAAACACCATTTTTTCTATACAAGATCTGAATTCAGCTATTAATTTTACCATCATTTGGAAACATACAAATATACTACCAACACAAAAAAATCTTCATATATTTCCAACAAGATGTTTATGAACAGTTGAAACTCTCTTGTAGTTTTCTGAAATGTGAAACACCTTTTTGAAGAGAAGTGATACCTGCTGATGAGTTTACAAATATCATTTAAGAAATATAGTACTTCTGGCATCCTGATGTTTGTATTTTTCTTGCATGCCTCTACTATTTGCTCTCTAAATTTAGTCTACATTGGCTTTGACCAGATTTTTGGCTTTTTCGTTTTTCTACTTACTGGAATGCCTGTGAAAGTGACCGGAGGAGATTGCCAGGAAATGCTGAAGCTGCTGCCATTGGGGGTGAACTTGGCCGATCCTGGAATGGTCACAGGGGGTGTGGCCTGTCAAATAAAAAAACAGAGAAGGCTGTTATGAAGGAGTATTTTCCTTCGGAGCTTTAAGCTCTTATTACCAAAGGAGGACCTCAGAAATGGTCTCAGCTATATTAATAACTTAGACTAATTATCTAATAGGAAGAGATTAAACAAGGTTAAAGGGAGCAGCCAGAAATAAACTTTGTATATACACCCAAGCAAGCTATCTAAGGTATAAAAAGAGATGGTTTTTGACTGTTGATTTCTGAAAAGAAATTTTATTATATATACATATACTTATTTTAGGATACCTGTGAGATGGAATTCTTCACTCTAAAATTGGGGAATATACCCTGCTACACTGTGAGGGTGGGTGTAAATTAGTACAATGTTCTTGGAAGGTAATTTGACAGTACATATAAAAATTTTTAGCATTCTCTGTGTTAGCTATTCCACTCTAGGAATTCATTCTAAAGAAATGTATGCAAGAATGTGCCTTGCACAACTATATATTATAAAAAAACAATTGGGGCTGGGCGTGGTGGCTCTTGTCTGTAATCCCAGCACTTTGAGAGTCAGAAGCAGGAGGATCACTTGAGCCCAGAGTTTGAGACCAGAGAGGGCAACACAGTGAGACTTCGTCTCTACTAAAAATAAAAAAAATTAGTCAGGGGTGGTGGTGTGTGTCTGCAGTTCCAGCTACTTGGGAGATGGAGGCAGGAAGATTATGTGAGCCCAGGAGTTCGAGGCTGCAGTGAACTACGATCATGCCACTGCACTCCAGCCTGACAACAGAGTGAAATCTTGTTTCAAAAAAAAAAAAAAACAACAAAAAAAACAAAACAAGGCCAGGCGCGGTGGCTCACGCCTGTAATCCCAGCACTTTGGGAGGCCTAGGCAGGCGGATCACGAGGTCAGGAGATCGAGACCATCCTGGCTAACATGGTGAAACCCCGTCTCTACTAAAAATACAAAAAAAAAAAGAAATTAGCTGGGCGTAGTGGCGGGCGCCTGTAGTCCCAGCTACTTGGGAAGCTGAGGCAGGAGAATGGCGTGAATCAGGGAGGCGGAGCTTGCAGTGAGCCGAGATCGTGCCACTGCACTCCAGCCTGGGTGACAGAGCGAGACTCCGTCTCAAAAAAAAAAAAAAAAAAGAAAAAAAAATACTGGAAGCAACACAAATGCCCAGTAATAGGGAAGTAGGTAAATAAATCACGATATACCTACAGAGTAATTCAAAACGTTGTTAAAATGGCATAAAAACAGATACATATACCAATGGAACAAAATAGGGTACCAAGAAATAAGTCCACATATTTGTAGCCAACTGATTTTTGACCAAGGCGATGAGAACATACACTGGGGAAAGGACATCCTCTTCAATAAATGCTGCTGGGAAAACTGGATATCCACGTGCAGAAACATGAAACTAAACCCCTAGCTCTTGTCATTTACAAACATCAACTCAAAATGGATTAAAAACTTAAACGTAAGACCCTAAACTATAAAACTATTGAAAGAAAACACAAGAAAAACACTCCAGGACATGGGCCCAGGCAAAGATTTTTATGGCTAAGACTTCAAAAGCACAGGAAACAAACAAACAAAAATAGACAAATGTGACTATATTATAAAAAGCTTCTTCACGGCACAAGAAACAATCAACAGAGTGAAGAGCAACCTGTTGAATGGGAGAAAATATCCACAAACTATTCATCTGGCAAGAGACTACTATCCAGAATATACAATGAATTCAAAACAACTCAATAGCAAAAACCAAATAATTCCATTAAAAAGCAGCAAAGGACCTGAATTAAAATTTTTCAAAAGCAGACATACAAATGACCAACAGGTACATGAAAAAATGCTCAACGTCGCTAATATCAGAAAAATGCATATCAAAACCACAATGAAGTATCATATCACCCTAGTCAGATTGGCTATTATTAAAAAGATGAAAAATAACAGATGCTGGTGAGGAAGCAGAGAAAAGGGATCTTGTACATACTGTTGGCGAGAATGTAAATTAATACACCTATTATGGAAAACAATATGGAGATTTCTCAAAATCTAAAAACAGAACTACCATATAATCCAGCAATCCCACTACTGGGTATTTATTTAAAGAAAAGGAAATCAGCCTATCAAAAGGATACCTGCACTCTCATGTTTACTGCAGCACTATTCACAATAGCAAAGATAATATGGAATCAGCCTAAGTGTCCATCAACAGATGAAGTGTCAAAATGTGGTAAGAACACAATGGAATACTATTCAGCTATTAAAAAGAATGACATGCTGTCATTTGCAGTCATATGAATGGAACTACAGGTCACTATGGTAAGTGAAATAAACTAGGCACATGAAGACAAACATCACATGTTCTCACTCATATGTGGGAACTAGAATAATTGGTGTCATGGAGGTAGAGAATAAAATGATAGTTATGGGAGGTGGGGAAGGGTGTGATGGGCCATGGTGGGGAGATATGTTGGTTAGTAGGTACAAACATACAGTTAGATAGAAAGAATGAGTACTAATGTTTGATAGCAGAGTAGGATAGCTATAGTTAACAACAATGTATTTTAAATTTCATAACAGCTAGAAGAGAGGACTGGAAATCTTCCCAACACACAGAAATGATAAATACACAATGGATTAATATTCAAAATACCCTGACTTGATTATTATACATCTTATGCATATAACAAAATTCTATGTGTACCCCACAAATGTGTATAAATATTAGGCATCAATTTTTAGAATGGTGTTGTTGAAGAAGATTCATTGGCATGGGAAAATGTTCATGATATATTAAATAGAAAAAATAAAATACAGTAAAAACAGTTCTGCAACAGATCCCTTTTAAAAACTGCACATATATAAACACAGAACAAAGTCTTGAAGTACATACAAAAAATATTAACCAAGGTTGGAATTAGGGATGAATTTTCTTTCTTTACTGTGTTTAATATTTTCTATGCTGAGCATTTATAATTTCTATAAACAGAAAAGTCTCAACATTTCTAAGTCTATGCTTTGGGAAGGACATTCTAGATCAACTAGTGTGTGTTCCAACTCTCTCATTATATAGATGAGCAAAATGATTTAAGTAAGTTGGCACCCATGATTTCTGGCCTAAGTGTAACAGTGATAAATAAAGATGAACGAATTACTTGTTTTGACCAACATAATAAGAGTCAGGAATGTATTTATTACACTAACTAATTCAAACATTAGCTCTATTCCATTACTCTTGAGTTTAAGTCTGCTAAATAAGTGGCTAAATTTTTTGACTAAATTTGTAATTTTCTACTTACAAATATATTTGCTAGGGGCAGTGGCTTTGTACTTGGTACTACTGGAAAGCATTTTGACAATACACAGTAACAGTCATAAGCTGTTCACTCACATTACATCCTCTGACTCAATAATTATTCTTCTGAGAATTTAAAGAAAAAATAAACACTACAGGCACAGAGATGTTTACAGTGGAGTTATTAATGATGATGAAAAAACAGGATAGATTAAAAAGTAAATAACAATAAGAATGATTAAAACAATTTGGTGTTTCAATTTAATTGGATATTATTTAGCTATATGGAAAGTTTTTATAAAACAAGGGTGGGGGAACGTAATTACAAGTGTGTAAAGAAGATTTTAAAAAGTTGAATAAGGTAGTTGAGAATTATAGGACAAATATTTTCTTAAAATTTGAATGTATTAACATTGTATAAAAACAAATCAACATTTAAAAGAGTTAATGGCCAGGCATGGTGGCTCAAGTCTATAATCCTAGCACATTGGGAGGCCAACATGGGAGGACTGCTCGAGGACAGGAGTTTGAGACCAGTCTGGGCAATGTAGTGAGAGCGTGAGAGCTTGTCTCTACAAAACATTTTAAAAATTAGCTGGATGTGGTAGTGCACACTTGTAGTCCCAGCTACTTGGGAAGCTGAGGCAGGAGCATTGCTTGAGCCCAGGAGTTCGAGGCTGCAGTGAACTGTACTCCAGCCTGAGAGAAAGATGGAGACCCTGTCTCAAAAAAAAAAAAAAAAAAAAAAGTAACTTCTGGTGGGGAAAAGGGAGTTTTACCCCTGTCCTAAATTTGCAGGATTTGTCCCTAAGGTCTTGTTAGACTTTAGCATGACTCAGGATTACCTGGAGGGCCTGTTAAAACAGAATGCAGGGTTGGTGGGGGGCACAGAGGAGGGTGTGGAAGAGGGGTGGTCCCAAGAATTTACATTTCTAACAAGTTCCCAGGTGATGCTGGCACTGTTGATTTGGGGAATATTGAGAACCACTACTCTAATCCGAGATGCTTAATTATCCATTTAGAAGGCAGGGCATGAAGTCCCAGATTTGGAGTGTGATTCTGCCGTTGTGCCAAACCTTTCCAATGCTTATCTTTTATTTATTTATTTTTCTGAGACAGGGTCTTACTCTGTCACCCAGGCTGGAGTGCAGTGCCACAATCACAGCTCACTGCAGCCTCAACCTCCCTGGGCTCAGGTAATCCTCCCATACCTCAGCCTCCCAAATAGCTGGGACTACAGCACGCACCACCATGCCTGGCTAATTTTTGTATTTTTTGTAGATATGGGGTCTCACCACGTTGCCCAGGCTGGTCTTGAACTCCTGAGTTCAAGCGATCCACTTGCTTCAGCCTCCCAAATTTCTGGGATTACAGGTGTGAGACACTGTGCCCGGCCTTATTTTTTTTTAAATAGATACTTATGTAATGTGCCAGGCACCATTTTGAGGGCTTTGCAACATTAGGGATTTTTTTTTTTTTTTGAGATGGAATCTCGCTCTGTCGCCAGGCTGGAGTGCAGTGGTGCGATCTTGGCTCACTGTAACCTCTGCCTCCCGGGTTCAAGTGATTCTCTCGCCTCAGCCTCCTGAGCAGCTGGGACCACAGGCATACCCCACCATGCTGAGATAACATTATGGATTATTTATTTATTTATTTTTTGAGACGGAGTTTTGCTCTTGTTGCCCATGCTGCAGTGCAAGGGCGCAATCTTGGCTCACTGCAACCTCTGCCTCCTGGGTTCAAGTGATTCTCTGCCTCAGCCTCCTGAGTAGCTAGGATTACAGACATGTGCCACCACACCGAGCTAATTTTGTATTTTCAGTAGAGACAGGGTTTCACCATGTTGGTCAGACTGATCTGGAACTCCCGAACTCAGGTGATCTGCCCGCCTCAGCCTCCCAAAGTGTTTGGGATTACAGGTGTGAGCCACTGTGCCCAAGGGATTTTTATCATCATAACAACCTTTATGGGATCGAATCCACAGGCAGCATTGGGCAAACTGAGACTAGACCATAGGACCCTATCTGTGTGAGATCCTGGCTTTAAAGGGAGAAAAAGAAACAAAGCTACTGGGCTGCTGTGTGTGATGCTGTTTTTCCACCAAGTTATCTTTTACTCATAGGCCAGATGGCCCCTGGTTTTGGTCAAGGTCAAAGGGATTGCTCTCACAGCCCCCTGCAAGTCACCTGGTAAGCATGATCAGTGTGCACGAGGTAGAGGGTGGTGGGAGCTGAGCGGCTCAAGGGCGTCATCAACTTAGTCTCTGTTTTGGCACAAGGAGTTTCTGTTCGGCTTGAATCTGGGATGGGGAAAGTAGGAGGTGAAGCCAGGGACTGGGAAGGTGAGACCGGGGCCAGGCTGCTCAGCCCATCTGCCACTGAGTCTGTGTTGAGCTTGATCTCAGTGTAGTAAAAGTCCTCTTCTCCATCACTGTAGTCGGAGTCTCCAACGCGCCTAATGCAAAAGAGAGCAAAACAATCATACTAAGCCAATCTGTTTTCTTGCCTCGAAATCTTGCACATGCGTTTCCCCTCCGTCTGGAATGCTTTTCCTCCCTCTTGTTTGCCTTGCAAACTCTTCCTTATCCTGCAGCACTCAGTTCAATGGTTCACTTCCAGGGAACCCTTCCTTGATGTCGTAAAGCAATTCATTCATTCATTCATTCATTCACTCATTCAGTCAATTATTCAACAGTGATTTATTCAGAATCTAGTATGTTCAGGCACTGTTCCAGGGTCTCCTGATAACACAGTGAATAAAATATAGACTCCGCCCTGATGGAACTTACAGTGGGAACTTAAAAGCAGACAAGAAACCCCTAAAGAAATAGATATTTATTAAGTGGGAGCTAAATAATGTGTATACATGGACACAGAAAGTGAAATAATAGACATTAGAGACTTTGAAAGGGGGAGGGTGGGAGGGAGGTGAGGGATGAGAAATGACCTAAGGGGTACCACTTTCACTATTCGGATGCTGGCTGCACTAAAAGCCCAGGCTTTATCACTGTGCAACACAGCCATGCAACGAAACTGCACCTTGTACTCCCATTCAATCTATGAAAACAGAGATTTAAAAAATTAAAAAATAATTAAAAAAGAAATAGATATTTAATACATCAGGTGTTACTAAGTCCCAGAAAGAAAAATTCAGCAGCCTAACACTGTTGTTAAGGAGGATTAGTGACGGGGGCACTATTTTAAATAGAGTGGCCAGAGGAAGGCTCTCTGAGGAGGCGACGTTTGAGTAGAGACCTGCCTAGAGGAAGTGAGGGAGACACCATGCTGGCACCCACAGTGAGAACACACCAGGGAGGAGTGACACAGAGCTCTCAGGTGGGCGGCCTTGCAAAGAGGCCAGAGGCTGGAGCTCAGGACACCAGGGAGTGACGGGGGAGGAAGTGAGAACACGGGAGGAGTGAGAACACGGCAGAGGCAAGGTCATTCAGGGCCTGTAGCCCACGGCGACGGGTTTGGCTTGCATTCCGAATGTGGTGGAAGCCACTGGGTGTTTTCAGAACTCTAACTTAATTTTAAAAGGATCGCTCTAGATACTGTCTGGGAAATAGAGGACAGGAAGACAAGAGCAAAAGCAGAGGCCACCGAGGAGCTGTTGTCAGCAATATTCCAGATGAGCAGGGCAGGCGAGCAGTGCAAGGGCCGAGACGTTAAGTCCTGGGTGTATTCTGAAGGTTGGGAGTTAGAACTTCACTCCTAACTGTTAGTGCTCTGTGCTCCCTCTGAAGTGTGTTTACTCATCTGTTTTGTTAATCACTGGCTACCTGTCTGTATTTTTTTAAACCTCTTTGTCGCCTAGCTATGACTGATTCTCTAGGGATGTGTTTTATCATATGTCACTCCACACATATTGGTGTATTTGGCGGAGGGTAGGTACCTAGTAAATGTTGCCTGAATGAATGAGTGAATGAATGGAGCTGAGGTTGTTGTAGCACAGTGATTAAGAGAATGGGTTCTGGGGTTAGACTTCCTAGGTTCAAACCCTGACTCCTACACATTCTAGTTGTGTGCATGATTTTGGTGGCCTACAGACAGCTCCGTTCCTCAGTTTCCCCACTTATAAAATGGGGACCATTAATTATAGCACCAGATTATTGTGATGATTAAGCTAATAAATATAGGGTGCTTACAATCAGACCTGACACAATATAAACACTATGTAAAGTGCTTATTAAATAAAAACAAAGACGATGTTAGAAGGTCTCAATTTTCACCGTCACCAGGAAAAGTAGCTTCTTAGGTGTTTTCAAAGTTCCCTTCCCTGAAACATAGCACATTGTACTTTTCCACAGGAAGTTTTGAGTAAAATAAAATAACTCTCCATAATGTCAGAAAATGTTTATTAGATGATTTGTGAGTTTGTAGAGAAGTGGTGCTTCCCTTCTCTAGAAACCTGGCTTTCCAGGATGGCTGGGCAGAGGCCGTGGGTATCCCCTCACTGCAGCAACAGCAGATCACTGACTCAGAACATACCTTTTCTCCAATAATGAGCCCTGCATGGAACCTAACATAAAAATCCATGCCTCACCTCTTCACAAGCCTGTTTGTTCAAGTCAGTGGCTTGTCCTAGCCTAGCTCCATTTCCCCTGAGCTCCCAGGCTGAGGCGCCTGGGGAGGTGTCTTTGCACCATATCAGGTCTGGCTGGGCTTGGCCTTGTGACCAGCATACCACTAAAGACCCCACACAGTGGGAAGAAGAACGTGTGTCTGTTCTATTCCTGTCCCCACTTCCTTTCCAGTTATAGGCAGGTTGAGTTGCTGCTGGCTGCCACGTGCTGCTAATAGACACACAGGCCTGGGGGACATTGTGTGTCCCACGTGGGGATAAATCAGGACCAGCCCCTGGTGTACAAGAATGGAGTGAGATTTAAGAGAAAAGTGGTGTGCTTTTTATATAGGTACGGCGTGTACTGCAGATACATCAGAGGTGAGGGCATATTTTCTTCCGGCTTTAACATGTTTCCCTCTTCATCCCCTCACCAGCCAATACTCATTAAAAATTCCCCATCATCCTACAGCCATGTAATTGAGTTCATGGATCAAGGCAAAGGTGTGTTCTCTCTCCCAGTGCATGAGAGAGCACAGGCACTGGGCTTCATAAGTATAGATTGGCCTCAGAGTCCTGCTAACCCAGGCCCGTTCCTGTATGGTGCCTGGCAGGGCTATGAACCATAATTCACCGGGGAAGTTCTAAAAGCACATCAGGAAAAAGGGGATCCTAGGAAAGCAAAGTGGCTGCATTTTGGATTCCACCCACTGTGCGAGCACCCCAGGAGCTGACAGGACTAACATGTGATACCAATTCTGGGGTCTATAAATACATATAAACAGTATATGCTTCTGATGGGACTGAATAGGGCTCAATTTTCTGGGCAGACAGACTTTAAAACAAATATCCTACCTCCTGGCTCTAGCTTTGGGAAGTTCTTTCTAAACCTTTAAAAAGCTGCTTCCATTGTGAATTGTCTTGACAATGAGATTTCAGGGGAGACACTGCAGGATTTCCTTCCCTGAAGGCTTGAGGAACAGAAGGGGGGTGTTCTGCCCTGAGGTATTTCAACTGGTATTTCTTACACATAAGGTAGACTCTGGTCAGGGAAGCCTTACAGGGCCATATCTCCAGTGCCTGTTGACCTATGGGTAATATGCTCTGGAAGGCTCTGGTGTGTCCCCAAACATCAGCCTGGATGATTACAGAGCTAGATCCCTGTTTCTCTCCATGGTCACTATGGAGCCACCCTCAAAGATTAGCAATATCACCTTAGAAGCTATTTTCACCTTCTGCCTATACCACTTGTTGGGCATGATGCATTTTCTAAATGTATCCCTTGCTGGGTAAAGTGACTACTGTATTTATTTCTCTGCACTTATCTTGTGGAAAGGACTCCTCTGTGTCCAAGCACACAGGAGCCTGGCCGTGCATTTGTGCTTGCCTGATGAACACTGGTTGTGACTTACAGCCTCTCAAGGTCCCTTCTAAATCTCAGATCCCTGGATGAGATAGACTCAGGGCAAAAAGCACAGGACTAATGGAATACCACTGCCCCCCTGGGGTGACCTGTAACTGCTGTGGCTCCTAACCCTTCATTTTATCTTTCCTTTAGAAGGTTGTTATATAATATGAGGAAAATTATACATTTTACAAATAAACAGCTTATTTGAGCAACAGAAAGTGACTGAGCCAGATGATCAGGCATCATAAGAATAAGCAACAGCAGCATCGATTGGTGTGGTGGTTCTTGAACCCTTTTTAGGCTATATATGCCTGTGAGGCTTAAAGTCATGAATACTCTCCACTGAAAAGTAAATGTACATTTCATTCCACAGGTAATTTCAGTGGGTTCAAGGACCCCTTGAAGTCCAATAACAGATTCCAGGTTACTCTAGTGTTTTGTACTTTACAAGTCTGTCTCACATATATTTTATCTTTGGCACTCACACTTGACCCTGAAGAGCTGACATTATTATAAATGTCCATAAGAAACTGTGGCTCTGGGCAGCAACTTGCCTAAAGTGACTCAGTAAAGTGAACTAAAGAGGCTCTAAGATGTTACATCCTTGTTCTTTCCACTGTGCCATATTGGCTTAGATGATCTACAGTGGCCATCTCCCTAGAAATTAGGAAGACCAAGTCAGCCCAGTGTCCAGAACCTTTAAGGCACACTGTGGTGCACAATTTCTGAGTGCGGGTGGCCTTAGACTGAGCAGATGGAGGCTACATCCCTGAAGAGACGGCTGCCTTACCCCAGATGGATGGTCCGGATGTGTTTCTGGATACCTGCCGCAGTACTCAGCACCTTCCCACAGTTTTTCCAGAGGCATTTGAACATCACCTTCATGGAATTCTGTAAAGGGGAGAGAGTGGTATTAAAATGGAAACTATTTTCTAACAACATTTTCTTTCTGTCATCCCAACATATTTGTTTCCTTCATTAGAAAAGTTAACAGCATACCCAGTCTCGTGACTATAACTCAGGACACTGTTGTAGGCACCCTTAGGTTTGTGAGTATCTTGGTGACCTCAGTTAATTCCTCATATCCTTCATGAGAAATGAGCTCTGCTGGAATATTTCAGATCATGTTCATCAAGGTAGTCACAGGACCATTTCGGCTGTCTAAACAGTGGATAACATTCACTGAGCACTTACTGTGTGCTAGGTGCTGTCTTAAGTGTTTATTTCCTTTAATCCTAAAAGACAGATACTAATATTAATCTCCATTTTACAGATGCATAGAAAGCTCCAGTAAAAAGTGTCCAGTCAATGAACCAGCTACTGGCAAAGTTGAAATATGAATCCAGGGACTCTGGCTCCAGAAACCATCCCCTCCACCAGTACAAAATTCCACCTCTTCAACAAGGGTTGCAGTATTTTCTTTTCCTTTTTTTTCGGACATAGGGTCCCACTCTGTCACCCAGGCTGGAGTGCAGTGGCACACTCTTGGATCACTGCAGCCTCTGCCTTCTGGGCTCAAGCAATCCTCCCACCTTAGCCTCCCAACCAAGTAGCTGGGACCACAGGTACATGCCACCATGCCTAGCTAATTTTTTGCATTTTTGGTAAAGACAGGGTTTTGCCATGTTGCCCAGGCTGGGGCAATATTTTCCAAAACAGTCCAGTGCCATGATTGATAGCACTGATTTTAGGCTTATTTCTCAAGTTCTTCGTGCTCTTATTTATAAAATAGGAATAATAATAGTACCTGTTTCACAGCATTATTATGAGGATTAAATGACGTCATGGAAGTGAATCACTTAGCAGAATGCTGACAGGAATAACCATTCAACCAACAGCAGCTATTACAGGATTATTATGATTGTGTGTCCTAAATTTTATAAAAAGTGAGTTTTCTCCAGGGAGGTCCCTTGTCATTGGGATGCCATCTCTTTGCTGACTGTTCCCTTGGGTATGGTGACAGTCACTTCCATGTGTTCACCAAGCCCCATTTCCTTTTCCTGCTGGGTACACAGCTAGACCTCGTTTCCCAGACTCCCTTGCAGTCAAGTGGCATCACATCACTGAATTAGGGCTGATGGATGAGAAGTGACACACATTCCTTTTAAGTCTTGCCCCTAAACTACTTCCCAGTATCACTCCCAGCCTGCGCTGCTGGCTAGATGCAAAGGACACAAAAGTCTTAGGGGACAGCAAAACCACCAGATCAGAGTTCTTAATTTTTTGTTTGCCATGAACCCTTTTGGCAGTCTGGTGAAACCTATGAATCCTTCTCAGAATAGTGGTTTTTAATGTTTAAAATAAAATACACAAATTTATAAAGAAATGCAAGTGTACTAAAATACAGCTAGAAAAAACATTAAATATTTTGTAACCCCATTAAAAAGTGGTCAAAGGACATGAACAGACATTTCTCAAAGAAGACATACAAGTGACCAAAAAAGAAAAAAAATAGGAAAAAGATGCTCAATATCACTAATCATCAGAGAAATGCAAATCAAAACCACAATGAGATACCATCTCACACCAGTCGGAATGGCTATTATCACAATGTCAAAAAATAACAGATGCTGGCGAGGCTGCAAAGAAACGAGAATGCACATATACTGCTGACAGGAGTGTGAATTAGTTCAATCACTGTGGAAGGCAGTTTGGAGATTTCTCAAAGAACTAAAAATAGAACCACTGTTCGACCCAGCAATCCCATTACTGGGTGTATACCCAAAGGAAAATGAATCATTCTACCAAAAAGACCCATGCACTTGTACGTTCACTGCAGCACTATTCACAGCAGCAAAGACATGGAATCAACCGAGGTGTCAGTGGAATGAATAAATAAAACGTGTTACACATACATCATGGAGTACTATAAAGCCATGAAAAAGAATTAAATTATGTCCCTTGCAGCAAAATGGATGCAGCTGGAGGCCATTATCTTAAGTGAATTAATGTGGAAAGAGAAAAGCAAATACTGCATGCTCTCACTTATAAGTGGGAGCTAAACCATGGGTACACATGGACATAAAGATGGAAATAACAGACATTGGGGACTACTAGAGGAGGGAAGTAGGGAGGGGGGTAAGTGTTGAAAAACTATCTATTGGGTACTATGTTCACTACCTGGGTGATAGGCTTAATTGTATCCCAAACCCCAGCATCACGTAACAAACCTGCATATGTACCCCCGAATCTAAAGTAAAAATTGAACTTAAAAAAAATTTTGTAATATTGTAATACACATACTCTCTAATTAACGAAGTAAATAACAAGACCTTGAAGTGGGCCTAATAACTAGCATAATTTTAAAGTAGTGTTATGAATAAATGATATTTCATGATATCTACTAAATAATGTGATATGAAACATCTATGATTTTGGTAGGTATTAAAGTCGCAGGTGGTGCTAACATTATTATGCCTTGATGCCTTAAATCATAATTACAGGAAGTGTTAAATTATGGTTAAGAGGTTGGTGAAAATAAAGATACACTTTTTCCCTCATACAGGTTCACCGACCTCCTGGATTCTGTGTATCCATTTGGGGATCTGTGGATTCCAGGTTAAGAACATCTGCATTAGAAGGAAGAAGCCTGGATCCCCAGAGGGCTGTTTGGAGCAAAGACATCCACCCTCTTTGGAACCTCCACTGACCTGACTGGATTGTGACATGAGAATAAACAAACCTTTATTGTGTTAAGCTACTGACACGAGAAAAATGGGTTGTTTCAACAGTCAGCCCACCTGACCAACACATATAGCAGTGGTGACATCTTTCCCAAACTGATGGAACTGATGTAGCTTGATTTATGTGCCTGCTAGAATATCTGCAATCAAGTACTTCTGGTTCACACCATCATACTCTTGATTCTATGAAGCAATCATTCACTTATTTAGAAGACGACTCATCAGCTATTACTGATGGAATCAGTATCCAGATGATTTATCTGGACAGCCACCCCATGTTGAAGATTTTCCATAGGTTTCTGAATTGAAAAATGGTACTTGGGAGCTTCCAGAATTGAAGAGTGCTCATGTGTTGGTGAATGGCTGCCTTAAGCATGGCAAGCAGAGGACAAGTGTGGTAGCACATTGCAGCAGTCTGCTAGAGCAGATTACTGACCACGGAAGGAACCCACTGTTCACATGGGCTTCGTGAGTCCAGTGGCCCACTGTGCCCCAGAGGCTCTGCCTGGGTGGCCAGCATTCACAGCACAGCAATCTTTCTGTTTCTTCTGCAGCTCCTGGGCACACACACCCAGCTCCATGATGTTCTCCCTGCAGTGTGCAGTGCCGGGCGTAGGACCTAGAGCTACACGGAGCTAGAGCTAAAGCTCTTTGAGATGCGGAGAAGCAAAGACATAATTAGGAAACTTTAAGTACATGATCCTTATGAGTCTGTGTTTATTCCAAGGAGGCAGTTCACAAATTTCAGCCTCCGTGACCTTCTTAAGCCAGTGATCTAAACACATGAAACATAAGATGTGCCAGAGGTGGCGATTTAAATCCCAACTTCAAACCTGCTAGGTTCACAAAAAGAAATTCTGCAGAATTCAAAATATTATTTTACTCAAAGCATAGAATTTAACAGTACTGTCTTAGTCCATTTTGTGTTGTCATAAAAGAATACCTGATGCTGGGTATAAAGAAAAGAGGTTTATTTAGCTCATGGTTCCGCAGGCTGCATATGAAGCATGGCGCCAGCACCTGCTCAGGTTCTGGTGAGGGTTTTTGTGTTGAGTTAAATCATAGTGGAGGTCAAAGGTGATGCAGGAATATGCCAAGAGGGATCTAACCTAAGGGGCATTCTGGCTTTACAACAACCCACTCTCCTGGGAACTAATCCATTCTCTCAAAAACCAATCCAGTCTCATGAGAGCGAGAACTTGCCATTATGAGAATGGTACCACGCCACTGAAGAGGGATCCACCCTGATGACCCAAACACCGCCCACTAGGCCCCACCTCCCAACACCCCTACACCAGGATCAAATTCCAACATGAGATTTTGGTGGAGGTAAATGAACCATATCAAACCATGGCAAATATTAATGAACAACTCCTTACACTATGAATGCTTTCTGCCCATTTTTCAAATGATGAAGCTATATTGTAGAAAATATCTTCCACGTAAGAGAACCAATGACTCAAGCAAAAATACATGTACCCAGCAGTCCAAGCATCTGTCTGGAAATGAAGTCATGATGGATGAAAACACTTTTTGATTAATTCCTAACCTTTTTGCTGATGGCATTCTTTCATTCATTAAACCAAGTATCTATTTAGCAAGGAATATTCTAGGTTTTGGGGATAGAGAACAAAAAAAGAAACGAGGCTTCTTTCAAGGAAGTGAAATTCTAGTAGGGGAGAGACATAAATTATAATACATGATGACCATTTCAAGATATAGCATGAGGCCTGTAGAAGGTGACTTTTGAGCTGGGACCTGAAGGTTGGAGAAGGAGCCAGCCAAGCTATGAGCTAGAGTTTTCCAGACATAGCAAAGAGTTAAGTACAGAGGCCTGAAAATGAGAAAGAGCTTGGCTCTTGGAGGCCAGAAAGAATGAGGGTGTTTTGAGAGTGAAATGTGGGAGGCAGTGATTTGTTTGAGATAAAGTGGCGAAGCAGGGTCAGATCATGTGGGGCTTTGCAGATAAAGGTAAGGAATTTGGATTTTCTTCTAAAATGAAAGAGAAGTTACTGAAGGAAGAGAGTGACACTACATGACTTGTTTTTTTTTTTTTTTTTTTAAATATGACTCTGTTTTGGGATAGAAAACAAATGAAGTCACCAGCATGGAGTCACTGCATGAAGTCACCACAGGTGAGAAGAGATGGTAGCTTAGAGGGTTTGGGCAGAGAGGATGGAGAAAAATAGACACATCCAAGACATATTTTGGAGGCAGATCCAACAATACTTGCTGTTGGGTTGACTATGAGGAATGATAAAAGGGATGGTGTTAAAGATGACTTCCATGTTTTAGGTTTGAATGACTGGGTGTGTTGTGGTTCTGTTTTGGATATGTTAATTTTGAGATGACTATTATGTATCAAAAGGAGACTGCATGCAGGACACCGGATATGTGAACCTGGAATCAGGGAGAGTCAGGGATAGAGATATAAATTTGGGGTCAGGAGCTGAAGGAGCACTTAAAACTTGGGTGTGGATGAGACCATCTAGGCAAAAATGCAGTTAGAGATGATTAGGGTGCACTGTAGCATCTAATATTTTATGTTGGAGATTGAGAAGGAGCAGCCAGAGAGGGAAGTGGTCAGGAGATCATGATATTAAAAGCACAAATAGAAGAAAGTGTCTCAGGAAGGAAGATGTGACCAACTGTGTTGAACAAGGACTGAGAAGTGTTCCTCAGATTTGGAATATGGAGGATGCTGGTGGCCCAGATAGCGGTAAATCTCGTAGAGTGTTGTGGATGGAAGTCAGATTGGCATGGACTGGAGAGTAAGTGGGATTTAGGAAAACAGAGAGAGTAAGTGCCAATGTTTTCAAGAAATTTTGCTGACCGATGAGCAGTCAAGGGAGGGTTTGTAAAGATGAGTTATACCAAGGTGAGCTTCTATGCTGATGGGAATGACTGCAAACACAGGGAAACTGATGGTGCAGTAGAGAAGTAGGGGTTAGCGACAGGATGAGGTTCTTCTGAAGGTCAGGAGAGCAGCACCAATATACACAGAACAGGGAGAGGGGCTGCGTTGGACAAGATAGGGCAGTTCTCTGCTGGAAAAAGGCAGTTCTCTGCAGATGGTGGCTGCAGATGCAGTTAATTTGCTGATTTGGTGGAGAAGGGGAAAAAAAAAGCATTCCTGTATGAATGTTTCTAATTTTTCAGTGAGGTAGGAACTGGGGTCAGAACTGAGGACAAAGAGGGAAGGTTGTGTACGAAGTTTGAGGATACTTGAGAAGGATAAAATAGTTGCCTTACAACAGCAGTCCCCAACCTTTTTGGCACCAGGGACCAGTTTCATGGAAGGCATTTTTTCCACGGACTGTGGAGCAGGTTGGGCGAGGATGGTTTCGGGATGAAACTGTTCCATCAGGCATTAGTTAAGATTCTCATAAGCAGCACGCAACCTGGTTCACAATAGGGTTCATGTTCCTATGAGGATCTAACGCGGCTGCTGACCTGCAGGAGGCGGAGCACAGGCGGTAGTGCTCACTCGCCTCCTGCTGTTTGGTCATGTTCCTAACAGGCTGTGTGCGGACTGATACCGCCCGAGGCCCGGGAGTTGGAGACCCCTGCCTTAGAGAGCGGGGAAAGGAATGGGCAAAGCATAAGACGCTAGTTCCGTATTTCTGATATTCATGGTGGGAAACAAGATTCCAGAAAGTTACAAGACTTATCCAGTGTCATCTGATGGCTCTTACCAATGAGTCAGTCAGATGTAGGCTTTCATAATGAATATAATAGTATTGTACGACAAATAAAGCCAAATTCCTCCTACATCATGGGACTTTTTTAAGGCCTCAAATTGCTGATTGTTTTAGGATATGATAATCACAGTGGTATTTTTGTGCCATAACAAGTACTATTTATAAGATTACTGTTCTTCGTCCTTGCCATAATGTCAAGTATTTGTTTTTTAAACTGACAAGTAGTTAAGGTTGGTCCTTACAGAAAAATAAATATCATTGGTTTAACTCCTTTCCATAGTTTTCATTTGTTACTTCAAGTAGATGACACATTTTGGAGGCATCAAACCCCCAGAATCCAAGGAAGGTGACCATTATCCTCTGTTAAGTCCCCTGGAATTAGGATAACTACCAACAGCAATTGTTTATCTCCTCCTCACACATACACACACCTTCCTTGAACCCCTGCAAAAAGGCTCCAAAGAAATCTGTTGCCCAAAGAAAATTAGGTAATGATAATAAGAAATGTAATGAACTTTGTCTCCTTTTGCCTTTTTTCCTTTTGCTGGGTTTTCAAGAGGCACTTTGGGGATAGACTATATTCTATCCCAGTGCCTCACAGTGTCTGGCAAAATAAATATTTGTTACGTTCAATCTCGGAAAGGTTGTGTTTTGGGACCCTCAGAGATGAGCCACATTTGAGACATCTTAATTTATTTAAATAGCACTTTGTAAAATTTACTTAGTGAATTGTCTGTGTTCAAAGCATGTTTGTCAAAAAGATTTGTTCTGTAGAATTTAATGTTTCTCAGCATGATTAACTCTTGCTTATCTTACCTGGCTGTAAATTAACTTCTCAGGGGACATCCATGGTGATGCCCTGCATGGAGAGGATTGAATTATAAAATGGTTTTCCCTTCACTTTATATCGCACATTTCTCTTCCAGTCTTGCATACCCTACACTGGTAGCTGCTTGAGGAAAGTCTGAGTTCACCAGAAGACAATGGAAAATCTGCTACAGGAAAAATTGCTAATTTATAATGACTCAGGTCATTGGCAAAAGTGATTAGAAAACAATGTTGCATCCTAGAGATACAGAAAGTTCCTGTGGATTTGCAAGGCAGTTGTAAATAGGGACTCAGAAACATAATTACATATAGTGGGAAGACTATCAACTGTTTTGGGGGAGGCGGCACTCCCAAAACAAAGTTCTGCTTTCTCCTCCACCTCTTCCTTTTGACATTCCTTTTGAATATCTCATCTCACATTTATGATCTCATTTTAGTCCAGACTGTCAGAGCTCTGCCTTCATAGTTTACACATGCACAGATAGGGGCCATCTTTAAATTTGAGGGCAACACAGCTTAAGGCAAACACAGCTTAAGGCAATAAGAGCTTAAGAAACACCTATAACTTTGAGCCAATTCAATTTGTAGGAATCTATCCAAAGACAGTAATTCAAAATACTTGCAAAGACACATGTATATTCATCACACAGATTTTTACACTAGATAAAAATAAGAAATAACCTCAAGGTTGACAATAGGGGATTGGTTAAATTATGCCATATGACTGTATATTAAACAATCTTAAACATGAAGTTGTAAGAAAAGCTTCTTTGGTGTGAAAAGAAAAGTTACATGTCTATTAAGGGACTTGATGAGCTGTCCTATTTGACCTGACAGGTCTACACCATGCCTTTTCTGCACCATGCTCAGGGGCCCAGGAGGCTGCATTAACAGGGCTTCTGGCTCGTAGATCTCTGGTTGGATTTGGCCAATGAGAGGCACCGGCAGGAGGTGGGGAGGCAGGAGAGACTGGAGAGCAGGAGGGTATTGATTCCTCCTGGCTGTCTCCTTCTGCCTGGCCACAGGTGGGCAGTGGTTACATTTCTCCTCCAACAGTTACCCTTTCTGTTGGGTAACCTCTCCAAAAGCTGTATTTCCGGAGTTCTGGTAAATCTTCTGGATTGTAGAAATTCCTCTCTTGCAGAGTCTCTTTAGGCTCTAGGGGTTAGGGTTAATAATGGCTTTCCATGTTGTTAGCCCCTGGAGTCCTACACCACCCCCCTACTGATTTCCACTAACCCTGTTTACACCTTTGTAAAGTGACTTGTCTCTACAAAGGCCAAAGACATTCTTGCATCAAAGCATGAGGCTCTTTAAATGGGAGTTTAGTGCTTTTCAAAGTCCCCTAACTACATCCAGTTGAAACAAATCCTTTGTCTACAAACAGACTACTTGCTGTTACACTAAAGAAAAGCAAGCCATGGGAGGAGGAGAACATGAAAAAATAGCTAAATAAACAACGCCCAGATTGCCGCATGGGTCCAAGCCTGCCCAAGGAAGCCAAACCAAGCAAAGCTGCTGGCAGAGTTGCAGCAGCCAAATCCGAACAGTCCCATCTGTGCTTCTACCCTGGCTTCTCCTCACAGAGCTAACAGATGTTTGCAAAGCTGGAATGTCCACCAGCTCATGGAGAACAGCTGAAAATCTACCCCAGTGGAAAGCACTTCTGCAGAATACCAACGTCAGCAAAGACCTCAAGTCTAACAGAATGGTCTTCTTCATATAAAGGAGAGGGAACAGAGGGAGGCCACTGTAGATTGGGAACCACTCTGTGCCTGGTCCTGTGCTAGGAACTTCCACATGTGTATCTTATTTAACACCTGCAACAGGCCCAGGAGGAGTTGAAGCTCCATGCAGTCGTGAGCAGACTCCTGGAATCTCACATATGCCTGATGTGAGATGTATAGCAGCTCCCAGACAAACTCTTTAGAATTTCTCAACATTGATGCTCTGGGCCACCATGGTTGGAGAGAACTTCCCAGAGATTTTCACCTTTGCAGCAGCTTCTGAACTGTTTCTAGGAACAACTGCCTTGGGTCTATTGGCTGAGACCTTTGGCCAAGGTTTCCCTGATTTTCTCTCTGCTTGCCCTACCAATAGTAAGCCTCAATCCTGTTTTTAAAAGATGATTTCATACTTAGAATATATGAAGTAGCTTCTATTTTCTTGACAGAACCCAGACTGATACTTAGGATTGATACGGTGACTGTTGAAGCTCACCTTCAGTTCATTGAAGAATTATATAACATTTTTGAAGTATTTCGAAGTATTGTATAACATGCATATGACGTAAGTCCAACTAACACTATATTCTAGAAAGTACATGAACATCACTTTATCACTCAGCAGCCTGGAGTTAACGTCATGTTCTGAGGTAACTGAGAGGATCTTCAGGTATTTTTTTTTTTGTATGGTGACGTGTGTGTGTGTGTGTGTGTGTGTGTGTGTGTGTATGTGTGGTGTTGGAATGGCAGGGCAGGGACAGGGGCTTACACATCCAAGACTCTCCAGAGAGGGCCGAGTTATTCTGTGCAGGTGAGTTGGCTGCATTATACAAACTTCCTCAGCTTGTCTTGTGAAAACCCACACAGCTTGGCAGCGGCTCCAATGGCTCTTTCAGGGTCAAGAGGTCCACATAGATCCTCAGCAGATGCCAAAAGATCGGTAAATGCACTAGTGTATTTTAAAATTAGTAACTTCCTAGAAGCTGGCAGGGGTTCCAGTGGTCTCCTGAATTGGGAAAGCAGCCATGTTACCTCATGCTACCTCACGGTTACACGGTATACAAGTTGACTTACCTTTTGGGGGATTTATTTATTTATTTGTAAGATGAGGGGACTAATGAGAGTAGAGGTTTTGGATCTTCAAGGTGTGTGGGGTTAATACAAAGTAACAGGTGAATTCAATGTATACCAAGCACAGATGAAACACCTCCCACCTCCATGTGCTGTTTATAGATGCTGTGGTGATAAGTGAATACAAAATTAACAAAAGTTTTATAAATGGAATAACCCTGTATTGTGCCTGGCTTTTTTTCCCCTCTGCATAATGTTTTTGTGATTCACTCACTGTTTCCTGTATCTGTAGTTCGCTCCCTTTTATGTGGTGAAGTATCCCATTGTATGATTATACCACAATTTGTTTATCTAGGTACCTGTTGATGGGCATTTGGGTTGTTTCCAGTTTGGGGTGATAATGAATAAAGCTGCTATAAACATTTGTCTGCAAGTTTTTTTGTGGATGTGTGTTTTCTTATCTCTTAGGGAAATACATACCTAAGAGTGGAATTGCTGGGTCATATGGTAAGTGTATATTTAACTTTCTAAGAAACTGCCAAACTGTTTTACAAAGTGGTTGTACCATTTTACATTTCTACCAGCAATAAATGAGAGTTCCTGTTGCCAACATTTGGTATTTTGTATACCAAAAATACACACTGTATAATTCCATTTACTTGAAATTCTACAACAGGCAGCATTAATCTATAGTGATGAAAGTTATACCAGTGGTTGGTTGCCTGTTTGGGACTTGGTGGTGCCTTTGACTGAAGCGGGGTATGAGGAGTGCTGGCCTTGGTTAGAGTGGTGATTACTCAGGTAGAGACAGTCAAAACTCACTGAACGGTATACTTAAAATGGGTTCATGGGTTCATTTCATTATGTGAAAATTATACCTAAGTAAAGTTGATTTTAAATGATTTCTATAACAGCAACAACAAACGACAAAAAGATTTCTGAATTAACAGAAATCCCTAGTCATTCTGTGTTTTCTCAATCAATGAATTCTAAAAGTGCATCTCATCTTTGGGGACATCTGGACATTTCTAGACATACTGAGTAGTCCTCTAACTTGGAAAGATCGAGACTGGGCTAGAAGATTTCTAAAGTCCTTCGAACTCCAATGTTCCAGAGCCTATATACTACATGGCACGTTATTCTAAGATCTTGTCACTAAGTTGCCTAGATATCACTCCTCTTTATCCTGAATTTTCTCTATGAGGCCAATCAGCTCCCTGCCCTGGCTGACAATGCTGTATGTACCATCACCATGAAATCCGTGCAGTTGATCCAAGCGGCTGTTCTTAGCACCGCCCTCCCCAGCAGTTTTAACAGATGGATCTATTTCTGGAACAGCCGTTCTTTTTGCGAGAGGCACTCTCTGCTCAAAATTAGTGGGTTAGGAATTAAGTCAGCAGAGAGACTGGCAACATGCTTATTCGTGAGGGCTTTACGGGTTTGTTTTCTTCTTGGAGCAGCCATTCACAATTTAAAGTGATTCATAGCTTTTTGGCTCTGAACGATTAAAAATACAGAGTGAAGCAAATGATTAATTGTCTGCTACTGTACAACTATTACTGAAGCACCTTATGTTACTTCAGTGCTTTCTTCTCTAACTTGAGGTTCTTCCTAATACACAGGTACAACTGTTCATGGTTAAGACACACACCTGTGAAATAAATGGAAATGATGAATGCTGAAATTTAGAAATTGCCTCTGAGATGCTGCTAATGTTCTGAAATGCAGAGTCCTGAGTCAGATTTCCTTTTATGCCCCCAATTTCTGCTACCGTCTTTGCTGCACTCACCTAGTGCATTGCAGAGGGCTTCTCAATGCACACCCAAATGAGCACAGGGTGGCTGAGGGATCCGGAGTCATCCTGAGCCACTGTGGCATTGGCGTGGTGAGTGTGGTCAGGGTGGAGGGTGGAGGCAAGCACCCCCTTCTCTCCACACCTATGCTTCTCAAATTCCCCATTCAGGCAGTTGCCAAATGGGGGGAAAAGAGGCAAAGTATTAGCAGCTAACATTTATTGCTCTTTACAGGGCCTCTCGTATATTCCTGACAACAGCCACATCGATATGGTGCCACCATTTTCCATATTTTATAGATGAGGAAACTGAGGCTGAAGAGGCCAGATGACTTGCTTAAGTCACGTAAGTCCTAAAGCTGGCATGACAATTTCGGAATGTACAGATTCCAGAATCTGACAGAATCAGGGATCTGGCATGGAAAAGGGCACATAAATCATTTCTGATCAGCGCTTCTTGATTTTCTTGGGGTCTTGTGGAATTGATGGTTAACTCTTTGACCTTCCATAGAATTCATTTTCTCCCACGAACTCCCAGAATGGCTGTATTCAGGGTCACTGCATCACCTTGTGGTCATGACGGAAATTGCACCTCCCCAAAGTCACACGACTCACAAAGTTGTGTGAGTCTGGACTCACACAACCTGGTTTTTCTCTGAGCTTGGAAGTTCTGTCAGTCTATCTTGAAATCCCAGAGGAAAAATTCTGCTAGACCTGGGCTTGACAAAGTTGGCTGGCTGACCTCCAGAGCCAGGATAGAGAAGCCTTTCATTTCCCTTCTCATATTCTCACCTACCTTGGCTGCAGGTTCCTTAAGGGTGACGGATACTTCATGTGGCAGACAGCCTGGAGCTCCTATTTCTGCTCTCCATTTCTTTCGGAACTTTGTGCACCCTTGCTCCCACCCTGCCACATAGCTGTAGTTATGTCTGATTATTTACTCTCCACGTTTTTCTCCTTGTGGGCCGAAGGAAATATAGATTCACTGAATTAACTTGCCTCAAACGTTTCCTCTGCTATTTCAGTTAAACTGATCTCTGCCACATTATAAGCTACACAGCCTTGGACAGTTAACATAACCTCAATGAGCCTCTTGGCACAATGGGGATAAGAATACACCAAAGATTTGGGGGATGATTAAATGAAATGCTACATTTAAAAGCATTTGGTAAAATGTAACTAAATATGCAAATATAGTGATTATGAGCAAATATTTCCTCCTCACTATTGATAGTAAGAGAGACTGCCTTGTCTATGCAGTGTACCACACACTGTCATCTTCTTTACATAAGCGGAACATGGATCTCCACAAGAGGTGGGAGTCAGTCGTCTCTGTGCTGGGGGGAGGTGGGAGAAGAGATGAGGAAGCTTCCATAATAATGAGAAAGGTCAGGATCATTGTTTCGTAGTCAGATATAGGCAATGCTCCCTCCCCTTTTGTTTAGAGTCCTCAATGTCTATTCAAATGTTGCCACATTCTAGCACATTTAATCTTCATGACTATCCTGAGAGGCATGTTAATACCTGTTTGCCTGTTTTACAGATGAAGAAGTTGATGATCAGAGAGGTGAAACGATATTCTTAGGTTCTCAAGGTAGCAAACAATGTGAATCTTTTGATTTCCAATCAGGACATCTTAATTTACCACAAATCATATTATCTCTTTATAACAAAGAACAGAAGCTTCCAAACTTTATGGATGATGAGCCACAATAAGAAATACATTTTGCACCACACATACACATATGTATACACTGAAACAAAATTATCAAGAAAGAATACTTATTATGTACAGTGTACTCTATTCTGTTTTATTGATTAAAGAGTGACTCACCACTGCTTAGTGAAATAAAAGAGGACACAAACAAATGGAAGAACATACCATGCTCATGGATAGGAAGAATCAATATCGTGAAAATGGCCATACTGCCCAAGGTAATTTATAGATTCAATGCCATCCCCATCAAGCTACCAATGAGTTTCTTCACAGAATTGGAAAAAACTGCTTTAAAGTTCATATGGAACCAAAAAAGAGCCCGCATCTCCAAGACAATCCTAAGTCAAAAGAACAAAGCTGGAGGCATCACGCTACCTGACTTCAAACTATACTACAAGGCTACAGTAACCAAAACAGCATGGTACTGGTACCAAAACAGAGATATAGACCAATGGAACAGAACCAAGTCCTCAGAAATAATACCACACATCTACAGCCATCTGATCTTTGACAAACCTGAGAGAAACAAGAAATGGGGAAAGGATTCCCTATTTAATAAATGGGGCTGGGAAAATTGGCTAGCCGTAAGTAGAAAGCTGAAACTGGATCCTTTCCTTACTCCTTATACGAAAATTAATTCAAGATGGATTAGAGACTTAAATGTTAGACCTAATACCATAAAAACCCTAGAGGAAAACCTAGGTAGTACCATTCAGGACATAGGCATGGGGAAAGACTTCATGTCTAAAACACCAAAAGCAACGGCAGCAAAAGCCAAAATTGACAAATGGGATCTCATTAAACTAAAGAGCTTCTGCACAGCAAAAGAAACTACCATCAGAGTGAACAGGCAACCTACAGAATGGGAGAAAATTTTTGCAATCTACTCATCTGACACAGGGCTAATATCCAGAACCTACAAAGAACTCAAACAAATTTACAAGAAAAAAACAAACAACCCCATCAAAAAGTGGGCAAAGGATATGAACAGACATTTCTCAAAAGAAGACATTCATACAGCCAACAGACACATGAAAAAATGCTCATCATCACTGGCCATCAGAGAAATGCAAATCAAAACCACAATGAGATACCATCTCACACCAGTTAGAATGGCGATCATTAAAAAGTCAGGAAACAACAGGTGCTGGAGAGGATGTGGAGAAATAGGAACACTTTTACACTGTTGGTGGGATTGTAAACTAGTTCAACCATTATGGAAAACAGTATGGCGATCCCTCAAGGATCTAGAACTAGATGTACCATATGACCCAGCCATCCCATTACTGGGTATATACCCAAAGGATTATAAATCATGCTGCTATAAAGACACATGCACACGTATGTTTATTGCAGCACTATTCACAATAGCAAAGACTTGGAATCAACCTAAATGTCCATCAGTGACAGATTGGATTAAGAAAATGTGGCACATATACACCATGGAATACTATGCAGCCATCAAAAAGGATGAGTTTGTGTCCTTTGTAGGGACATGGATGCAGCTGGAAACCATCATTCTTAGCAAACTATCACAAGAACAGAAAACCAAACACCGCATGTTCTCACTCATAGGTGGGAACTGAACAATGAGATCACTTGGACTCAGGAAGGGGAACATCACACACCGGGGCCTATCATGGGGAGGGGGGAGGGGGGAGGGATTGCATTGGGAGTTATACCTGATGTAAATGACGAGTTGATGGGTGCTGACGAGTTGATGGGTGCAGCACACCAACATGGCACAAGTATACATATGTAACAAACCTGCACATTATGCACATGTACTCTACAACTTAAAGTATAATAATAATAAATAAATTAAAAAAAAAAAGAGTGACTCATTAAATTGATTCACAACTCACTAGTGGATTGAGACGTGCAGTTTGGAAAAAACTGATCTAGAAGGTTCTCAAACAATACCCACAGAACAAGTGACTATCACAATAGGTTTTAAATGGGTATTATGAAACTGAGGGAAAGGAGAGGAGAATAAGATGAACTCAGAAAGTTCTACCAATTAGACAGAACATATTGTCTGGTTTAAGCAAATTAACTCATAGAAATCTTTTGAAACATGATTTTTAAAATCTCTAAAATAACTGTATTACAGTTACTGTGTTCTGTCACATCATGAACACTGCATTTATCACTTGTAATTATTGCCTCTTTACACATCAATTTCCAGCCACCCAACTTTCGACACCTTGAAGGAAAAAACTATGCCTTATTCTTAGGGGAATAAGTATTTTGCCTGATATGTGCTCAATAAATATTGGTTCACCTAATGAATTTAAAAAAGAATAGCATCAGCCTCACCTTCTTGTTATTTTCACCATTCCAAGTAACTTTAAGTTCAAAAGGCCAAAGTAACAACTTGGTCTATGTAAAATCCATGCATTAAACATTAGTGGCTACAATCAGCATCCTATTGGTCTCACTTTGGGGACATCTAAAGTCTGAATAGAGGGAGAAGTCATAAAGAAAGAAGGATAAACACTATTCTTACTCGTTCATTCCTTCCTACTATCTAGCTTCTTCTGGAGTGGGCCTATGCTCATTCAATAAAAATAAATATATATAATAAAAATTTAAAAAATAAAAAATATAAAAAAGGAAGCTTTTTTCCTTTTCCTTTGGTGACTTGACTATAACTTAATTTAGTTAAAGCCTGTAGACCTTCCATATGGGGCTAACAAGTACAGTCTAATTGTGATGCAAGAGTGTGAATTTTGGCTCAGTGGCTACATTAGAAATGGAAGGGTGTGACAGGCTTTCATTAATGTGCCTTAAATAACATTGGGGTTCCCTGTGCTCTGAGTCCTCTGTCACAATCCTGGGCCATGCCTATTGAGTGTTTGAACTACACACTCAGAAAACTCCAGGGAGAAAGTCTGTGAAGCTTAAAGTAACAGGAAAAGACTTCAGGTTCCTACCCTGTCCTGCCTGCAGGTACCCACTGATACAAGTGCCAGCCTCTCTCCCCCACTGGTCAAGTGAAGACCCAGTGTCCCTGGGGACCCACAGGGTGCCAGAACAACTCCAGCCCCTTTGCATGACACACTGGTATGAAACAGCAACTCTTCAGGCCACTGCCTCTGGGAAGGTCAGGGGTCTACATTAATATCCTTTTTTCTGGATAAAAATGTCAGCCTTTTTCACATGTACACACCCAGAGACAGTGCCCATATCACCTCCACTGTTACACATGTGGAATGATGCTGAGAGATGCAGGGAGGGAAGGCATTGTTGGATCAATGCCATCTCTTTGTTTTCCTCTTTGAAATGAACTGGGGGAGGAAAAAAGTTTGCACTGCAATCCTCAGGGCTTTATATCGGATTTTTGTTTGTGAACAGCCATTTAATAATGAAGCTACCAATACTAAATTTAAAAACCAATATATATAACAACAGTTTTACATTTATGTGGTGATTTTAAAAATAATGCCAAATGTCTTCTAGATTTAGTGGTAGTATAGTGGTAGTTTTGCTTCATTCTGTGAAATGGAAATGTTTTTGAAAAATGATGACCGAACATAACTTAAATGTACCTGAAGAGAATGAAAAGAATATGAACTTGAGGCTCAGGCAGATCTGGGCTGGAATGGTGGCTCTGTCCCTTTCTAACCTGCCTGACGGGGGCCAGTTAAATGTACAATCAATCTCCCTGATCCTCAGTTTCCTCATATCAAGGTGGAAATGCAAAACTTACTATACAGGACTGCCGGGAGGATTAAACAAATGTGTAATCAATTAATTTGCTAAATCAATTAATTAGATGTCTTTTTTTTCTTCTACTCCTTTTTGTTTTGTTTAAAGCAACAGGGTCTCACTCTGTTGCCCAGACTGGAGTGCAGTGGCCAGATCACAGCTCACTGCAGTCTTGAACTCTTGGACTAAAGCGATCCTCCCATCTCAGCCTCCTGAGTAGATGAGACTACAGGTGCATGCCACTACACTAAGCTAATTTTTTTTTTAATTTAAATTTTTTTAGTAGAGACAGGGTCTTGCTATGTTGCACAGGCTGGTCTCCAACTCCTGGTCTCAAGCAATCTTTCTGCCTCTGTCTCCCAAAGCAGTGGGACTACAGGTGTGAGCCACTGTGCCTGGCTCTTCACTTTTTATTTAGTTAATATATAATTTCTAGGATGTAAGAATGGAAGTTTGTTTATATCTCAGCTTTTATGTATATTTCACAGATAACTGCATAAAAATGAGATACAAAATATTCTTCCCAATAACCCTTCAGGGCTGATTGAGGGAGAAAAGAGGAAAAGATATTAATTATATTTTACATTTGAAAAAAATAAGTCCCATGAAGAGAGTGAGTTCATACCGAAGCAAGCCTGAGGTCCAATTTTCTAACTTACAAATACTGGTAACTCCCAGGTCAGCAATTTATAACCAGAGGATGGGACACGCGCGTATATACTTTCAGGAAACTTACCAGTATATGTCATTTTTTAATTGTCACCATAACAATTTCTATTCAAACTTCAACAACATTAAAGAGGAACGTAAGCTGCTGCTTTCCACAGAAAGCGGGTGTAGGTCCAAGGTTAAGCTCACACTGGCCCTTCAGAGGGGACAGAAAGCACCTTCAGGAAACTGAACGCATGGTTGACCACCAACCTTTCTTTTCCTGGGAATGGGCTCGTCGAAGAGCAGGTTGCTGGCCTCCGCCTCGTCGATGCCGTCGTCTGGCTGCGCGGGGCTACGGAAGGGCTTGAAGCTGTCAGCCGAGAGCGGCGGCGACGGCGTGGACGGGTTGGACTGGTCGCTGGGGGCGCTCCAGCTCCAGTAGCCGCTGCTGCTGGTGCTGGAAGGCACGCAGCCGCCCTCCTTCCAGGATCCGCTGAGGCTCTCTGCGTGCACACAAACACAGTCAGTGCCAGGACCCCTGCGTGCCCGGGCATGGTTCAGTGGGGAAGTGGGAGCCTTGGTTCTACACCAGTGAAACCACTCCAGCCCTCTCAATCATCTGCAACAGCTGGGTATGTAAGTTTTAGCTCTATTTATACACCGCCTCCCAAAAGCCACACTGTAGTTTATAAACATTTAATTTTTTTAACCTCATGATAATAGGTTTTTCTAAGAGTTTTCTGATGTGTTTTTGTATTGTGCAACACAAATTCCTTGGGATCATAGTGGGGATTATATGGAAAAAAAAGATTTTCTTGTTCACTGAGTTTGGGGAGCTCTGGGTTTATTGACTGCAGTATTTCTAAGACAGGAATAGCATTTGCAGTATTCTTCTGAATGGTTTGGTCACAGAGTTCCCTCTCATCCCAACCCCTCTAATTTCAACATTTTTTAAAAAAGGGATTTCTTAGCTGAGGGCAGTGGCTCACTTCTCTTACCCTAGCATTCTGAGATGCTGAGGTAGGAGGATCGCTTGAGGCCAGGAATTCGAGGCCAGCCTGGGTTACATAGTGAGACCCTGTCTGTACAGAAAAAATGAAAGAATTAGCCTGGCATGGTGGCATGCACCTGTAGTCTCAGCTACTCTGGAGGCTGAAGAGGGAGGATTACTTGAGCCCAGGGGTTTGAGGCTGCAATGAGCTGTGACTGAGTCACTGCACTCTAGCCTAGGTGAAAGAGTGAGATCCTGTTTCAAAAAAAAAATGGGGGGTGGGAGGTTCTTATAGGACTGTGATTCTTAGAATACATTTATAGGAAGTTAGTCTAACACTTAAGAATCTAAGAGAAATAATTTCTGTATAGTTATCTAAAGCCCATTTCCATTCTGCTTATTACAACAAATAGTAATGCTTTACATTTTGTGAGTGTTTTACATTTTACAAAGCTTATTCGCACAGTCTCAAGCATTCTCACAACATCTGTCCTTCAGAATAAGGATTATTATCCCAGTTTTATAGATGAGGACTCTGAAGCAGCAGGAAGCAAAGTGACTTGTTATGTGACTGGTAAGTATCCCTGGTGAGCCCAGGCCCAAGGTGGCCTGCTGGTTGGACCTCTTTCCTCAGTGCATGCAGTCCCTGGGCTGTAAACAACCTCCATTCTTTCTGGCAAAGCTGGGATAGGATAAGAATTTATTGGCAATAATTACTTTAAGACTGCTATTGGATATTACCTTTTCATTTGTGGTGGAAAGCATTATGAAATGTTCGCTATGTGGAGAGATTTCAGCCCAGTTAGAATGTCTTCTGCCACCCTGGCTAATATGGCGAAACCCCATCTCTACTAAAAATACAAAAATTAGCTGGGCATGGTGGTGTGTGCCTGTAATTCCAGCTATTAGGGGGGTGCTAAGGCAGGAGGATCACTGGAACCTGGGAGGCGGAGGCTGCAGTGAGCCAAGATCGTGCCACTGCACTCCAGCCTGGGCAACAGAGTGAGACTCTGTCTCAAAAAAAAAAAAAAAAAAAAGAATGTCTTCTGGGTGCTCTTTTAATCACTGAAGATTTGCTTTACTTTTCAAGATGTACAACCTTAATTAGCATTTGTATAAATTCTACTTTCTTTTTGGATAATTTCTCCTCCATATTTATGTGCATTTTGAATATATTAAAACTATGTTCTAACTACAAGGAAAAAACATCCCCAAATGCCTCATTAAAAAAATACTGTTAATGTCTGTGTAATTAGTAATGAAGTGAAGACAAATGGTACATTAGCATTCATGGGGAAATTTCATAACTACCTTTACCTAATTATAGATTTCTAGCATATTCCTCAACTATGTCAAGCAAAAAGTTAGAGGAGTGAAACTGTAAATTGAAATAGGAGAAACTACCCATCTCATTACAGCTAGGTTCTTTCAGAATGAAATGGTCATTTATGCAGTCTCATGCTTTGCCAGCATCAACAAAACCAAATTAGCATCTCACTCCCTGCAGTCTACACGGAGACTGATGCACTCACCAGACTAGAGTTGCCTGTTGTAAATAAGAAAGCTCCATTTAGTACAACAGGAGTTCAAGAAGAGCATAATATAAGGCTTGATGATTTTACTTGGTGTGAAAAACTCCCTTGGCAGGCCCTGGGTGGCTTATAAATATACTGTAGTATGCATTTGTAAAACAAAATAAAGCTAATGGTGCTAGATGTATAATCATGTTAAGTATGAGGCACTGAATTTATTTTGAGAATCAACTATTATTACAGTGTGGTTACATGGTTTCATGTCAATGCTAAAAGTGAATTTGCTTACTGATTTGTGAATGGCATTTCCTTTAGAAACACTATTTAGTCAGAAGGATTATAAGTGATATAGTAAAGTTTTTTTTCAGAAAAAAGTCAGGTCTGATTCATAATATTCTTAGGGGACAGAGCCTCCTTATATTAAACCACTGTTTGTCAGGAATGGAGACAGGCACTGCTGGACTCTTACCCTCTTTGCAGACCCACTTCCTGACAGAATGATCCTTTTTAGGCACAGAAAATGATCACAACAGTTTCAAAAAACTCACTGATGTGCAATAATTCTAGAGAAAATCTTTTTTTCCTAAAAAAGTGCCTTCATTATCATAAATTGCTTTCTCTATTTAAGAATTTGCTTTTTCTTACAGACTAAATGAGAGACAGCAGACAATTTGGGGTTATTAGTTGAGTAGTTATTTTTTAAACCATAAATGAGCACTGAATTACTTTATTACTATGCTAACAAAAGTTTGCATTGAAGAACCAAAAGGTTTATTTTAATTCTGACCTTTAAGTACAAAGGAACACTAAAAATGTTCTCAATTAAAAAAAGAAGCCAATGGTAAAAATAATGATTACTTTAAAATACACTTTTTTTTTTTTCCTTTAAGGATTCCATGACATTCTGCAATTCCTTTTTCTTAGAATATGTTTTGGGGGTTTTCCAGGGTTTTCGTATTTTTTATTTTTTAGAGTTGGAGTCTTGCTCTGTCACCCAGGCTGAAGTGCAGTGGCACCATCATAGCTCAATGCAACCCCAAAGTCCTGGGCCAAGACTACAGGCATGTGCTACCACACCTGGCTATAGTTTTGCCTTTACTATAATCTTTTTTTAGCATTGCCAAAGTGAGAAAGGTAAATCTGAATACCTATTTGCTAGAGACCCCCAGAAGAGCAGTCAGGTCACTGAATGGGAGTAGTCAGGCCCATTTCAAGAACAACTCGTCTGGTGCTACGTAAACAGGAGGTGTCGGCTGGGTGAGGTGGCTCCCGCCTGTAATCCCAGCACTTTGGGAGGCCGAGGCAGGCGGATCACCTGATGTCAGGAGTTCGGGACTAGCTGACCAACATGGTGAAACCCTACTAAAAATACAAAAATTAGCTGGGTGTGGTGGCACATGCCAGTAGTCTCAGCTACTTGGGAGACTGAGGCATGACAATCGCTTGAACCCAGGAGGTAGAGGTTGCAGTGAGCCAAGATAGTGCCACTGCACTCCAGCCTGGGTGATGGAGCAAGACTCCATCTCAAAAAAAAAAAAAGAAAAAAAAAAGAAGAGGTGTTATCCCAGCTTGGTGAATCATAATGTTGCTGGGCAATACTGATTCATGACATTAATTTGAATTCCTAGCATCTTGATCATTCTTTCCCCCTTATAATGGGGTTGGAGTAAGTTTTGGTGAGGATTGAATATATGTTCAACGAATTTATTTTAACACCTCACATCTAAAACCAAATTGGGTGTGAACCATCTCTCAATCTCATAATTGACCACGCTGGTTTTTGAGAGAAGGTTTTCACTGATCAGAAGTCTCTTTCAGTGGTCTCAGTGCATTACATTTCAGTGAACTGCAATCTGCAATCTGGCTTTCTTCCCTGGGGAGTGCTCTTGACAAAGCCACCAGTGACCACCTTCCTGATGCAATATTCAGTCTTTTTAATGCATGACCTTCTGAAGCATCAGACACTTCTCCTTAAAACATGCTTTTCCCTTGGTTTCCATGAAACCACACTCTCCTGGTCTTCCTCTACCTATCTGGTCACCCGTCAGGGTCTTCCTGGGCGCTTTTCCCACTGCCAATTCCTTGCATGATGGTGAGCTTCACTGCTTCCCTCCTTAGCCATCTTCTCTTCTCACTTTGCTTTTACATAACTCTCTCATGGTGACCTCATCTACTCTCATGGCTTCAAAATGTTGCCTTCTAATTCTGTACCTTCAGCCCAGATCTCTGTCCCAAGATACGCCCAAATCTCTGCCAGATGTTGCCCCTCGAATGATCCTCAGGCACTGCTTATTAAACATGTTTCCTATTGTCTTCTTCAGCAACTTCAGCTCTTGAACCAAACATTTGCCAATACATCTCTTCCTGTGTGTTTTTCACCTACTCCAGTGAACGTCCTCCCCTTGCTGAAGCACACCAACTGCCTGGAAGTCATCCTTGACCCACCCTCCTGCTCACTCTCTCTGTCCAGCACCAAATACTCTTGATTCTGCATTCTTCACATTTCTTGGTTATGTCCTATTCACCTCCACTGTGACCACCAAGGTCTTTTCTTTTCCTTTTGGTTGATAAACCTAATCATAACTTTGCAGGGCTAGAATCACTTTAATGGTGCTCCCATAGCCTCAGCATAAAGTCCAAACTCCTAACCAGGCATAAATGACCCCTCCTGAAAGGTCTGCCAGTCTCTCCAACTTCACCTCCTACTGCCTGACCTCCTTATTTACTGTGTTGGATTATATGAGACAAAATCGTATCACGATTAAGAGAATAAATCTGGAATCAAAAAGACACGGAGAATTTCAGTTCTGCCAGTTAATCCCTATGAGCCTTAGTTTACTCATCTGTAAACTAGTGATAATAATATCTCATAGAATTGCTGTGGGAATTACAGGAGATAAGGCAAGCATAGTACTTGTTTACTGACACATAGTAATGCTCAATAAATGCTAGCCATTCATATGGCTATGATTGATGGTCCTTCTTCCCCAAAGAGACAGTATACTACCTAGGAGTGTGGATACTTTTTCAATGAGGTATTCAATTCTTCTAGCATGGTACCTGATAAATGTGTATGGAATAAATGAATGGACTAGATAATTCTATTTGATTAAGGAGTCTGAGATAATGTTTTTAAAAAATAATCTCAGAGTTCTTTGATCCAACTGCCTCCCCAGTCAAACAGAAATAATGCTAGGGAAAGTAATTCATTAGCTCAATCTTCATTTACCTGGGAAAAAAAGGGACACAAGTACTGCAAAGACATGTCCTAGCACGGCAGAAAATAAAGGAGCTCAATAAAAGTGAGTTGAATGGAGGGATGGGTGAACTAAGCAGTGGGCTCCCTGGGAAAATGAGGAGGAGGCTGACAGCTCTGGGGGCCTCGATTTCTTCCATGTTTCCCTTTGCTTCCTGCTAATGGCTGAGGGTCAGTGGTTCATAGCGTTTGACAGGAATGAGATGCCTCAAAGAGAGGCCCTGCTCTTGGTGTCAAGGGGCCCTTCCCTAAGCCCCACATCCTGGGCTTACCGTTTGGTCGCACGGGAGGACTTCGAACCAAAGGGCTAGTCGACAAGCTGGTTAGTACCATTGCTGCTGTCACCTTGTCCATGTCTAGTTCCTCTGAAGATTTCCTGTAAAACACGAAGGGACATTGGTGACTGTTCACTCTGCATCTGCTGTGGGCTACACAAGGTACCATATGCTGTCACGCGTTTACTCTATTAACTTATCCCCATGAACAACCGATGCTCTGTTAGCTTTATTTTACAGATGAGGAAGCTGAAGTCCATGAAGTGAAGTGTTTCAAAGTCATACAGTATTAGGAAGACAAGGATTCCATCACCCATACTTCATCTAACAACTGTTCATTGAGAGTGTGCTGTGGGCTAGACCCTGTTCTAGCCATGAGTGATATGAGGTGAACAGCAGACAAGGTTCTTGCTTTCATGGAGCCTAGAGGATGGTAGGAAGCAACACGCTTATCAGTAAACAAACAAGCTAGAAAGAACAAAATCATTTCGGATAGTGACAAGGGCTATGAAGTGAATACACAGGCTAACGTGATAGTGCCTGCCTGTGGGGGCTGCATCTAAGGTGGCCAGATGTTTCTCTGAGGCGGTGACGTCTGAGGTGAACTGTGAATGTGGGGGAGAGTCTGTCCTGAGGGGCAGGGAAGTGCACCCCAAGCTGAGGCAGCAGCCTCTGGAAAGGCATGGCAGTGGGAATGTGCAGGAATGTTTAAAGGTTGATCTTACCGTGTGAGAAGGGGAGAGCAGTGCAGAGCTGGTCAGGTGGGGTCTGGTGGCCATGGAAGGTGTTCTGATTTTATTCTAAGTGAAATAGAAAGTCCCTGGGAGGCTTTAAGCAGGCCTAGTGAAGTAATATGGTGAATATCTGTAATATAATTAATTAGCTGAGCTGCTATATGGAGAATGGATTTTAGGGAAGGTAGCAGAAGCAGGGAGGCTACTTAGGAGATGACTGCTAGGAGTCCAGGAGAGCTTGGACTAGGGTGGGGACAGTGGCTGGAGACCCAGCAAGACTGGCTGATGCAGTTGGACGTGGGAGATGAGCAAAACGGAGCGAGGAAGGCTGTCAGGTGTTGGCTGGAGCACTAATTAGAGCCATTTACTGAGAAGGGAAGAGGCTGGAGAAGAAATGCAACTAGGGGTGTTTGAGCTCCCGAGCTTTTAAAAAAGTTTTTAAAAACTACTTACTATAAAAAGAGTAGGTCATGGGAATAGTTACCATGTTGTTAAAGTGAAGAGCCACTGGCAATGATTCACTGAGATGAAGAGGTTGCTCTGGTTCATTAATTTTGGCCAGTTAACCCTGAATAAAGGTTCATAAGATTATGATCATGGTGACTGGAGTCAACTTCTTTTAAGCTTATTTCAATAAAGGAGGTAAAATTGAGAGGCAAAAGTTTGTGTCGTATGATGAAATCAAATAAATTGTACCTCCTGAGAGAGGTGAAATCAAATAAATTCACCTCCTGAGAGATGAACATTTTCAAATTAGAGAACAGCTGAAGAAGCCCAACAGAGGATTAACAAGCCATATCCACAAATGAATTGTCACTTTGACACATGTGGCTTTCATTCACAGGTGTGCTACCTGATTTGTAAAAGCAATGAACTCTTAGAGATAGAAACTTCATAGCACTGCTTCACAAAAGAGTGGGAAGATAAATTCTTAAACTGGAGAAAAAAACAAATAGTTCCCAATTATGGGTGGGGGGGTCTGCTCAATTAATTTCATCATGAAGTTACAATTTTTGTAAATTGTTACAGTTTGGCTCTCTGAAGTCCACCCATGATACTAAATTATTAAACAAAGCCTATTCTTTCAATCGAAGGTACCAAGAGACTGAAATCTTTGAAATTTTCTTCAATAATTCTTCTCAAAGCACCTTATGCTCCTTATGCACCTTACGCACCTTAGCAAATTGTTCTATCAAAAGACAAATTACTTGTTTCAGAGATGACTATTAAAATACTTTTGTAAAGCAAGCTTAAGAGTGCACAGTAGCCGGGCACGGTGGCTGAAGCCTGTAATCCCAGCACTTTGGCAGACCGAGACGGGCGGATCACGAGGTCAGGAGATCGAGACCATCCTGGCTAACATGGTGAAACCCCGTCTCTGCTAAAAAATACAAAAAAAACTAGCCGGGGACAAGGTGGTGGGCACCTGTAGTCCCAGCTACTCGGGAGGCTGAGGCAAGAGAATGGCGTAAACCCGGGAGGCGGAGCTTGCAGTGAGCTGAGATCCGGCCACTGCACTCCAGCCTGGGCGACGGAGCAAGACTCTGTCTCAAAAAAAAAAAAAAAAAAAAAAAAAAAAAGAGTGCGCAATTCACTCCATACAGAAATGGAGTTTTCAAGACAACCTCATACACTTAGGGGGAAAAACTGTTCATTCATTTGGCATACCATTTAAAGATTTTACAGTATTCACAGTTTACAAGATCCCTGTACTTGGGAGTAAAGGTAAAGCCATTTTCTTAAACAGACAAAGCCTCTTGAAATCGCACCAGGGAAAGAATGCAAAGCACCTTCAGGTAATTCTGAGTGTTTTGTTGGCTCAATCTCCCCATGTAATGCTGGTCACAGAAGGGATAAATTGGGGCTTGCTGCATATCCACTAATCCACCTTGGGGCTCCTCCAACTATCTGCCCTTCCCAGAGCCCAGCTCCAGGATCACCCAGAGTGGGGGACATCTGAGCTGGCTGCTGCCCACACCTCTTCCAAGACTGAATTAGGAGGGCTGCTGACTTCTCTTTCCAACAGCCAGTCTGCTTTTATTCCCTTACTAACAAAGGTTTAAGAACCAGGATAGGAGGCCCGTGCACCTGGTACAGCCGGATGACATGATTTGGTAAGGAGAGGGTCCCTTCGCCCCTCTCCAGGTTCCTACAATGACTTGCTAAACAACCTTTTTCCCTCTTCTACATCTTGGTTTCAGGGATCTTTTCACCCCTCTCTCAATCTGCTTTGTATCTCTTTTGATTTTCCACACCTAAGGTGAACATTTTGCTTTAGAGGTCTAATTGATAATTAACTCAAATACTGATTTATGTGTTTTTAAAAATATGACAATACAGAATGCATCATTGTAAAATATACATTTTGCATTGCAAAGATCTCCCACATTTCAAAATAATTATTGAGCATCATAAAGAGATTTACAATGAAGAATGAAAAAAGGAATAATTAGTATAATCAGAGTGTTTTTGGATTTGGATTTCCTTTAAGTTTCCTGCTGGCACTGGAAATCACTAACAACCACAACAAAGTAAAAGGAATACATCACTAATGACTCAGTTACCTGTATTTCTCAGGGAATATTTTAATCATGCTACATGAAACATTACCAGATGATATGGCCTTGTGCTAAGTTGTGTTTTTGTTTTTATCTTTGTTTAACTTCTTTTGGTACACTACTATCTAATTACTGATTAACTGGTAAATTCAAATCCTTGTAATTAAACACGAAGAGATGATATACAAAGTAGAATTTGTTACACTTTGAGAAAACTGCTGCAAGGCCCTTCTGGTAGATTTAGAGTTGTTGAGAAAAAACAAACCACTAGAGGTGATATTAAATATTCTCCCCTACTTTGAATCTCAATCTACAATTGAAAACCTTAAGAATCATGTTTACTAAAGGCTTTTACCTTTTTAATTAGTCTTTCCTCCAGCCAGATTTGAATACTATGGGACTTAAATTAGGAATTATTTAAAAATACAGGTTGAGTACTCCTTATCCAGAATGTTTGAGACCAGAAGTTTTGGATTTCAGAATTTTTTTTTTTTTTTTTTGAGATAGAGTCTTGCTCTGTCACCCAGGCTGGAGTGCAGTGATGTTATCTTGCCTCACTGCAACTTCCATCTCCCGGGTTCAAGTGATTCTTCTGCTTCAGCCTCCAGAGTCGCTGGGATTACAGGCATGTGCCACCACCCACAGCTGATTTTTGTATTTTCAGTAGAGATGGGGTTTCACCATGTTGACCACGCTGGTCTCAAACTCCTGACCTCAGGGGATCCACCTCCCTCAGCTTCCCAAAGTGCTGGGATTACAGGCGTGAGCCAAGGTGCCTGGCCAGATTGCTTTGATTTTGAAATATCTGCATATATATAATGTAAGGTATTGGGGATGGGACGCAAGTCTAAACACAAAATTGATTTACGTTTCGTATGCACCTCACCCACATAGCCCAAGGTAAGTTTATTTTACCCCAGGGGACGCTGAACAAACTGTGTGTTGTATGACTGTGACTTGCTGCATGAGGTCAGGTGTGAACTTTTCCACTTGTGGTGTCATGTTGGTGCTCAAAAAGTTTTGGGCTTTGGACTGCTTCAGATTTCAGATTTTGGAATGAGAGATGCTCAACCTGTGATAGAAGTATTCGTTGTCACTCTATACATGATTTGTTCCTGAAGCCAACCTGGCTTTGGTGGATGAACAGGATTTCAAGACGGGAGAAACACATCAAGGAAGCCGGTGAGCCCTGGGCTTGCTGGGAGACCACTCAAGGGTCCTACGTGACAGATGTGGTGGAAATGGGGGCAGAGCCTGAGCCAGACCACGGGGGTGTGTGTGCCAGGCTGAGTGGTTTGTTGTATTCCTATAAGCAAAGTGAATTGACGGAACATTCATGAACCCGGGAGTGAGGTAATCAATCTGTATTTAAGAAATGAGTGAAAATGGGAAATGTAAGGAAAGTGAGGAAATGGAAGGCAGTTTTTAGTGGAGTAAAGTCTCATTTCAACCGTGTTACATTAAAAGGGACACTGCCCCTCCATGCAGAGATACTATTCAGTCTATGAGTATGGACCTTCCTGGATTTCTGCTGAGGCTGTGTTCTGGACCTCTCCAGGAGAGGCAGCAACAGTAATGACTAAGAGTGTAGGCTCCAGAATGAGTTAGATAATGTGGCTTCAGATCCACTCTCTGCATTGCTACCTGTGTGACCTTGGGCAAATTACTTAAACTCCCTGTTTCCTTATCTGTAAAAGAAGGATAAACATAGACTTGTTGAGAGGGTTAAATGAGAAAGTACATGAGCACCAGCATGAGCCTCAGCCACAGTCAGAATTCATGTTATGTCAGCTCTTACTAACCTTCTAATTCCTGACTACACCCATAGTGTGTGTCCCTCATGAGGGAGGAGAGCATCAGATGACTTCACTTGCTTTTCTTGTTCAGCACCAGCACTAGCAGTTGTGGATTTTCTTTTTGTAAGGTAGGTATATTATTTTTGATAATGAAAAGACTGCTATAACTCTGTAAGAGCTGGCAACTGGCTCATGGAGAAGCAGCTGCTGGTCCCTCACTAGAGTTTCCAGTCGGTGCTTTGGCAAAGACACTGCTCATTACATAATGAGTCTTGGCCAGACTGTCCACAAATAGAAAAGCCTAGAGTGCTTGTTTGGATTCCATGTTTAAGAGTTTATGCTTTCAGTACTCACTCTTGGAGCACTATGTGCTAGGGGCTGTGCTAGATAGGAGAATTAACAGTCTTTATAAAAATGAACAGTTTCTACCCTCTTCAGCTCTGGTCTATTGGAGAACTAGACCTTAATCAAACACACACACAAATAAATGTAAACTTACAAATGTGATAAATGCCAGGAAGAGTACTATTGATTGGATGAGGACCAACCTAGGTACTTCTAGCTAACGGGAGAACAGGTCTGAGACTGGAAGTGAGTATGGGTGTTGCCTCAGAGGATGGAAGAACTTTTGGGCAGTGGAAGAGCCAGGGCAAAGCTTCCTTTAAAAAGGAAAGGGAAGACTGAACACGAAGTGCAGTGTGCTTGGGAGGGGCAGTTCAGGGAGAGCCTTCCATGCTCTATAAGGGCTTTATCCTTATCTTAAAGGCCCTGGGAAGCACTGAAGTGTTTAAAGCGCAGTGGGGTTGGGAGAGGTTGGGTAAGGTTGGGGTGATGCTATCAGATTAGCTTTTCAAAAAGCTCATTTTGGCTGCCGTGTGGAAAATGAGTTTCTTGGGTTTGACAACCAATCTTTTATCTGAGGAATTGATTGTCTGATGACTGTGGCAGCAGGTTGCAGAATGACATCATCTACTACACGAAGAGGCAATCAGCGCAGTGCACAGCATCAGCAGAGGCAGCCCGGCCAGGTCTCATGCATGGGTGGGTGTGGCTGATCTGTCCTTGAGCGCTCAGCTATGGCCTGTGCTTACAAACCCAGCTATTGTTTGTGCTGCAAGAAGCCTTTTCCTTCTTTCTAGCCACTTCGTGCCTGAATACTGCCTGCTTGGAGGATGCATATAAACACTGTCTCCCGTGACTAGCTAAGGGAGAGATGTTTTACACCTTGGAGAGCCATAAAAGACATTTATCAGCAATTAAAGTGCTGTAGTAACAAATGGAAGTAAAAATGAATAATATATTCCTTAGATTAGCACTAATCTAGTTCCTTAGCAACTATTGAAATCTGCTGTCTAGACCAAGTTCAGTCACTTTTAAAAACTTGTAATATTCTTAAAATGAGGAATAATATCTGAAAATAAAATCTTTTACTGGAAAGGCATAATCATTCCCAATCTTGGAATTCTGAGAAAGCTTTTACTAAGAGTTTGGAAAACTGGATTCAGTAACTATTAAATATGATAAAGCACAGAACTTCATTTCCATTTTAAAGAAATCTTGTAGAAAAAGTGGTAAATGTTAACTCTTCCCAATTAATTTTAGCTTCTATTTCTTTTAAGACTATAGGGAAGTCAGTATTCATCAAAATTGATGGAAAAAGAAAAAAAATCAAAGGGAAGATTAGAAAGCTGCCTATTGCAATAAAGTGTTCAGTGGCCTGGGTCGAACAAGATGGAAAAGTTAGAGTGAATACGTCATAATACATAAGGCAATATATATCAGTACATCTGAAGCCATCTGTGGCGAAGGTCATTTTTAAGACATTTTTAATATGTCATGGATCGATACTATACAAAAAAACCATGGCCTGTGGAAAATTTCTACACCCCTTCCTCTTCATTTCTGTACCTGGCCCAATGACTAACAAAGAGCTTGCAGACTGGCACTGGCCCATTGTCCACACTTTGAGTAGCATGAAGCTAGGCAGTTGCTTTAATTTCCATTAAATTTTGAAAAGACTCCCTCCTGTCCCTCTTTCTCCTGCTTTCTGTTCTTGCCTCATGAACCCTCTACAACTTCTCTCCCCACTCACTCTGCCCACTGGACCCCTGTGTTCCATTGCAAATTGACCCTCGCGTGACCTCGCCCTCTCCCCTTTTACCATACCCAGACTCTCCCTGGTAGGTCACTCCTCCTTTCCACTGGAGTTACTCATCCCTCTACCCCCAGTGAGGTCAGGTAGGGTGTGGGCCTTTCATCTGCCTCCCTTAGGAGACCATCCCCCTTCACCCACATGCAAAAGCTCCTGGTTCTTTGAGGCACAGGCAATGCACTTATCTTGTTCTCTCTTTTCTATTTCAGGCATTGACCTTCCTGTCAGGACCTCTCTCCCCTAATATTCATAAAACACTCTGGCACATAAATTACAGCCTTTATTTTTTACCTTGCTTGGAATTATGATCCTAGGAGATGTACTGAAGGTAGCCAATATCCTAACTTCATAACTTTTGTCTCCTTAACCCACCGCCCCCAGCCAACATTCAGCAGAGTGCTGAGTTGGAGAGAAAAGACGCTGCAGTCTGACAGACTGCAGTTTAATCCCCAAAACCTCCATTTATTAGCTAAGTGCTTTTAGGCAAATCTTGCAGCTTCACAAAACTTCTGATTCCTCATCTGTAAAATGGGAATGACAATAATACAGACCTTAGAGGGTTTGGAAGAGTTAAATAAGATGAGTAAAATATCCGACATATACTAAACACTCAATAGTTGTTATTATCCTCCTCCTCTTTTACCTAAAACTGTTATTTCAGTGAACCACTCTCAGGTTAAAAACCTGAATATTACATATTTAAGTATTTATAGGTGAAATAACATGAAATCTTGCATTTGCATGAATATACTGCAGCCTCCCACAACCCCTTCCTCAAAAGTGTGAGTTGGGGATGATTAGATGAAGTAAGATGGACAAAATGTTGAAAACTGTTGAAGCCAGGGAATGGGTACTGAGGGAATCATCAGACCATTCTCTCTATATCTGTGTAGATTTGAAACTTCCATAATACGAATTTAAACAAGAACACAGCATGAACACACACCTGGATTTTGGCGGTCACCTGCCATCGCCCCACTTCAACTCCCCCCTCCCCTTTTCTGTCTAGCTCCACTCTCTGTCACTGCATCTGCTCCTCCATCTCCCAGGGACAGCCAGTCTCTGGATTTCTCCTTTCCTCACAGGCAGTAGAGGCTAGTACTACTGACCTAGAATAGCTTACTTCTGGCTACTGTTTCCCTCCCGCCGGGTCCACTGGTGGCTCAGTGGGGTGCTCCCTTCACTAGTATCCCTGAATCCCTGGCCTTGTGAGCCTTCTGCTCCACTGGCCCAGAAGAACCAAACCCTGGCTGAATCCTCCTGGCCTGCTCTTTACTGTCCCACCCCAGGGCGTTCAGTGCTGATGGGAAACAGCGAATGACTCTGCCGGCCGGATCCATCCTCGGCACGCACCCTACCTGCACATGACCTCAGCAGGCCCTTCACCCGCCTTCGCTCACCACACCTGCCTGCTTCTAGCCAGGATTCTGCCTTATCTTCATGTCTCTCTGCAAGGCTCAGCTCCTGCCAACCCAAGCAGCAGACGCCCTTTCCTCCTAGATTATACAGAGAACTGAGGCCTCTAGGCATGGCCTTTGTCCCATTCTGCCTTTCTTACCTTCTTGCTTCAGTCTCACAGGGAGGTTAGCATGGTGTTTTGCTTTCTGAAGCCACTGCCTCTACCTGTGCTGTCTTTATCCTCCTTCAACAAGACCTCCTCTCTCCTGTTCCCACTGGCCCTTCTCTATTAATAGGCTTCTGTTTTCTCCCCACTTACATGAAAGGGGCCAAACAGGACCAGAGAGGTAGGAAAGAAATGAGGAGAGGAGTCAAGTGATTACAGATACAAGAGGGAAGAGAATTTCAGGAAGAACAGATTAACAGCATTGATGTAGAGACATCAAGCCAGATGAGGACAGACAGGGAATTTAACTTAATTCCCTTGAACTTAGCAGCAAGGAAGTAGGTCGCTACTTCCTCCACTCTAGCTGAGGTGGAGACTCTAGCAGGAGTGGAAGTGGACTGCTGTGGGTTGCAGGGTGGATGGAAACTGGGAGGTTGAGAAATTAGAGGCAGTCATTGTAGAGGACTCTTAAAGACACTTGGCCATGAAGGGAAGGGAAGGGAAACGTGGTTCTTTGAGAAGTTAGAGAGTTTTCCTGTCCTTCAGATGAAAGGAACTGTAGCATATTTAAATGCTGATAGGAAGGAGCTACTAGGGATGAAGAGGTTGAAGATACAGGAAAGAAGGGATGAGGAATGGACAAGGTCTTTACTGGGGCAGCATGACAAGGGTCCTGGGCTCCAAAGGAAGTAGCTTTAGACAAAAGGAGGAACAACCACCCCTTCTACCCGGAGTGAGAACAAAGATGGGCTGGGTGTAAGCACACTTGTAGGTGTGGGGCTGGGGAAGTCGATGCTTCTCTCTGGAGGCCTCTCCTCAGAAGCAGGTAAGTTTCTCTGTGGAGAGTGGAGAGGACATTGCCGTGCTGAAGGTTTGGAATTGCTGTTATGAGTACTGGGAAAGAAAATGGAGCAGGACACCAAAAGTCTATCAAGCAGCAACTGAGGCTCAGCTGAGGTTGGAAAGCTTGGTCCCATCATGACAAGTCCTCTGCGGGGCAGCTCTTCCAACTCATGAAAATTCTCCATAAGAAGACTCACTTTCTCCTCTCCATACCTGTGAATAAGCTGTGCCCTCTGTTTGGAACAAGCTTTCTTCTCTTCCTGCGCTGGCCTGCTTCTACTCACTCTTAGTACTCATCTCCATCCCGCTCCTGGAAGCTCCTGGAAGCCGCCTTCCACCTGCCGAGGGCCAGAGGTACTGACTGCTGTGCTGTTGGACTGCATGTGCTCCCTCCTCCTCCCCACTGCGAAGATCAGGGCTTAGTTTTGCATCTTTTTATTCCCAACTTCTAGCACAAACCCTTGCTTAGGGTAAGTTTTGTTTTTGTTTGTTGAGGCAGGGTCTTGCTCTGTCACCCAGCCTGGCGTGCTGTGGTGTGCTCATGGCTCACTGTAGCTTCCACTTCCAGGGCTCAAATGATCCTTCTGCCTCAGCCTCCTGAGTGGCTGGGACTACAGGCAAACGGCACCACGCCCGGCTAATTTTTCAAGTTTTTGTAGAGACGGGGGTCTCACTATGTTGCCCAGGCTGGTCTCGAACTCCTGGACTCAAGTGATCCTCCTGCCTCAGCCTCCCAAAGTGCTGGGATTATAGGCGTGAGCCACTGTGCCCAGTCTTGGGGTAAGTTCATAATCAAGGTTTTGTGGACAAATTAGCATTAAGTAAGGATGGTGACAGTCCCGGAGGAGTGGCAGGGGGAAGCACAGAACATGTATCTGAAAAACTTCTGCAGCTGTCCTCTGCTCACTCTCTTTCATCTTGTTAGACCTGGTGATTTATTTGTTTCCTCTTGTGGAAGACAATTCCTCACAAATTCAAGTATTAAATAAATCATTCATAGGGTTTTTTTTTTCTTTTTACTGGGCCTAAAAATTGTTGGCTTATCTAGGCAAAATGGATTTTGTTCCAGTGTCTGTGATAATTCTTCTATATTCACAAAGGCTCATAGACACATCAGTGAACTCTAGAATGTCAGCAATAACATTATTAAATAATAAGTTTCAAATCCCCTGAAAACAATTCTGTGTGATTAGCTGGACTTCTTGATGTGAGCAGCCTGCAAAGCACAGCTCAGGGAGGCATCTCCAACATTCCTTGATGGCATTTTTGCTTTGTAGGTTTAGTGCTTTTGATTGCAGCCAACGTTTTCTCCCAGGAGTCACAAGGCCAGTCTTAAACTAACAGAAAGCCCTCTGTGTGCATGTGATATTGTGAAACAGATATTTTGTTTTCCTCCATCCCTGTTTCCTGCTGTACAACTCCTAAAATCCTTGGAATCTCCAGTGACAGGTGTCTTTGTGTGTGCTAATGAGATGACTGGTGGCTGGCAGCTTCTAGGTCGCTTCTGGCTGGTGCCGGTCACAGGAAAGACCAAGGCAGGATTAGAGGGTTGGACTTTCAGGCACCGTCCCCCAGTCCAACCTCTGGGGGTGGTGGGGGAAAGGGCTGATCACCAGTGGCCAATGATTTAATAAATCATGCCTACATACAAAGCCTCCATAAAACCCAAAAGGACAGGGTTTGGAGAGCTTCCAGACAGTGGGACATATGGAGGTTCCCAGAGGGTGGTGAGCCCAGGAAGGGCAGAGAAACGCCACACGCCTTCCCACATGCTGTGCCCTACACATCTCCTCATCTGTATCCTTTATAATAACCTTCATAATAAACCGGTAAATATAAGTCAGTTTCTCTGAGTTCTGTGAGCAGCTCTAGCAAATTAATCAAACCCGAGGAGGGTGTCCTGGGAACCCTGATTTATAGCCAGTTGGTCAGAAGCACAGTAAAACAACCTGAAACAACCTGGGGCTTGGGATTGGCATCACAAGTGGGGAATTCTTGTGGGACTGACACTTCTTCAGGTAGACAGTGTCACATTTGAACTGGAGGACACTCCCCTGTAGAACTGGTTGCTTGCTTGATGTATGGGGGAAACTCCCACACATTTGGTGTCAGAAGTGTGTTGTGGGAGTGCAGTGGGAGAGCCTGAGTGTTTACCCCTGAATTCTCAGAGCTCCCGTCTGGGACTGCCACTGAGGCTGCATGTGATGAAAAAAGACCAGAGGGAATACAGCAAATTCCTGAATTTATTTGGATAGTGTGTGTTTTGTGTGTCTCTGCGTATGGGTGTGTATATATCTGTCTATGTCTGTGTGGGTTGGTGTCCTGGGTGTGTGTCTCTTTATAGCTGTGTGGGCCTTGTGTGTATGTGTGTGTCTTGGTCCTTTGTGTATGTGTGTGTGTCTGTGTTTGTGTTCATGTGGGTTGATGTTCTGGGTGTGTGTCTCTGTGTGCACAGCTATGTGTGTCTGGGTCCTCTGTGTGTGTATATTTGTATCCCTGCGTTTGTATCTATGTGGGTTGGTGTCCTGTGTGTGTGTCTGTGTGTGTATCTCGGTCCTGTATCTGTATATGCATGTGTGTGTGTGTGTGTGTGTGTGTCGGTCTCCGTATCTGTGTGGGTCAGTGCCTCTGTGTGGACTTGTGTGTACTCTGTGCATGGAGGAGGAGATGAGGGAGTGGGAGGTGGCTGTGCCCCAGACCCTGTCTCCTGCCCAGGGCAGCCAGCCTCTTTCTTCTAGCTCCCTGGGATGGCAAAGTCCTTGCTTGCTTCTCTGTACCCCACTAAGTATGAGCTTGCTCCTCAGTCATGGCCAAAGAAAGGTTATCAGACTCTGGAAAGGGCTCTTGATTGTTTCAGGAAGCTGCTGGCTGGGGTGCATTTAGCTGGGCTGCTGTCTGTGCAGGCTGTCAACCAGTCACTCCTGGGGTCCCGGGGAGCACCTCATCCAGCAGAGCCTGTCGTATGTGCAGGGGTGGCAGGGCCCAGGCTAATGGGGTTGAAGTGCCCTGTGTCATTTGGGTCATTCTCAGGTTAACGGTCTGCCTGATAAATGTCATGGTTATTCTCCAGAAGAAAACTAATCAAAGTTGCACCTCTCACTCTTACGTCTGTGTCCACTTTGAGTCACTCCAGGCTTACTGATGGGGTTAAGTATGTTATTGCTTGGAGCCTCAAATCCACTTAAGCCCCAATAATGTAAAGAACTTCTAGCTACATTTTCATGGTGATAACACTTATATCATGAGAGCAGTTGGGAGAAAACAAATCCAGCATTTTCTTATTTGACAATGCAAGAAAAATAAGGTGATTTTTTTCTTTTTTTCTTTTTTTTAAAAGAAAAAACAGATTTAAAAAGACCACACTTCTTATTTCCGCTGCTTCTCTTACCTGAAATAGCATCATTATTATGTTGGCAACAGACTGAAACATGGGCTAGAAGTGACAGTTGTAGCTATTTTACTTTTGTTTTTTCCAAGAGAGAAGACTCACATCATTCCTAACAGAGCCACCCCTATTGGGTTCCCCAGGAGCAAGGGGGGATGTGTCTCCCCTCAGAGAGCAGCTGTGGAGCCATCCCTGCTTGTGTGCTGCAAAGGCAGCGGGGCCTGGGCTCTGGGTAATGGCCTTGCCCTTCAGGAGCAGCTGCTCTACTTGGGCAGAGAAATGAAAGGCTCAAGTCAAGAGGGCTAATTTGCTGAGATGCTTTAGGCTGAGAGTTATTCAGAGTTTTTCATTATAACTTTAAATTTTGGTTTATTTCACCTTCAGCCTGTCTGGGACCTGCCTGCAGATTTCAGCCACTTCTGGATACGCCTGGGACAGGGCTGATACCTCCACTGTCTTACACGGTGAAGAGGGGGACAAACTGATGTGTGACATAGACCACTGAATCAATCCCCTTTTAAGCTGCTTAAGTTCCAGATTTAGTTTCAAAGAGAAAAAAAATTGCCATCTTTTTAAAAAAATTGCATCTTCTAGGCCGGGCACGGTGGCTCAAGCCTGTAATCCCAGCACTTTGGGAGGCCGAGGCGGGTGGATCACGAGGTCAGGAGATCGAGACTATCCTGGCTAACATGGTGAAACCCCGTCTCTACTAAAAATACAAAAAACTAGCCGGGCGTGGTGGCGGGCGCCTGTAGTCTCAGCTACTTGGGAGGCTGAGGCGGGAGAATGGCGTGAACCCGGGAGGCGGAGCTTGCAGTGAGCCGAGATCACGCCACTGCACTCCAGCCTGGGAGACACAGCGAGACTCCGTCTCAAAAAAAAAAAAAAAAAAAAAAAAAAAAAAATCGCATCTTCTTTCTCCTAATAGCTAATATTTATTGAGCATTCATGACATGTATACACTATTTTAAACTGCCACTGTGGGTTGATGTCACTTTGCCATTTTATAAACATGGAGACTTTGGTAACTTTCTAACAGTACTTGGCCAGTCAGCCGGGCCTGTCCTCTTCAGAGGCGCAATGGGGTCTTTATACTACAGACTAATGCTGTTTGCATGATCATCCCTATCACTTTGTTTTTAATTTAAGACAAACATGTAATTTCCTATAATTGAAATATATATGTGAGCTAAGATCAATTCCTTTTAGGTCACACATTTAAAATTGTGTTATAATGGAAAGTATTTCCTTTATATATAGGGGTGGGTCCACATTAATGAGAACGTAATATACGGATTATAGGCCAACTACTCATTTAAAAAAGAGTGTTTTGCTTTCAAAAGGATCTCTATGGGTTTTCTTTAAATAGTATTCTTATAATATACCTAAAATGTTTTGAATAATTCAATTTCAATTCAATTCATATACTCAAACTCTAATCTCTATACTGACACCTGTTCTATGTTATTAGGTTGAACCATATGAAATTGTGAATCTTCATTAATCTTTTTGTATATAAAAATGGCAATTTCATATGGTTCAACCTGTATTTGTGCTAATTCAAATACTATTTATCTTTTGTTTCACAGGCCAGAAGTGAACCGGTTTGTCCTCATTTAAATTCGATTGTTTCAATCAATGAGCCAGATAATGGTTCTCTTTACTAGGGTGTGTATATTATTGAAGATAATCTTCAATAATATAATTCAAGCAGGCCTCAATTCAGTAATACCTACCATGTACAAAGTATTGCTTTAGGCAGAATTCCTTGCTCCAAAGCTTGTCAATGCTCTTCATAAGACACTTGGAATGTCCAAATTTGGGGAAATGGATGGAAGCACCTATGTTGCCCTCTGGAGGATTCTCATACACACATAACATTACTGGCTCTATTTCCTGTGTCCTTTTATTTATATTTTAATTGTGTTACCAATATATGTTTCTGTCAGTTCATACAGCTTTTATTTGATGACTGATCAATTTGAACTTTCAATACAGGTATCCTGTCCCTAGAAAATCGTAATTCTATCATTTAAAACATTTGTTCATAATGGAACTATCTAAGCTCTATGAAATCAAATCTATTTACTGAATATCCGCAGGCTGGACAATTGCACATCTAGATGTGTATACTCTGTGCCCAAGGAATATGACTTCCCCAAAGGAATGAGCAGAAGAATCTGATACAGCTAGAAACACAATGCAAAGGTTACCACTGGGCATAACAGCAGATCAGTAACATGGCTGGGTGGCTACTGGCCAGGGCATATCCAGTTTCCTGTAATAGGAGGTGGATGAATACAGGTTAATAATGCCAAACAGGGCTTAGGCAAAAGCCAAGTGAAGTCCACAGTCCAGAGAAGGCAAAGCATTGCAGCTCCTATTTAACATTTCTCCTGAAAACAATATACATGGCTTATAAGCCTAGGATGCTGGAATTAATATTTAATGTGGAAAGCATTGCTAAAAATGATTGTATAGCTATCAGGTATAAATCATAATTTCCACCTCTGCTAATAACTTTTAGCTCATTTAGGTTGTCATAGTTGTGTAGCAGCAGTTTATAGGCAACCTTACTGTAATAGCATGTTGATTCAACTATGTTGGAATTATTCAATCTATCTTCCAGTTCTACACTATTATGAAGTTCTAAATATTTCAAATACTAATAGGCCTCTATTAGTCAAGAGCTCAGTGGCTATCTGTCTTCTTTCCTTTTTTTTTTTTAGTTTTGAATTATTAGGAAGGCTGATTAAAATCAACTTTCCACATACTTCAAGCGAACCCATGAGCTTATGATAAGGAGTTAGCAAGCACATAGACTACAGAACTGGGATTTAGTTGAAATTTGATGGGAAAGTGAGCCAACTAAAAATTATTATAAAAATATAGAGAAAAAAGCATTTCCAATATGACACATCACTAACATTAACGTTTCTTTTCCTACTTGGTATGTTATTTCTATGAAGGTTCATCTACCACAGATAGAAATAAGCACCTGATTTCCTGTGTAAGTAGTAAAAACTTCTGAAAGTTCAGGCCAGGTGTGGTGGCTCACGCCTGTAATCCCAGCACTTTGAGAGGCCAAGCCAGGCAGATCACCAGGTCAGGAGATCAAGACTATCCTGGCTAACACGGTGAAACGCCGTTTTTACTAAAAATACAAAAAATTAGCCAGGTGTGGTGGCGGGCACCTGTAGTCCCCGCTACTCAGAAGGCGCAGGCAGGAGAATGGCATGAACCTGGGAGGTAGAGCTTGCAATGAGCCGAGATGGCACCACTGCACTCCAGCCTGGGCAACGCCATCTCAAAAAAAAAAAAAAAAAAAAAAAGCAGTAATGGTGTGTCAGTTTGACTCTTCCAAGAAGCAGACACCAAGAAAAGATCAGTTCTATAAAGGACTTATTGGGGAAGGTGCCTATGAAGGATGGTGGGGTGACAGCCGGAGAGGCAGGGAGAGCCAGCCAGACCACCAGGCAGGTTTGACCCCTGGGAGAAAGGAAGGATTGGGTGGGAAGAAATTTGGAGCAGTTCTAAGAAAGTGTCAGCCCAAGGCGATGGGGCATCCTGAGGAAAGGTTGCCCATTACAGGAGTCCTGTGTCAGGCAGGATAGCCTGCTCTACTGTGCTAGGACCTTGGAGAGGATGAGCCCCAGGGAGGATGGCCTCGGTGGCTGCCGTGGATCTGCAGCAGCAGCAGCAGGAGGCTGTCCACCACCATGCTCCCCACAGCAGCAGCTTTGCTTGTAAGATCTCAGGGGTGCACTTCCATCCCCTCCATGAGTGCTGTTTCCTTTTGGTGATTATGTAGTTTTGTCCCTAGGATCTCGTATCTTACAAACAAAGCTCCAAAATCCCTGGGCTAGACATCTTTGCCAGCTTCCCTGAGGACCAGTTGTCTGCTTATGTGCTTTTCCTACCCAGCCGGGTGGCACTTGCCGTTATGGTAAAGGGGAAAAAGATGGTCAGGTTAAATAAAGCCTCTGGGGTGACTTCCTATCTCCTGTCTTCCAGAACTGTTTGAGAGCCACTCCAATATTTGCCCAAGACTTACCCTTATTAACTTGTTTAGGTTATGGTCCTACCAGGTCAAACCCAGGGTATAATCAACCTCTTTAAATAAATCATAATAGTAAACATTCATGCAGCATTTCCCATTTGTCAACCACTGTTCAGCCTGTATATTCATTAACTCAGTTACTCCTCATAAGTCTATGAGGTCAATATTACTCTCTTCATTTTTTTAGGGATGAGGAAACAGCCACAGAGAGGTAAAGTGAAGTAAGTGGTGGGGTTTGGATTTCCACCCAGGCAGTTGGGCACTACAGTATGTATCCATTATGACAGTGATTACATCTCCCCAAGATTCACATGTTGAGGCCGTACCCTCGACATGATAGTATTTGAAGATGAAGTCTTTGGGAGGTAGTTAGGTTTCGATGAGGTCATGAGGGTAGAGCCCCCAGGATAACATTTGTGTCTTATAAGAGGAAGAGACACCAGAGCCTCCTCTCTCTACCGTGTGAGGCCACAGCAAAAGGTGGCTATGTGCAAGCCAGGAAGAGGACCTTCAACCAAAAACTGAATCTGCCAGGACCTTGATCGTGGACTTCCCCGCCTCCAGAACCATGAGAAATAAAGATCTGTTGTTTAAGTCACAAGTCTGATATTTTGTTATAGTAGCCTGAGCAGACTAAGACAGTGGTTTTTTGTTTTTATTTTATATTTGTTTGCAATCAGCTTTCTTAGGTTGAATAAGACAATGTTTTTACCCAGCATACTGGGGAGGGAGGTTGGCAAGAATTAGGCAAGCAGAGAGGGTACCAGACATGTGAGGTGCAGTTTAGCACAGGGCTAATTCTTCTGGCATACAGGAATACCAAAAGCTGGAGGCCAGCTTGGCAGCATGAGGCCCACCTGGGTGAGCTTCGGGTATACTGTGGCACTGCAAACAGGCACATGAATCTCAGGCCTAGGCTAACAGAGTGCTTCCTGACACCATCCTATGGTGGTTCCTACTGTACTTCCAGCCATAATTGGTTCAACAGTTCTGTATGTTCTAGCCTTCCAGTGACAGATATCAGAGGCTGTAGCTAAGCAGTCACAGGGAAAATGGACACTGACAACAGTTCCAATGGCAGCGATGATTCTGATAGTAGCAGCAGTGGCAAGAGGAGTCAATAGTGGCAAATGGCAGCAGTCTCAGGAATACTGGGGTTAGTGATGTTTTTGTCACATCCACTAAGAATAGACAAACCCACTATAAATGGGAGGTCAGGGGTAAACTCTGTATCAGGAAAGGAAAATGTATAGATACATGTAAAAAAAATTTTGTATATTATTTCAGTGGGTTGACAGATTCTTTGAAATTGATCCATAACCTCCAGCAGGTTAAAGACTCACTGCTTTAAAGAAACTCGAGGGAGTACCTGTGGAGCTCAAAATACATAACCTGTCTTTGAAGGTCCTGTGATAAAGGGCAGAACACCAGTGTGATTGTTTTATAAGGGTTTCCAGGGGACAGGAGAAACTACCAACTACTGAGGCTCAGATTTTTTTACTTTATATGCTGGAGAAATTAAAAGGGTGGAGCCACAAAACACTAAGTGAACTACATGACTTCCGTAAAAGCGAATTATGCCTGATTCATCTCTTACAATTTTGAGGATATAAATATGCATGTGGGTAAAGGAGAAGCAGTGAAGGTAATGGCTCACAGCACCCCACCCCTATGGATGCATAACTATAGTATCCAGCAGGACAGACCACAAACAACACCCAAAGCAATTCAAATTGTGAAAAGTAGTACCTTGAAGGTGATCTCTTTAGTCTTTAAAAATGCCTTTAATAAATGCTCCATTATGGTTCGAGTTTGCTCCCCACAAAGTCCATGTGTTGGAAACTTAATTCCCAACGCAACAATGTTGGGAGGTGGGACCTCTAAGAGGTGATTGGGTCATGAGGGCTCAGCCCTCAGGAATGGATTAATGCTGTTATTGTGAGAGTGGGTTAGTTATCCCAGAAGTGGGTTCCTGATAAAAAGGATGAGTTCAGCCCCATTCTCTTCCTCTCTTGTGTACTCTCTAACCATGTGATGCTTTCTGGCACTTTATGACACAGCAACAAGGCCCTCACCAGATACAGCCCCTCCATCTTGGACTTCCTAGCCTCCAAAACTGGAAGCCAAATAAAATTCTATTGTTTGTAAATACCCAGGTATTCTGTTATAGCAATATAAACCAGACAAAGACAGGCTCAATCTTATAGACTATTTTTTAAAAAAGGGAATTAGCATGAAATTGAAGGAAACTTCCATAAATAACCAGTTTAGAGATGGGGGGGGAAAGTGGAAATGAATGGGCACGTCTCCCCAGAGACATGTCAACAACTGAGTTCCTGTAGAACTGCTGCTTAGGATCATTTTATAAACGTGTTGGAGCAGGGCACAGGAAAATGTTTGGATCTGCTGATGATCCTGACCTCTCAACTGATGAGGATAGATTTCAGATGATATTTTAAGATTATACTAAATAGACAGAATGTTGTTGTGTTTTAATGTGGGAAAATGCGAGGTAATGAATTAAAAAAAAGTATCACCAAGTTTAAGGCATATGAGATCTGAGTGATCAGTTACAACCCAGAAGAGTTTCCTGGGATTAAATGATAGAATCCACTGTTAGAAAAACGATCTCAGGGTCAGCTAGACCAATCTGTCACCTGAAGCCACTGACACCTTCCACTGCATCCTCCCTAGATGAACACTGCATTTTGCTTTCACAGTGAGGAACTCATCATCCCCGGAGGGAGCCTCTTCTTTCAGACAATTCAATGTTTAGAAGGTTGAAGCAACTTAGGTCTTTTCCTTATGTAGTACAGTGTTTCAGGATGACAGAGAGCAATTCTGATCCCTCTTTGACAGAAATGTCACTCACATTGGAAGGACTAGGATGCTTCAGTCTCAATAGATTTGCCTATTCTAGTTTATATAAATGAACTCACACAACATGTAACATTTTGGGACTGCTTTCTTTCACTTAACCATGTTTTCAAGGTTGATCTCTGTTGTAGCATGTATCAGTACTTCATTTCTCATATTGCTAAATAATATCTGTTGTATGGGTGTGTCACATTCTGTTTATCCATTCATCAGCTGATGGACATTTGGGTTGTTTCTAAATTTTTGGAATAATGAATAATGCTTTTATGAATATTCATGTATGAGGTTTTGTGTGGACATGTATTTTCAGTTCTCTTGGGTATATACTTAAGAGTGGAATTAATGGGACATATGGTAACTCCCTGTTTAACCTTTTGAGATTAAACAGTGACTGCACACTGTTATAATTCCACTGGCAATGCACAAGAGTTTCAGTTCCTCCACATCCTCTCTGACACTTGCTATTGTACATCTTTTTTTTTTTTTTTAACAGCCATCATAGTGGGTATGAAGTCATTTGGATTTGCATTGCCCTGATAACTAAAGATGCCGAGCATCTTTTTATGTGTGCCTATTTTCCATTTGTATATCTTCCATGGAAAAACACCTACACAAGTCCCTTGCCCATTTTTTCAATATTTTACTTTAAAAAATTGACATATAATAATTGTATATATGGGATACACAGTGATGATTTGATACACAATATATAGTGATCAGATCAGGGTAATTAGTATGTCCATCATCTCAAACATGTATCATTTCTTTGTGTAGAAACATTCAATATCCTCCTTCTAGCTATTTCAACTATATATTAATGTTAACTAGAGTCATCCCACAGTGCTATAGAACTAGAACTTATTCCATCTAGCTGTAATTTGTATCCTTTAACAAGTCCCCCCCGCATCCCCTCTTCTTTGCCCATTTTAAAATTTGGTTGTCTTTTTATTATTGAGTGGTAAGAGCTTTTACATATTCTAGATACTATATCCTTATATATGATTTGCAAATACTTTCTCTCATTCTTTGGGCTATCTTTTTACTTTCTTGATAGCGTTCTTTGTAGCACTAAAGTCTTTAGTTTTTATGAAGTCCAATTTATCTATTTACTCTTTTGTCACTTGTGCTTTTGGTGTCATATCTAAGAAACCATTGCCAAATCTAAGGTCATGAAATTTACTCCTGTATTTTCTTCTAAGAGTTTCATAGTTTACATCTTAAATTTAGGTCTTTAGGCTGGGTACAGTGGCTCACGCCTATAATCCCAGCACTTTGGGAGTTGGAGGTGGGTGGGTCACCTGAGATCGGGAGTTCGAGACCAGCCTGACCAACATGGAGAAACCCCATCTCCACTGAAAATACAAAATTAGCCAGGCGTGGTGGCGCATGCCTGTAATCCCAGCTACTTGAGAGGCTGAGGCAGATGAATTGCTTGAATCCAGCAGGCGGAGGTTGCAGTGAGCTGAGATCACGCCACTGCACTCTAGCCTGGGCAACAAGAGCAAAACTCTGTCTCAAAAAAAAAAAAAAAAAAAAAAGAAAAGAAAAAAAAAGAAATTAGGTTTTTAATCCACTTTGAGTTAATTTTTGTAGAGGCTGAAGTAGGGTTTTTTTGTGTGTTTGTTTGTTTTGGTTTGGTTTGGTTTTTTGAGACGGAATTTTGCTCTTGTTGCCCAGGCTGGAGTGCAATGGCGTGACCTCAGCTCACTGCAACGTCCACCTCCTGGGTTCAAGGGATTCTCCTGCCTCAGCCTCCCGAGTAGCTGGGATTACAGACACCCACCACCACACCCGGCTAATTTTTTTGTATTTTCAGTAGAGATGGGGTTTCACCATTTTGGTCAGGCTGGTCTCCAATTCCTGACCTCAGGTGATTCACCTGCCTGGCCTCCCAAAGTGCTGAGATTACAGGCATGAGCCACTGCACCCAGCCTGAAGTAGGGGTTTAACTTCATTCTTTTGCATGGAGTTATCCACTTATCTCAGCATCATTGAAAAAATTAAATGACGTTAAAAAGACAATTCTTGAATTGTCTTGTCACCCTTGTTCAGAATCAGTTGACTGTAATGGGGAAATCACTTCTAGTAATGATGTTGGACATTTGCTTTTCATACTGTTGACGTATTACTGAGTTTATTGCCACCTAAATCCTCTAAGTGTTTTACAGGTGTTGCTGTTAAACCAAGTCTCCCCCATTCTGCCCTTGTGCAGGTGGTAATTGCGGCTCGAATGATAGATTTCATCTTTATACCTCTTAAATGTCACCTTTTCAGTTCAGCTGGTCATTCCACTAAGTTGGGAACTTTAGGATGTGGGGTCTAATGTCTTTTCCAGGTTTGTATCACCTACATCTTCAGTTTTTCTTATCAGTCATAACATATATGATAAAATTCGTATCAGGCAACTTGAACTAAGTATTCATGAATAAGACAAGGCACCTGTCTGTACGGAGGAAGCAGGGAGCAGAGAGACAATGCAGAAGTAAACTAATGAGCAAGATAACTTCAAATAGTGGGCTTCTTCAGCCATAGGTCATTTAGGGGAATCCCCTTAATCTATACATTTCTTTTTGTAGCACTTATTTCTTTGCTGTCATCTTAGAAGCTGGCTCTGTCTAAATGCCATTGTTTAAGATTGATTTCAGCAAGTGCTTCACTCTGAGATTGACCCTCCTTCTATTTGATGCTGACATCAAGTAGAATATCCTCTTCAGTACCCCTCAGAGGCATGCACTACAGGGATGGCTTGCTTTGGGTTCTAGAAGAATACATTGCAATCCTAAAGTGATTACTTTAACTTGATACATTACAGAGTGCATGCTAACACTGCTGCTACTTTTTCCTGTATACTTAATACCAGCTGTCTTGGGTGCTGGTGCACATTCTTTTACCATCAGCTGCAGCATTATACACATGCTCTCCTTCTCTGTAACAAGCGCCATCTTGCAGAAAATTTGTAGAGCCAAATCAGAGTAATAGTTGACTTAGCAGGAAGTCCTACTGAGGCCAAGGGAAATGAAATGTACCAGAGGAAAAACCTTTTCCTGACTCTGGATCATCTCTTGAGATGAAAGTCTGTCAATACTGATGAAAAGCAGCTGTGTCCCTACAGTTGAAAACAGTGCCTGACATGTAGCATCCAACAAATATTTGTTGAACGAAATGAAAGAATCAATGAAAAATTTTGCACTATTCAACAGTTTTGCCTCTTCTGAAGATTCTTCTGTTCATGAGACTTTTTTTGAAAGTTCACTTGAGTATCAAACTTTCCTTTGTTTGTTTGATTTTGTTTTTAATTCCTTCTTGATCAATACAGCATTGACTACTACCAAGGTTCTGAGGTGGTATTAGCAGCCTCCAGGAAGCTCTTGGTACCTCTAGGCAAGCATGAATCATTCCATGGCATTACTGAACACTCTAATGATCTCCTCCTCCAGCCTCCTTTGTATGCCTTTGATCTTTTCCTTCCTAGCTTCACATATTTACACTGGCAGTTTTCTTCAAGAAAAGAGGGCTCCAAAATTGAATTTCTCTTAGCAACCACTAGTTTCTATTTGACCGATAAATCATCTTCTAAGTGCAATTTTAGGTAACACACTGGTCCCACTTTAAGTCATATGGCGGCGGTGGTTGGGGAGAGGGTGGCAAGAGACATGTAGGGCCAGGATTGTGATCTTTCAGTATAAATATTTTGTTTGGCACAGAATCACTCTATCACCACTAATCTTTCTTTTCTGCCATTTTGCCTCCATGCATACAAGCAGAAGTCAGATTTAATATTTATCAATTTAACTGATTCCATGGAAACAACAGTGATTTCTAAGATTAAAAAGAATTATGGATGCACACTGATCATATTTCTTGGCTGCAAAAACCAAAACTCTGACTCATCAAATTAAATTACTCATTAAAATACAGGCCAAATAAGTACATTCTGCATTCAGGTACTGATATCTATCAGAAGGGACAGGGAATGAAATAATACTGCAAAAAAATAATTTGCTTCCCTGTTCTTATGAGCAGAAATACAGGATGCATTTCTAGGACACTACTAATGTATAAGCCCACACAAAATGTGAACTAAATCGCCCTTGTCCTTTGTTTTTAATTGAACACTGTCTGAAATGGATGTATTTGCTGCTCCCCAAAGTGAGCGTTTTATTCTTTTTCTTCTGAGAAAGATACTGAGATCCAACGGGGGGCCCCGCAAGCCTCAGAGCAGGTTCCTTCAGTGCTTTGGGACAATATTCCCTGGCAGCAACTTATTTATGGCAATGGTTTTACTATTTGGATTGGAGCGGCATATTCCTAAGCCCTCTGTATTGGGTCTTCCAATTTCTGTTTTGGGGATGTGAAGCTATGTGGAAGCACGAGGCCCAAGGAAGGGGGTGGGGCTAGAGGTTCCCTATTCTACTGCCCAGAGTCTTGCTTGTAAGATTGGTCTGATCCTGCATATCTCAAAACTTCTTGCATATTAGACTCCTTTGGAGAACTTTAAAATATAATACAGATGCTCAGTTCCAACTCAGACTAATTAAGTCAGAATCTCTGGGAGTAGGGCTGGGGCACTGGTATTTTGAAAACTCTCCAGGAGACTCTGATACAAAGTCAGATTAAGAATTATTGAGTCTGGGCTGGGCACAGTGGCTCACGCCTGCAATCCTAGCACTTTAGAAGGCCAAGGCAGGTGGATCACCTGCAGTAAGGAGTTGGAGACCAGCCTGTGCAACATGGTGAAACCCCATCTCTACTAAAAATACAAAAATTAGTTGGGCGTGGTGGCTCATGCCTGTAATCCCAGCTACTTGAGAGGCTGAGGCACAAGAATCGCTTGAACCTGGGAGGCGGAGGTTGCAGTGAGCTGAGATTGTGTCACTGCACTCCAGCCTGGGTGACAAAGTGAGACTCTGTCTCGGGGGAAAAAAAAAAAAAGAATTATTGAATCTGATTTAGAGATGAACAGATGGACCCCTCCTGACTCCTGTTCTATCAACACCTTTGGAGGGGCTCCCTTAACATTATCTAACTGCTTTCATCCTTCATCATAGATATCATGTAGAGGAGCATTAAATCAAGTCATATGACATATTGGAATTATGGGAGTTAACTTCAAAGGCCTTGGTGCTCACAGGTCAAGAAACATTTGAATTTTCTTCAACACAGCAGGATCAATCTTCTGCCCAGCCTGCTTTCTAAAGCACTTCTTTCTCTTGATAGGGTCAAAGGAAATCAGGTCACTTAAAAAGAAATCAGCAACTCACAAAAGGAATCACAGTTCATCTGTGACCCTCTATCCTTGGATCATCCCAAGACATCTCTTAGCCTTCTAGCACCTGGAGCCCAAGTCATTTAAAAGACATTTACCATTCCTAAAGATTATAACTGATATTGACTGTGAATAGGAAGCTTATGATGTCAGGACCTGATCCACAGAAAGTTTTTGGATAGATGTCTAATTGCATGTTCAGAAAACTTCTAATATATATTAAGTCCTTTAAACTGTTTTTGTTCATAAGTTAGCAAGTTCAAGCAAAATAGTTCCATTTTTGGCACTGGTCTCTGTTCTCTATCTTTGGGATTGCACGTCTGTTCCCAAAATCTGAAAACAAGAACTCAAGAACCTATCCAGACCGGGATTATAATATTCATCAGTTTTAACCTACTGAAGGAGCTTTATATTAAATTCTACATGGAGGGCATATGCTGTCAGAAACAATACCTAAGTGCTGCTCAGCAAGATTTGTTACTTGCTGCTATTCACTGTCAGCTTCCTCTGCTGGTTTGGTTTATCTGCCTCAGGGAAAGCTAAGAAAGGCCAATTAAAACACTGCTTAAACTTTATCACACTTCCATTTTTAAGTTGCAAAGGCACTCTATACTCTTTAAATAGCTCCAGTATTTAAAGCCTCTCTGACACTTTTAGCTGATGTAAAACCTTGGCAGGGAAAGATTTAAGTAGAAAATACATGTGTGAAATGTCTTAAATCCAACTGTAGTCCACTCATCACTTCGTGGTCATTGCATCAACAGCAGGGCTGTTATGTACCACTGTGAGAAGATGTTCAACTCTCTGGTTGCTGTGCCACACCACCATTCACACATACAGTACCACTTACTCATTTTATTATTTCTTCTGTAAATATTCACTGGTTCCTACTATGTGCAAGTTCATGCCAGGCACTGAGGATGCAGAGAGCTGCATTCCTGAAGCTTATACTTTAGTAGAAGGATAAAATGGGGCAAACAGAGACCCTGCAGGCTGCAAAACTGGGTTGAAGTTCTGTTTTTCTACTTATTCTGTAACTCAATTTTCTCAACTACAAACGGAAATAGTAATACCTGCTTCCTAGGGCACTGTGAGATTTGAGAGAGAATGTGCACAAAAACCTTTGCTGCCTCCCTCTTCCTCTTTGCCAATCTGAACTCTAGGTTCTTTTGATTTTGTTTCTGCAAGTTCTCGCCAATGCATTCCCTGCTTTTTACATTCCCTTTCCTAGGTTCTGTCCTTTTGTTGGGATTATTACCGGTTGGCTAGCTGGTCTATCACTAGTTTTTTTTCTCCTTTTTTTCTTTAATCAATTCTTCAAACTGCCTCCTATGTGATCTCGCTGAAATTTAGCTCTCATCATGACACTGCTCCCTCTATAAACTAATCTTTGATGACTCTATATTACTTACTGAATGAAAGCTAAACCTCTTAGCATGCCATTTGAGGTCATTCATCAGCTAATTCCCATCTAGAATTGTCTCCTTCTCTCTCACATATTTACAGGGCTGAACTTGCATACAAATGTGTTAGTGTGCAAAGGTGCATTTTTGTAGGTTAAGGCATCAGAACATTCAACGAATTCTCAAATGAACCCAAAATGCTTAAAACCTGCCAAACTGTGCCTTCCTTGTTTTTGTTTCCATCTTCCAATGATCCCATGCTCTAGGGTTTTAGCCACCCCATAAGATTTTTCATTATTTTATTAAAGTCAGTATGGTTTATGATTTTCTTTATGGTACTCACTCTATCTGGAATGTCCAAACCCCTAGCTTGGCTTATTGAAATTCTACTTTCTCTTCAAGGTTATCTCAAATGCCATGTTCTCCAGAAAGTAACACTGATCTCCTCCATCAAAATTAATTAATCTCTATATCATGCCCCCTAATGCTTTCAACTGTTATTATCTTACTGTGGAGGGCTAGATCATTCTTCTCCATTTCTCCCTCCTCCCTGTGTCCATCCCCCTTTATCAGCGAACATTGTAGTTTCTCCCTCTAGAGGTAGAGTATTCTTCCTCACCAGTTGTTGTTGGGGTTGGCCAAGGGACTTGCTTCAGCCAGTAAAATTGGACAGACATGATGGTGTGCCTGTTCTGAATCTAGGCTTCAAGGAGCATGACAGATTTCTGTTTGCCCTTCTTGCACTTCTGTCGTTGTTAGGACAAGAACACGCCTGGGCTGGCTTGCTGATCCAAGGCAGATGACAGTCATGAGGAGTGAACCTAAACGCAAACTGCAGCTTGAAGCCCAGCCTTCCCAAGTCCAGTCTAGATCAACCCACCCCCAAACAACCTGCTAATTAATAAATAAGTACGTAACTGAGGTTTTAATCCATTGAGTCTGGGGTGGCTTGCTACTCAGCATTATTATGCCAACAGCTGATATGATTTTTGTACAGTTTTGTATTTTAGTTTTCCATGTACGGTACACATCTATTCCTTTTCTCCACCTATGAAGTTCTAGTTGGCAATAACCACGTTGTCCTCATCTTTGTGTTCTTCAGTGACTTAGTCTATTTCTTGCACAGAGTGAGCACTCTACATTTTTTTCTTTTTTGAGACAGGGTCTCACTCTGTTGTCCAGGCTGGAGTGCAGCGGCATGATCATGGCTCGCACTGCAGCCTCTACCTCCCAGGCTCAATTAATTCTCCACCTCAGCCTCTCTAGTAGTTGGGACTACAGGTGTGTGCCACCATGACTAGCTAATTTTTTTTTTTTTTTTTGGCAGAGATGGGGTTTTGACATGTTGCCCAGGCTGCTCTCAAACTCCTAGACTTAAATGATCCTCCCAAAATGCTGGGATTACAGGCATAAGCCACCACTCCTGGTCATCTATAGACTTTTGTTGGTTTCAATTGGATAATGAACAATTTACTGAGGTTTAAAATAAACAGAGGAAGTCATTAATGACATCTTGATTATCATCAAAGACTACCTAGTGGGCTCCATGTGGTGGTACCAAAATAGTTTGACAAACTTCCATGAAATGCTTCCGGAAAAGATCAAAGTAACAATAACTACTATTAGTACACAAATAACTGTTAGTTACTAGGGCAATAATGGCAGGGTGGCCCTTTTTGAAATGTGCACAGGTCAATTATCACAAAGCTTTAAGGAGCCAGGACAAAGGAGCTGCTACTCTATTGTAAGCAGCAGATTTGGTGACTTGCACATGTACTCAGAAGGGCTTCTTGCTCCCGTAAATCTTCTGTGGGGACATTTTCTGCCTTTTCACCATGAATTTTAGTAAATTCATGGATGTTTCACATGGATGTTTGTCACTCTGTTTTTAGGAAATGTGTTAGGAGCTGAGGGATGAGAGAAAGCAGGTCACTGCTGCAGCTGGCAGAAGCAGGTTACTGAGCACATGAGAAATGAGCACACTCCAGGCTGAGAAATGAATCTGCCTTCCAGCTCTGAATTGGTTTCCACATCATGGATGTGATCTCAGGAAATCATTCAGCTTACTTGAAATGGAAAGAACTGAGATTGATGGAATGTAGTCATTGGTCTAATATTCTATACATGTTGTCTCATTCCTCCTCACAATAACACCATGAGAAAAGTGAAGAGCTTTAAAGATGTTAATTTGTCCAAGGTCACACAGCTATTAAATGGCAAAGCCAGGATTTGAATTCGAGTCTGTGTGCCTGCCTCTACGATCCACGCACTTCCCAGGACACTACTTCCCACTGCATTCCCCCTGGTGTGTGCCCCCATCACCCAGATGTGACTCCTTGGACATCAGTCTCAGTCCATGTGGCATCTGAGGTTGACAAGCTCCCTGTACAGAGATTTCTCTCTCTGCTCATCTCCTTTGGAAGTCAGCCCTAAGGCTTTTAGCCAGAGCCACCAAGCCACTTCTGCTTTCTTTTTCTTTTCCTACCTGTTCTCAAAGTTTCACAGCCAAGGTCATGCAGGTTATAAGAGGACTTCTGAACTTTCTTCTCATAAGTTTATACACAGGCAATGCTTAGGTATAAGGTAAATTTTCAAGACTAGTTTATGCAGCAGTCTCTGTTTTGTAGCCACAGGAACTTCCTATATATACTAATAGCACTTTCTGTATTGGTCTAGAAGGTTCTATTTCAATAACTCAGCAATAGAGATGGCTAAGTATCTGGGTAAGGAAAGGAATTGTTCTCAGGCTGCCCATGGCCCTTTTCTCTTCTAAGCCGCCGCCGCCGCCACGGCGGCAGCAGCAGCAGCAGCAGCAGCAGCAAGAACAGTCAAAACCATGGATGGGTGGGCTACAGGAAACCATCAGAAATCTCTTCTCATTCCCCACAAGGGTAAAGAAGGAAATACCACAAAGAACTGTATTTTCACAGTCCTCACCTCATCTCAGAGGGAAAACTCAGAAGCGGACCAAAGTCCTATAGACAGTTACAGCCACTTGGAAGGTTAAACGCAACTGCCCATTGGTTAATCTCACCAATCTCAGTCATGCAGCCAGTCACCGAGGGAGCTCATGAAGTTACTCAGCCAACAGGCAGCTGGCCAGGCAGGGGCCAGGGACTTATAGCACAAAGGCGAGTTTTCAATGGCTCATCAATGGGGCCCGCAGAGTAGCACAAATGCCAGGGTCCCATTCGCATTGGGTGACCACCACCCTTCTTGTATCACTTATTTCACTGTACTTTGATTGTGGGTCAATTGCTTACACCCTCTTCTGGACTATAGGATCTGTGAGGGAGGAAGCACATTCTCCTTCGCTCAGCACTGTCTCCTATGCTCACTGCTCTGCCTTCAGAGTCTAATAGTCTGAACTGTAGTAGATGTTTGAACAGAGATTTGCAATTTAAATGTTAAATCTTGATAAAGCTGAATTTATGTTGGAATGATGTGGTAACTTGAAGGAAATAGAGGAGAGAACTTGAGATTCCTTTATAATAAAAAGGAAGAAAAATGCAGATATTCATGGTCTGAACATCTTAGATACGCGAAATGCAAACTGGGAGTTGCGGAAGGAGTGGCAGCTGAGTAGGAGAGGACATAAGTAGTCCTAGATGTTTTGCATTAGAAGTTTCACAAGAGTTTAATTAAAATATATTGATATTTATATTGTTAATCTTACTCTGCAGTATGCCTAAAGGTATTCTGAGAATTGTTTTTCAAAGGCGTAATGAAATCAGAGAAATATGTAACATTTGGTTAAAATTTTCAATTGGTTGAAAATCTGCTCAGAGTTCCTTAAAACTTTTAAATATCCACTTCCACCATATACAAAACGATTTATTATGGTTTTTTAACCAAATTGACTAGGCAGTTTTTGGATGTCCTGCATCATTCCTGGCTCATACTTTAAAAAACTGTTACTATTATTATTTAACACTTATAGTCCAGTGGAAGAACTCTTAGTACACATGCTTGGTCAGTTAATCAGTTGGTCAGTTAACCAAAAAAGCTATTAAAGAGGAAAACTATAAAAATGTTATATATATGGACTTTATACATTTTATTTTTAACTCAAAATTTAAATGTAATCTAGGCTAAGGTTTTAGAGGACAGGCTTACTTACTAAGCACACAGACTCCAAAGAAAGACTGCCTTGGTCAGTCGCTGTGGCTCACACCTGTAATCCCAGCACTTTGGGAGGCAGAGGTAGAAGGATGGCTTGAATCCAGGAGTTCAAGACCAGTCTACGCAACATGGCAAGACTCTGTCTCTACAAAAAAAATACAAAAAAACGTAGCTGGGAGTGGTGGCGCATGCCTGTAGTCCCAGCTACTCTGGAGGCTGAGGAAGGAGGATTGCCTGAATCTGGGAGACAGAGGTTTCAGTGAGCCAAGATTAGGCTACCACACTTCATCCTGGTTGATAGAGTGAGACCTTGTCCCCCCTCCAAAAAACAAAACAAAACAAACAAACAAAAAACAACTGCCTGTTTCTCTTATTAGCTACGTAATCTTGGGCAGAGTACATTTTCTGTATCTCAATTTCCTCATCTGTAAAATGGGATGAAAAGATATTTACCTCACGGGGCTGTCATGAAGATTAACGAATACAAACAAATTAGTTAGGCCAGGTCCTGGCACATGGTCACCTCTCAATAAGTGTAAATTATCATTGCATAAATCATGAAATATAGAAAATATTTAGTTGTGATTTAAAGTGAAACAAGAATTTAAAGTTATTTAAAAGCAAAAGAAGTACATAATCCTTAATATTTAAAAAGTATTTTCCATCTTTTGTAGCATTTGCAGCACCTAGTTTGTCATCAATTTTAAAAGCAACCTAGCTTTTTCAAAGCAATCAACTTAGTTTTTATAGAAATAATGCATTTTTACATTCCTCAACTTCTATGTGCACTTTCTACTGTGTTCTCTCTCCTACAAGTGATCAGAGAATATATTTACTGTTGGGAAGAGTGGGTTCTCTTTATCAGCATCCCAAACCACTCTCTCCCATTTTAAGAAAAAAGGCACCCTTTATCTATCTCCCTGTGAACTGCCTCAGGAAGAAAAGCCCTCCAGGGTGGCAATCAAGGTGTCAAATTAGGAAGATCAGTGTTGGTGTAGTAAACAGTGAATGACCCTAAGTATTGAATAAAAACAATTATTTTACATGTGGTTTCCAATTCTTTGGTTTCAAGAAAATTGAAAGATAACTTAGAAATAATATTTGAAGATACAGTACTATGTCACATTTGACATGCTCTTGTGAAACCAGTTCAAATAACTGAATGACACCAATAACAAAACTACAAATTTCTTCCCATTAAAAAAAGGAATAAAATTGAAGCTGAATAGTGTCATTCTAGTAATATATAAAACTCATCAAAAGACAAATGAATTTTTAAAGACTCCTCAATCTCATTAAGTCATGGTTTTAAGACAATTTTATTTTTTGTATTCACTTCTTCATCAGACTTTTAATTAATATATGTTGTGTTGATCAAATATCCACTACTAGTAGCTGGAAGTATAACTCATACCAGAAAAAAAAAGTTAAGCAGTCAGGATTATATGGTCAAAGGAAATGCAAAACATTTTAATTTAAATTTACAAATGTGTTTTAGAGAAGTATGGTGACTGGTAAAAAACATTGAAATCATAAATAGATTAGGATAAAGTTCATGGAGAAAGTGAAATGGAAAATGAGTTAAAATGAAAAGAAACAAGTAAAATTTCTGCCAGTTAAAAAAGAGCTTATTTGTGTATTTTAAAAAATGGATGATGGTGAGAATCAAATCTCTATGGTATTTAGATTCCACTGGATAACCTTAAAAATAATACTATATATTTTTTAGTTAAGATATCAATATTACATCCTTTGCAACTATTTAGACCTAAAATGTAAAAATCTAAGATGTCAACTTTAAAGTGTGAGAGGGTACATGGTTTTCAAAATTCTTGCAGAGGATTTATGAGCAAAAAGTTTGAACACCAGCAATCTAGAACAGCCTGCCAGCTGTTCATTTTGGGCATCAGAATGGAAAACACTGGTTAATCCAGGGAGCCAACTGATAGATGTTCAACTGTTTCAACATTTCAAATGACCTTTAGCATCATTAGTTAGTTGTTAATGAGGGAAATGCTATTTGGTGGTGGCTCACTCTGATTCTCGTCAGATTTTACACTTTCTAAAACCATTACAAGTCTTTTAGATGGAACTGTATTATATTTACACAAGTAATGTACACAAAACTGGTGGTGCTTTGAAGATTCTTAGATGGGATTACTTTTTCACAGTATCTCATCATCAATAATTACCTGGTGATGCTGGGATTTTTGTGATTTTTTTTTTCTTCTATGAAATTCAAAGTACTTTATCCATTATATTCAATTAGTCTTTAACAAATTCTGATGAAATATGTAGGAGGTAGTTTGACAGAGGTTAAGTGATACTCCTTTAGGGAGTCAAAGATGGTATCAATAATAAATCAAATAAAATCCATGACTCTTCCTATTTATAAAAACATTCTGGACGCAAAACAGCAAGGTCATGTTAATAACTCAAAGTTTCTTCTTTATAGCCCATGCTGGGTTTAAGCTCATCAACCATATACCTTTTCTTTAGTTCACCTATGACAAATATATATCTGCGAACTGGCATTTCCCAAGCCCCTCTCTATTTTAATTGTATACACTCTTCCTGGCTAGCTTCATCCGTTGGCATGTCTTTAACTCTCGATACTCACAGATGATTCCCCCAAATGTCTCTCCAGTCCAGACCTTCTAAAACTGTATTCCTGCCTGCCATTAATGAAACCTTCACTAAATGGTTGTAGAAGCCAGAAACCTAGGAGTTGTCAGGCTTCGTTTCCCTTCTTTCTTCCTTATACCCGACTGAACCCAAGTTCTACTGATTTTACTTCAATGAAACCCTAAAATCCCTCTCCATTCTTATTTTTCACCACCACTGCCTAATTCGGGCACTCATTTTCTCTCTGCTGAGTCCCTCCTCTCAAAAACAGTAACCCCTTAACTGATCTCCCTGCCCTAGGCTCTGCTCCATTCACTCTACACCCCACAATGCCATTCAAGCAGTCTCTTCAGAAGTTAAATAAAATCATGCCATTCCAGGTCTGAACAATTTCCAGTGGCTCTCCACTGTTTATCATTTAAAAGATTTCTAAGTGTGGTTTATAAAGTGCTCATGACCTACTCTCTATCTACTTTTAGAGCAACACCTCCTACCCCTTCACCAAAGTGCAAATGCTAAATCCTAGGACTTGAAGAATAAGGCATAGTGTTTGTGTTACAAAGTGGTAGGGAGACACATACATATCACTATGAAATGTTAGGGCACTTAAATATTTTATTAGAGGTGTGGTAGGAGGGCAGAAGGAGTATAGTGGGGAAGACTTTCTGGACGAAAAACCAGTCCTTGAAGGGTTTTCTTAGGTTAAATTGTCAGATAAAACCCAGGACTTCCAATTAAATTTTCATTTCAGTTAAACAACAAACACAATTTTTGTATAAGTATATCCCATACAATATTGGGACATAAACAATGACCACAGATTTTTAGTTTATGCTAAATTCAATTTTCAGTGGGCCTCCTGTATTTTTATTTACTTAACACAGCAGCCCTACATCAGGTATATGGAATTGACAACAAAAAGAACATGGACACGAAAACACAAAGATTATGCCAAATTGTCTAATGCATTTGGAGTCTCAGATACATAGGGGATGGGGAACAGAGGAAGTTATGGGAGATGCTGCTGGAAAAGTAATGAGGGCCCCAGCAGAGAGGCTTCTGAACGACCTTGATTTGTCCAAGAAGATGATGTCATCCTACAAACTTAGAGTCAGCAATGAAACAGAGACAATATCCTTCATGAAAACTAGACTGTACATATAAGTTTTTGTGGACCTAGCTCATGTCTCCCTGAGGGCTTACTGTTAACAATGCTTATGTGAATTCTAAACATATCTGGAGCCATACAGAGCTTGCCCTTAAATGGAGAGAGATGTATTTTCTAAAAATTAAATATTTACATTTAAACAGGAACAGCTTAAAAGTAAATTTCTTTTAAAAAGGAAATAGTGAACATTAAATATTTTTCTAAACAAATGTCTAATGTAGGTAGTGAGTAACACATTAAATCTAAGATGAAACAAACTAATGAATGTCTACAACAGGGAAAGAGTCAATAAATTATGGTCTTGTTTATATACCGTGTTGATTTAAATAAGATTTTAAGTCGTATGTTTAGATACAGAGCACATCAAAATATTGGCCATCTGACTCACAGATATAAAATTAATAACTATAAAATTAATACATATTTATTAGTTACTTTAACCAGCACAGAACCTTACTTTAAAACAAATTATTCAGGTTAACAATGATAAAAATAAATTAGCAATTTTGTTTTTTCTTACTGCATTAATATCAATATATGTGTTTTTTAATCAGTTTGAAATTCAGCTCTGAAAAAGCAAGAATTCACGACATATTTAGATATATCTTTTTTAAAATATTTAAGCATTGAGGAATATTTTCTGTGATTTTTTTAAGGTGTAAAAAGATACTTTTGAGCTACTAGGGAGATCTGAAGATGAACTGGACATTAGATATTAATAATGAAGAACTATTTTAATGTTGTGAGGTGTCAGAATAACTGTGGTTAAGTTAAAAATAACATCCTTTTCTGTTGGAGGTACACACTCAAAGATTATGGGTGCAATGATATAATGTCTGGGATTTGCTCTTAAAATACTCCACTTTGAAAAAAAAGGTGGAGATAGTAGATGAAACAAAGCTGCCAAAATGTTGATAATTACTGAACTGGGATGATGGATATACAGGGAGTTCAATATTGATTCTATTTCGGTGCATGTTTAAAAATTTCCATAATAACAGGTAAAAACAAAACAGGCCTTTTTCATGAGAGAATAATTTCCTTGAAAGTACATCATATAATGCCTTTACATCTTCCAATTCATGTTAAAAATATACACACACACACACAGTTTCCTCTAATGGTTAATAAAGCAGTTATGCATCTGTATATTATCAATGATCACTCATTTATTGAGTACATTCTATGGACCAGGCACTGTGCTTAAAGATTACCATGCACTAGTCATTTAATGTTTGCAATACTCTTTTGGTCTAGGATTGATTATTATCCCCATTTTACAGATGGAGAAACTGAGGCCTGGAGCGGCAACACAATTCCATCATAATGATAGTACATATACTGTGTTGGAATAAAAACTGAGGTTGCCTGACTTTAACCACAACCTATACTGCCAGGTAGAATAGCAAGAGTTTAAATAAAGATACTCATAATACATATTATAATGAAAAGAATGTGGGAAATCGCACACATATTTCTCCCTTGCTATAGCCATGTGGCTCAGGGCCAGACTTACGATCGGCTCAGACCCAGCATCGGTTCAGTCATAGATCAAGCTGTTGTTTTAAGTGGAAGAGGGGAAAGATTCTGCTCTCAGACAAAGAAGGAGATGCAAAAGAAACAACAGAAGTCTCTTCTCAGTGACAACAGCAGTTCTGCAACTGGTTTTTGTTTTTGTTTTTTTTTTTTTCGTTTTTAAAAATAATACAAAATAACCAAAACGCACAGTTTGCTTTTTTTGTGCCTTCTGATGCCTGGTTATATTTTGCAAGAGTTCGCTTCGGGTTTTAAATAATTCATCATGCAGTGCCTCTTGTTTGGCGCAGGCAGGCAGGGGGTGGATGGAGCGGGTAACGAGGGAGAGGCGAGCTTGGAGGACGCACATCATACAAGTGAGGAACTGGCACAGCTGCAGCCTCATGAGACCCCGCCCCGATGAGCTCATCCCTTGGCAGTGCAAATTAGGATGACATAATATTTCTGGAGAGCTCCTTCTAGCCCAATGCAGCAGGAGAGCTCTTGCTTTTCCTGAGCATAGGAAAAATTAGCATCGGTATTTCTAGCTGTTCCTGAGGAAATGGCATTTTATTCAAGGGTGTCGTGGGAAACATAACACATTGCCTGCCTTAGTATCAGCTACTGAGCAAAAGGAAAGCAGAGCTTATCAGTAAATAAGTCACTGATTGTTGCACTTGCCAAACTACAAAGGTAACCAGCGTTCTTCAAAAACAGGGTCCAATTACAAGGGCATGAGATATAGTCTGTGTGATTCTTCAAAATTTTTTAGCCCAAGAATATAAAAAACACCACAACAATACTATTAAATAATAGTAACAATCATTATCATTTATTTAGCTCTTGCTTTATGCTAGAAAGTACTTTAAATGTTTTATATATTTTATCTAATTTAATCCAAATTATAACCCTACAAAGTAGTCATCGCCACCTCTACACATATACACACTTTACAAATTAGGAAACTGAGGGCCAGAGACGCAGGGAATTTGCCCCAGGTCACAGAGCTGTGGGCCCAAAGCCTGCACTCTTGATTACTATGCTGTTTCTCTACAGGCCACAACACAGCTCTGATGGATGCATGGCAGTGTTTAATAACTCAAAATAAAATGTAGAACTCAAATTTCTTGTTTTGGCCAAGAAACCACAGATGATCAAAGCCACAATATCTTCCACGCCTGGCATTTCTCACTGCATTAGACAGCCAATTTTGTAAAAGATGTGGGGGAGAGTAGTATTTCTTAAGGGCATCCCATGAGTTAGGCATTTCGTAAGGCAAATTACATGGCTCAATCATTTAACATAGTAACTGTCGCATGTTGTATTTATTTTTATTATCCCTAATTTATATGTGACAAAAACCAAAGAAGCGAAGTAACTTGTTTAAAGGCACAGAGTAATTGGGTCTGGGGTTTGCAGCCAGGTCTGTTTATTTCTTTTTTTTTTTTTTTTTTTTTTTTTGAGGCGGAGTCTTCACTCTGTTGCCCAGGCTGGAGTGCAGTGGCACCATCTCGGCTCACTGCAAGCTCCGCCTCCCAGGTTCGCGCCATTCTCCTGCCTCAGCCTCCCGAGTAGCTGGGACTACAGGCGCCCGCCACCGCGCCCGGCTAATTTTGTGTATTTTAGTAGAGACGGGGTTTCACCGTGTTAGGCAGGATGGTCTCGATCTCCTGACCTCGTGATCCGCCCGCCTCGGCCTCCCAAAGTGCAGGGATTACAGGCATGAGCCACCACGCCCGGCCAGGTCAGTTTATTTCTGAAGCAACATGCTATGGTAAAACCTGCAAAAATCTTGGAGTCAATAAATCTCAATCTGAATTGTGGCTCCTAAACTTACTTTGCAATGCTGGGCAAGTTATTAATCCTCCTAAGTCCCGGCTTCCTCAGCTATGAAATGCGAATGACACTTCAGAGAAATATAGTAAGGAACAAAGAAAATGAGAAAATATAAATAAAGTGACTAGTCCAGAGAGCTCAGCAGTAGGAGGCAATCATTAAAAGTTGATTCTTCTTTTTTTCTTTGCATGAACCAAAACGATCGTTATGAAAATATTTAAGGAAGATGAAGGAACAAATGGAATACACCTGCAGTTTTCATCATTCCCTCCCCTCACTCCTCAAGTAACCTCTGTTGAACTATTTGAGCTAGGGTTTTAGGGAAAAGAAAAGTAAATGAAGGTAAGGGAAAGAATGGGAAGAAAAAGTAGGAACAGAGAGGATGAAAGACAGGTAGATAAGAAAGAGTGAACGGAAGAGGTGAGATGTAAACTACTAAAAGGGGGAAGGGTGGCAAAATGAGTGGCTGGGTGGGGGCTGTGGAGTCAGAAGGATTTGGATTTGGGTACAGTCTGTACCACAAAGGCTTGGTGGCCTCAGATAATACACTCAATCACTTTGAGCCTCAGTTGTCTTAGCTATAAATGAGGTGATAATGTACTCTTCACAGTGTCATTGTGAGGTGCCAAGTAAGGTAACATATAGTTCTGAACCTATTGCCTGGCGTGCAGAAGGAACTCAATAATGGGAAGGGTATGAGGACTAAGAATAAGGAACTAGAATCCCTTCCACCACAGCTGAAACCTGGCATCCTCTTCTTGGCTCCCAGAGAGTAATCCTGCTTCATTGAATTAAGTGGGAGTCAATCATTTTTCTGTGAAAATTTTTTGAAGTTTTTTCACCAGAACCAGTTTCACTACCAATCCACCCACTCCTGCAGTTTGGTTCCAACACTGGTTGCAGTCTGGGGAAATGCTGTCTGGCTGGCAGGTAACTGAGTGCTTCATCTGAGCTGCAGTGTTGATCAGAAACATAGCCATGGCTTTGGGAGATTCCAGTTGGAGACAGAATCTATTTTCCTGAGTGAGATTTCACTGAAGCAGGACTGAAGAGGTATAAGGAAATCTTACCCAAGGAGAATAGAGTTTGATTACTGCTGGAACCCCCCGAGCCAGGATCAAGTTTCTGATCGGCCTTACTGCTGAGAATCACCTGGATGGTGGCTTCTCCTGTGTGCTTGCTACATGTCTATAGAATTGCATGCCCCATTCTAATGCCTACTACACAAATTAGGCAGCTTGATATGAACACCACCAACATCTATGCATAGGTTGCCAGAAACAGAACACACCTGGGGAGATGCGATTGCAGCACTAAGAACTTTAAACTTCAGTCACATGACAAAGAAATAGATTTAAATAATGGAATTCCTGTGAAATCATTTTTTCTTTTACAGTTGAAAGAAGAAACACGTGTCCAGAAAATATTGTTTGTGTACTCCATGACTATATATGAAATCATGCTGTTTAGTTTATTTAAAAACTTGTGCATTTAAATCCCAGCACTTTGGGAGGCCGAGGCGGGTGGATCACCTGAAGTCAAGAGTTTGAGACCCTGGCCAACATGGTGAAATGCCATCTCTACTAAAAATACAAAAAATTAGCCAGGCATGGTGGTGCGTGCCTGTAGTCCCAGCTACTAGGGAGGCTGAGGCAGGAGAATCACTTGAACCCGGGAGGCGGAGGTTGCAGTGAGCCGAGGTTGTGCCATTGCACTCCAGCCTGGGTGATAGAGTGAGACCCTGTCTTTAAAAAAAAAAAAAAAAAAGGTTGTGTATTTAGTTAATTGTGGTCACAGGTGATAAAGTATAATAATTACCAACAATAATAATGCATTTTACTTTCTAAAAAATAGATTAGATTTTTTTTTTCCAATGGTGGGAGCATCTCCTTCTCATTTTTTAAAGCTATATCTTTGCAAATAACATTACTTCTAAACTTTGCCCTGGTTTAGTAAAACTGATGGTTTATACCAGGAGAAGTTAATCTCTGTAATGAAAAGGTAGCCACTCAAACAACACGAGTTGAATTAGTTATAAATTGGGAAATGAAAGACGTGACTTGCATGTTTCATACACTCAAATTCTGATTAAACTTTGAAGAAACAAATAGAATCATATAATTTGATAACTGAAACCAACTTTTAAAGACACTTATTTCAAATTTATATTTGAAGAAAAACAAGTTCACTGGAGAATACTTTTAAATGAACAAGGTGCCTCCTGTCTAAGAGATAACAGATTAAACCCAATCTGATTTAAGGTAGTTATATCCTTATGACTGCCACTAAATTGACATTTGAAGCCAGAATGGCCATCTGTCCCTACCTCCATGAACAAGAACCAGGTTCCATTGCTAAATAGATAGCATCTACTGTTTAACAATCCATACCAAAATTTAGGGATCTTGACGTTAACCAGACTTTCTACTGGTAAATCTATTATTTAAAATATCTGCCACTTAAAAACAGCTGGTAAAAGCAAAATTGGCAGTTCTTCTAAACAAACGAGCTGGGTATATATCAAATTAACTTCTGCTGATATAAGACAAAGGAATGGTATATGTGGTGATTCAAATAATCAGTTATCAATGGTATACACACATGATCAATTTTTAAAGACCTGGACTACATCATGATGTATTTAAAGAAAAAAGATCATAAACATACCATAACATTAAAATATACACACTAATGGGATTTCAATACTTGAAAATCATCTTTATGAATTTCAACTATCACTACTTTCTATATGTATGAAAGTATCATTAGTAATAGCTGAATGTTTTATAGCTAGATAACATCAAGTTAGCCGGGTGTGGTGACATGTGCCTATAGTACCAGCTACTTGGAAGGCTGAGGCAGGATCTCTTGATCCCAGGACTCCAAGGCTGTGGTGAGCTATAATCATGCCACTGCACTCCAGCCTGAGTGACAGAGTGAGACTCCATCTCTAGAAAAAACCAAACAAACCAAAAAACGCCCCCAAACACATCAAGTTAACTGGAATTTTATTCTCTGTTATAATGCACATTTTTCCTTTTTATAGTGCTTCAGGCTAATCCAAAGGTTAGTTACCAAGGGCTAGAAACAAGAATGAAACACAAACAGTGCTAAAATCGTGTATCACATGAAGGCGAGACTTTTCCAAAATAAAAATGAACAGCCATATTCAAACTAATGATAATGTCTTCAAACAGAGGCTAAAAATACTAAAGACCAATTATATGTGCATACAGTATAAGAGAAACTCTGGTTTTGCACTATCTTTCATTCTGCTTGGAATTCACATGGCTTCTTGAATTTGCGCCTTGAGATTTTTCATTTGTTTTGGAAGGTTTGGGGTCATAATCTCTTCAAATATATGACTGTTTCCATCTTAATCTCTCTGTTCTCTCCTATGATAATCCAATTACATACCACATCCCGTTTTTGGGATTTTGTCTCTTGGTGTTCTATTCTGTTTATTATTCCCCTTTCCTGGTTACTAATTTTCTCTTCTGCTACGTTTAATCTTTGGTTAAATCCATCATGGTAGCCAGCTACCAAGGGACTTCTGGTAGTCTTCTGTCATAGTAGCTCAGGGCTTATCTGTGTGACTAACAGAATATGGCAGAAGCGACAGTGTGCCACTTCTGAGGCTTGGCAACCAAAGACCTTACAGCTTCTATTTTGCTTGCTTGGATCTCTAGTTCTGAGGAAAACCAGCCACCGTGTCATGAGGACACTCGAGCAGCCCCCTAGAGAAGCCCTCATCAAAAGGAACCTCCCTGCCACCCATATGAGGGAGCTCCCTTCAGATGGCTTTAGTCTCACTTAAGTCTTTAGATGACTGCCCCCAGACAAGATCTGATGGCAACCTTATGAGAGATCTTGAGCAAGAACCAGCCAAACTGGGTGTGGTGGCTCACACCTGTAATCCCAGCACTTTGGGAGGCTGAGGTGGGTGGATTGCTTGAGCCCAGGAGTTTGAGACTATCTTGGGCTACATGGTGAAACTCCATCTCTACTAAAATACAAAAATTAGCCGGGTGTGGTGGCATGCACCTGCATGCCCAGCTACTAGGGAGGCTGAGGTGGGAGTCACTTGAACCCAGGAGGTCAAGGCTGCAGTGAGCCGAGATTGCACCACTGCCGGCCTGGGTGACAGAGTGAGACCCTGTCTAAAAAAAAAAAAAAAAAAAAAAAACCAGCCAAATTTTAATCCTTAAATCTCGACTCATTTAATCTTTCCTATGAGAAAGATTAAATGATTTTTGCTGCTTTAAGTCACTAAGGCTTGGGGTGATTTGTAAACACAGCAATAAAAGCGAATCCAACCACCCATTAAGTTTTTAATTTCAGTTTGTGAATTTTTCAGTTGGTTTATTTTGGTAGTTTCCAGCTCTCTTCTAAAATTTCCAGTCTTTTTTTTTAATCTCATAGAACATATTAAACATTTAAAAAAGTGTGTATAGTAAATGTGTTATGTGGAGCCCTGTGCTTCCATTATCTGTTATTTTCCTTGTTTTTTCCCCGTGCACACTGTCCTATTTCCTCATGATCCTGGTTATTATTACCTGAGTAGTGGATATTTTATATAAAATCTGTAGAAATAATTTGAGGCTTTGATAAAAAAATTTTTTTGAGATGTACTTTACTTTGCTATTGGCAGGTATAGAAACCAGCAATCCAAGATAATCTTGATTCAATTTCAAGGATTAAAAACTGATTTGAAGTTGAGCTTCAGACTCTGAGTGGGCCAATCTATTTCACTCTTATTCCTGGCGGTAGCCAGTCATGTCTCAATCCAAAGTGTAGGGTATTTACTAGCTTCACTCCCAGCTTTGGTTGGTTTCTGGACTGCAAGTTTTATTCCCTTATTCTACAGGGCTGTCAAAAGCCCTGCTACATTTCTCAGCTTCTCAGTTACCTCTTCCACGATCATAAGATATCTGAGTGGAAAAGTGGTCCCACATGGCAGATTCACCTCTCTATTTCTTACTCATTTTCCATATTTTCCCATAATTTTAGACTTCCCATGTCTCTGAGCAATTCCTTTTAGTATATTTTGTCCAGCTTTTATTGTTCTCGGAGGGAAGGCTGGTTTAAATTTTGAACCTTACAAAAAAAGTAGAAATCCTTGTATTGTTTTATTAGCTAATCTAGAATTATAGTCACCTCAGAAAACAAAAGACCATATGCATATTTTTTTGGTATGGATCTGATAGCATAACTTATTCAAAACCACTCCCATATGATACGAACCAGTATTATCCAGATGATGTTTTGAAAAACTGCCAATCTACTCATTTATGACAAGTCAACTGGTCATAGCAAAATGTGAGAAACCACTATTGATAGAAACAAATCGTTTCTACAGAGACTGTCAAGCAGTTTCCTGTAGCATCAGATCACTAGACAAGCTGGCCATTGCTTCTCTTTAGTCTTCAGAGAAGGACACAGACTCCTGTCCTGTGGAAAACCAGTAGCCATGTTGTAAGGATACTCAGTCATATGGAAAGGTCCACAGGCCCCTGGGAATATTTCCACATTTTCTGGATTGTTTAATATTACCATATCAGGATGCCTACCTAATGGTTAGTTAACTAAAAGATGAAAGGAAGGAATGTTTCAAACATATAAGGAAGTCTTATATTTGAAGTACTATGACTATCCGTAACAAGAATTAGATGTCTAACTGTTCGGTATAATGCTGAACAAGATTAACTGGAACTTAAAAATTCAGATAATTTTCATTAGAAAGGGAGGAAACAAATTTCTAGATGTGATGCTGCCACTTTAAAAGGAATATTTTAAGTATATGTATGTTGCAGATAAAACCTTATTTCCTGTTGAAATACAGTTTATCTACAATAGAAAGATGAGCATTTTATCACAATACCTTTATATGTTTTAACATGCATTCCACTTGAACTATAAGATTATAAAATTATAATTCCTAATTTACAAATTTTAGATTTGAATGTTCAAAGTAGGTTATTTGTTGATTGTATTTTCACTGTCGTCACTATTGATGGCTGTCTGCCATTTGGAGCTGGCCCTCAGTCTAGGACATATCCCTTAAAAGGAGAGCATGCTTCCAATTAATCAAGTTTCTTAATTTTCTCTACTGTGTCTCAGATTTGTTCATCCCTCTATTGTTTTACTTTTTTGAAACCATCCTGCAGGTTACTTCCTTCTCCTCTTACTTCTGTACACATCCTCTCAATTTCAATTTGCTCAGAAACTTTCAATGGTTACTGGGTCCTCACCTCGGCCTTTAAGGCTTCAGCATCATCTGGTCCTGATCTACTTATTCAAAATCACTTCCATTACTTTTGAAATAAGCCTCTACTTTATATAAGTTAGTCATGTCACCACTGTCAACATGATGCTTAGTTTTTCTGTTGTGATTCTCTTCCGGCTTAGGTGCTCTCTTTCCTCCTTACCTATCCAAACTATACCCATGACTCGGTCACCAAATATCAAAGACCTACTACTCTTATTTATGAAAATCAAATGCTACCTTCTCCTACACATCTTTTCTGTCCAACCTGATCCATGCTTGTCATTCTTTGAAATTATGTTTTACTCATGATTTAGAAAGCAAAAACTCAAAGTGCATCCTATACTGTCTTCCATTTTATCAGTGGTGTTACAAACCTGCTGAGCCAGGGGCAGAATCTTCAAAATCTTCTAAAGTTCCCACACAAAACCCATGTTCAACAAATGCCTTTTAAATATATTCAACTTAGTGTCCAAATCTAAGTAAAGGCATTTCATTGGACAGCGATGAGCCTGCTTAGCCCACGAATTACCATTTGCTTCTCTGTTTTGGTAAATTAGCTGCCCAGATGACAAAATAGAAAGGTCAAAACTCATTTTGGTAGAGACCTGGTTCCTGGCCACAACACATAGATTATTTTTTTTTCCATGGGTTATACAATGGGATGAAATGATAAACTCTTCCACACTAATTGTAGGTTGTCTATTTCATGGCTCCATGTTTTCAATATAAAATATGCAGACCTTCTATTTAAACAAACTAGTAATTTATTTTTTCTTAGAAAATTATCATCAGCAGGTGATTTTCTTAAACTCATATGCAGCAAATGTTGCTTTGGTATGTATGCTTTACAAAGAGAAAGAAAATATAAACAGGAAGGAAGGAATTCCAGTTTAGTATACTAACCAAGTAAGCATTAACTACCATTTGAAATACTGTCTACAAATAGTATGCTTCCTGCCATAAGGTCTATAGAATTGTCCTGTGGTTTCTGCCTGTCAAGTGGCAAACTCCTTTAGTAAAGCTTGTTTAACTTTCTTCAAAGAAGGCTACATATAATCACATGCTATTTCAATGGACAGTTTTTGAATCTCTTTCGTACAATACATTTTCTCTTATGCATAAAGCCTGTTTTGATAAAATATCAAAAAATATAACTTTCTACTCCTAAGTTCAGAAGTCGGAATGTTGGTAGCCCATATTTAAACATTACTTTTTTGTTATTTTTTTTGAGATGGAGTCTCGCTCTGTCACCAGGCTGGAGTGCAGTGGCGCGATCTTGGCTCACTGCAACCTCTGACTCCCTGGTTCAAACGATTCTCCTGCCTAAGCCTCCTGAGTAGCTGGGATTACAGAAACACGCCACCATGCCCAGCTAATTTTTGTATTTTTAGTAGAGACAGGGTTTCATCATATTGGCCAGGCTGGTCTTGATCTCCTGACCTCATGACCCACCTACCTAAGCCTCCCAAAGTGCTGGGATTACAGGAACGTTACTGTTTCTACATCAGTAGTCCTTTATCATGGCTGCCCATGAAAATTATGAAGGGAACTTAAAAAAAATTGGTGCCGGGCTATGGGGATGCACAGGCATAAGAATGATCCAATGGACTTTGGGGACTCGGGGAAATAGTGGGAGGAGGTAAGGTATAAAAGACTACATATTGGGTACAGTGTATACTGCTTGGGTAATGAGTGCACCAAAATCTGAGGAATCATCACTAAAGAACTTATTCATGTAATCAAACACCACCTGTTCCCCCAAAACCTATTGAAATAAAAAATAAATAAATAAAAATTGGTGCTTAGGTCCCATCCCATAATTTGTGATTCAACCAATATGGTCTAGGGCTTTGGGCCCTGGTGTTTTTTTTTAAAAAGCTGGCCAAGTGATACTCATATCCAGCCAGGGTTAAGAATTACTGTTCCAAGTAGAGAGGAAATGGGAGGACCAGAACATCAGGGGAAGAAAAATAACAGTTTTTCAACAATAATGCTATAGTAGAAACAAAAATTTATTGCATACCTATATACATTAGGTGATATGCTAACCATGTTTCATCTCATGTTCGTTATCGACCTACATATAACAGATCATCTTAAAGTTTAGTGGCTTAAAACAACAAACATTAGTATCTCACAGTTTCTGTGGTCAGGAATTTGGGAGCCATTTGGCTGAGTGCTCCAAAGTTTCTCATGAGGTTTCAGGCAAGAGATCAGCCAGGACTGCAATTGTCAGAAGGCCTGACTGAGGCTGGATGGTCCTTTTATAAAGAGGCTCACTGACATGACTGTTGCTAGGAGGACACAGTCCCTTGCTAACTGTTGGCAGGGGGACCTAGTCTCTTACCCTGTGGGCCTCTTTGCGAAGAAGGCTGCTTGAGTGACTTCATGATATGGCAGCTGGCTTCCTCCAGAGCAAGTGATCCCAGACAGAGCAGGTTTTATGACCTTGTCTTAGAATTTACGTATCATCAATTATGCCACATTTTATTCATTAGACGTGAAACACTAAATACAGTCTACTCAAGGAGAGGCAATCTCTCTATTTTTTGAAGGAATGGGGTATGAAAGAATTTGTGAACATATATTTTTAAAATAAATTTTTTATTTTGAATAATTTTTCTGGACTTATGATAGATTTAAGGAAAGGTTGCAAAAATAATATAGGGAGTTTCTATATACCCTTCACATGGTTTCATTTTTTCTTAATATTATCTTATGTTACTGTGCTACATTTGTGAAACCTAAGAAAGCAGCATTAGTAGACTATTACTGATTAAACTCTCGACTGTATTCAGATTCACCAATGTTTTCATTAATGTACCCTTTTCTCTTCCAAGATCTAAATCCAGGATACTAAATTGCATTTAGTTGGCATGTTTCTTCTGGTCTGGAACAGTTTCTCAATTTTTCCATGTGTTTCATGACCTTGATAGTTTTGAGGAGTGCTGGTCAGGTATTTAAAAATGTCCCTCAATTTGGGTTTGTCTGCTGTATTTTCTCATGGTCACACTGGGGTTATGAGTTTTTGGAAAGATTACCATAGAGATGAAGTGCCCTTTTCATCATACCATTTCAGGAGGTACATTCTCTCTGATCATTTTAACTTGATCATCTGGTCAAAGAGATATCTACCAGGTTCCTCCAGGTAAAGTATTTTTCCCTTTCCACATGTCTTCCTTGGAAGCCAGTCGCTAAGTCTAGCCCAAACTTAAGGTGCAGGGATATAGATACTCCTCTACCTCCTGGAGAAGGAGTATCTGCATATATTACACTTGGGATTCTTTTCTAAAAAAGGTTTTTACAGACACATTTTAAAACCACGCACATTTATTCTATTATTTAATGTTTACAACAATCCTATAAGGACTATAGGATTTTTGTAAATACATACATGGCTTAAAAAAGTTAAGTACTGTACCCAAGGTGACACAGCTAGTGAGACTTGGCATTTTACATGAGGTTGGTTTGACTCTAGAGTCTTTTTTTTTCTTTACTGAACCTTTTAACCTTTACATTGATAAGAACCTGCTAATATAATTCAAACATATTTTAATATTCTACAAGATTTTCAAGAACTTGGTAGAAAGGGCAATACAGAGCTTGCTTGTATTGAACTGTATTGAAACAACAATATCTTGTTGAATATTGTTGTTTCCCAGATGTGTATCTGTCACATGTACTTCTGTCTCCCCTGAGCACCTGGTCTACAGGTACTCAGCAGATACTTAGTGGCTGAAAAGAAAATGACTCTTCCTCCTTACAAGTTATCAACACTGTCCTGAATGTCTATCATGGATGCCAAAACTTAAGATGGTCAGTCCCTTAATGCTCAGACCCAGGGATGAAGTATGAGATATGACAGGGCTCACACCAGCATGACTGGATAGAACCTGCAGGCTAGAAGGGTAGGACAAGCAGGAACTGTTAGTTTACTCTTTCCCTGTTCATACTTTAATGAGCAATTATAACTGAAGATTCAGGCTATTTAGCAAATACTCAGTCCCAAAATCCATTCAGGAAATGAGTATAATTTTTGGATTGCTAAAGTAATGGGTTGTTTTCATCATATCAAAGATTATACATCATATTTCTGGGTCATACATAAGGCATTTTCTCCAAATTTTGGGCATTTGGAAGCCCAGATTCCAGGAGAAACCACGATAGTCTTTCAAGCAATCTCTTCTATACATCAGGTGCTCAGATGGTTCAGGGAGATGTCCCACACTTGGTTAAACTGGAACTCTGTCTCCCTAGGATAAGACAGCTAACTTATGGAGAGGTGGGCAGAAAGCCTCCAAGCTCCTCTCCTATTTCTCCTCCCCTTCTCTTATTTGCTGTGTAGATGGAGAAATGGAAGCAGCCCAAAGGAAAGGGCTGGTTCCTACTATGCTCACTATGCTAACAAACTCAGGGAGGCTTGGCAAAGGCTTCTAAGAGAAGACTCTAGTTCACCTGACCAATTATGCTGAAAAACATTTTTCTTCTCTTCAGTCTTCTAGCAAGAAAGTATGCTTGGAAGACACTGCTAGTTTCTTTCTCCTTACCTATGTCTGTAGTTAGGAGATTCCCAGCTCTAGATCCCTACTTACAAACTCCAGGGAAAAAGAAAATGACTTCTATTAAAATGACTCCTATTACACTCTGGAAAAGGGAAAAGCTGGGCAAACTGAATGCCTAATCAGGCTTGCTTCCAGTGCAGTCTACAAGCACACTTTAAAAAAGATTGTTCACATAGAAATAAGCTGCCCCTTCATCCATGCCCCTTATATCAAGGGAATCACTGGAAGGCCCACTGCCCCAGGGGATGAAGGTCTTCTGAGCAGAAGCCACTAACCAGATGATCCAGCAGCAGGACTGAGGGTGCCCGGGGCAAGTGCCAGCCCATGCCATCACCCTCACAGAGCCCCGGGTATGCTTGACCATTGAGGACCAGGAGGTTAACTGTCTCCTGGACACTGGCCTGGCCTTCTCAGTCTTACTCTCCTGTCCCAGACAACTGTCCTCCAGATCTGTCACTATCCAAGGGGTCCTAGGACAGGCAGTCAGTAGATACTTCTCCCAGCCACTAAGCTGTGACTGGGGAACTTTACTCTTTTCATGTGCTTTTCTAATTATGCCTGAAAACCCCATTCCCTTGTTAGGGAGAAACATTCTAGCAAAAGCAGGGGCCATTATATACCTGAATATAGGAGAAGGAACATCCATTTGTTGTCCCCTGCTTGAGGAAGGAATTAATCCTGAAGTCTGGGCAACAGAAGGACAATATGGATGAGTGAAGAATGCCCATCCTGTTCAAGTTAAACTAAAGGATTCCACCTCCTTTCCCTACCAAAGGCAGTACCCCCTTAGACCCGAGGCCCAACAAGGACTCCAAAAAATTGTTAAGGACCTCAAAGCCCAAGGCCTAGTAAAACCATTCAATAGCCCCTGCAATACTCCAATTTTAGGAGTATAGAAACCCAATGGACAGTGGAGGTTAGTGCAAGATCTCAGGATTATCAATGAAGCTGTTGTCCCTCTATACCCAGCTGTACCTAACCCTTGTATTCTTCTTTCCTAAATACCAGAGGAACCAGAGTGGTTTACAGTCCTGGACCTTAAGGATGCCTTTTCCTGCATCCCTGTACATCCTGACTCTCAATTCTTGTTTGCCTTTGAAGATCCTTCGAACCCAACGTCTCCACTCACCTGGACTGTTTTACCCCAAGGGTTCAGGGATAGTCCCCATCTATTTGGCCAGGCATTAGCCCAAGACTTGAGCTAGTTCTCATACTTGGACACTTATGTCCTTCGGTACATGGATGATTTACTTCTAGCCATCTGTTCAGAAACCTTGTGCCATCAAGCCACCCAAGCGCTTTTAAACTTCCTCACCACCTGTGGCTACAAGTTTTCCAAACCAAAGGCTCAGCTCTGCTTACATAAATACTTAGGGCTAAAACTATCCAAAGGCACCAGGGCCCTCAGTGAGGAATGTATCCAGCCTATACTGGCTTATCCTTATCCCAAAACCCTAAAGCAACTAAGAGCGTTCCTTGGCATAACAGGTTTCTCTGCTGAATATGGATTCCCAGGTACGGCGAAACAGTCAGGCCATTATATACACTAATTAAGGAAACTCAGAAAGCCAATACCCATTTAGTAAGATGGACACCTGAAGCAGAAGTGGCTTTCCAGGCCCTAAGAGGGCCCTAACCCAAGCCCCAGTGTTAAGCCTGCCAACGGGGCAAGACTTTTATGTCACAGAAAAAAACGAGAATAGCTCTAGGAGTCCTTACACAGGTCCAAGGGACCATCTTGCAACCTATGGCATACCTAAGTAAGGAAACTGATGTAATGGCAAAGGGTTGGCCTCACTGTTTACAGGTAGTGGCGGCAGTAGCAGTCTTAGTATATCTGAGGCAGTTAAAATAATACAGGGAAGGGATCTTACTGTGTGGACATCTCATGATGTAAACGGCATACTCACTGCTAAAGGAGACTTGTGGCTGTCAGACAACCATTTGCTTAAATATCAGGCTCTATCATTTGAAGCGCCAGTGGTGTGACTGCGTACTTGTGCAACTCTTAACCCAGCCACATTTCTCCCAGACAATGAAGAAAAGATAGAACATAACTGTCAACAGGTGATTGCTCAAACCTATGCCACTTGAGGGGACCTTCTGGAGGTTCCCTTGACTGATCCCAACCTCAACTTGTATACTGATGGAAGTTCCTTTGTAGAAAAAGGACTTTGAAAAGTGGGGTATGCAGTGGTCAGCGTTAATGGAATACTTGAAAGTAGTCCCCTCACTCCAGGAACTAGCGCTCAGCTGGCAGAACTAATAGCTCTCACTCAGGCACTAGAATTAGGAGAAGGAAAAAGGGTAAATATATATACAGACTCTAAGTATGCTTACCTAGTCCTCCATGCCCACACAGCAACATGGAGAGAAAGGGAATTCCTAACTTCTGAGGGAACACCTGTCAAACATCAGGAAGCCATTGGGAGATTATTATTGGCTGTACAGAAACTTAAAGGGTGGCAGTCTTACACTGCCGGGATCATCAGAAAGGAAAGAAAAGGGAAATAGAGGGGAACTGCCAAGCAGATATTGAAGCCAAAAGAGCCACGAGGCGGGACCCTCCATTAGAAATACTTATAGAAGGACACCTAGTCGCCTCCAAGAAACCAAGCCCCAGTACTCAGCAGGAGAAATAGAATGGGAACCTCACGAGGACATAGTTTCCTCCCCTCAGGATGTCCAGCCACTGAAGAAGGGAAAATACTTTTGCCTGCAGCTAACCAATGAAAATTACTTAAAACCCTTCACCAAACCATTCACTTAGGCATTGATAGCACCCATCAGATGGCCAAATCATGATCTACTGGACCAGGCCTTTTCAAAACTATCAAGCAGATAGTCAAGGCCTGTGAAGTGTGCCCAGGAAATAATCCCCTGCACTGGAGGCCATACATTTCAATCCCTGTATCTTTAACCTCCTTGTTAAGTTTGTCTCTTCCAGAATCGAAGCTGTAAAACTACAAATAGTTCTTCAAATGGAGCCCCAGATGCAGTCCATGACTAAGATCTACCACAGACCCCTGGACCGGCCTGCTAGCCCACGCTTTGATGTTGATGACATCAAAGGCACCCCTCCCGAGGAAATCTCAACTGCATGACCCCTACTATGCCCCAATTCAACAGGAAGCAGTTAGAGCCGTCGTCGGCCAACCTCCCCAATAGCACTTGGGTTTTCCTGTTCAGAGGGGGTACTGAGAGACAAGACTAGCTGGATTTCCTAGGCTAAGAATCCCTAAGCCTAGCTGGGAAGGTGACCGCATCCACCTTTAAACATGGGGCTTGCAACTTAGCTCACACCTGACCAATCACGTAGTAAAGAGAGCTCACTAAAATGCTAATTAGGCAAAAACAGGAGGTAAAGAAATAGCCAATCATCTATCGCCTGAGAGCACAGGGGGAGGGACAATGATCAGGATATAAACCCAGGCATTTGAGCTGGCAACAGCTACCCTCTTTCGGTCCCCTGCCTTTGTATGGGAGCTCTGTTTTCACTCTATTACATCTTGCAACTGCATGAAAAAAAAAGACTCCTATTAAAATTAAAAAGAAAACAATTCCATATCAAAAATATATTTGAATGACATTAACAGGTTCTTATTAGTGTAAAGGTTAAGGAGTTACTCATCTCAACAGTATGAGGCATAGGTACTCAGGCAAATTTATAAACATGCTTAAGGATGTGTTTGTATGAACTTAGTGGGTAAACATCTATACATGTAATGATAAATAAATATAAACTAAATGTTGTCTGGAGAAAGAGAAACACATGTCTGGGATGTTCAGAGAAGCAGGTGGGCTTCAGCGCTGATCTAGTGGCTCTCCTGGCTGCTGCTGCTCCGCACACCCTCCATTCTCACTCATCCAGAAAGGCTCCTGGTAGCTCAGCAGCCAGCATGCCTGGAGTCTCCATTCCTTTCTCAGCAGAGAGCTGGGGGTGGGCCCAGCAAACCTGGATTGGAATCCTGACTGTGCCTCCTACTACCCAATGTTACCTCAAACAGGTAGATCAATCTCTGTGTCTCAATTTCCTCATGTGTAACATAGAGATAGAGATGTCTAACTTTATAGGGTCCCTGTGAAAATTAAATTAGATAATGAAAAGATGTAACATGCTTCACACAGTGGATGGTTCAGTAAGTGCTGGCTTTTGTAATGATCAAAACTTCCCTTTTCAATGATCTCAAGACTTAAAGATAGTGAAATGTGACTCTAAGAAAAAACAAAACTTAGTAATTTTCATAGCAAAACCCAGTGTGAGGCTTCCAGACTGCAAGACAGGGAGATCTTTTCTAGACTTGAAATGTGGCTAGTCTGAATTGAGATGTACTGTGAGTTTAAAATAAACACCAGATTTCTAAGACATACTAAAAAAAATAATCTAAACTGCATCACTAATATTTTTAAAATACTGATTACATATTGAAATAACATTTTAGACACAGTGGTTAAATTTATATTATTCAAATTAATATCGCCTATTTCTTTTCACTTTTTAAAAATGAAAAATTTAACATGTGTCTCACAACATTACATATATATATATTTGGATGGCACTGTTCTAGAACATTGAAGTAACATGGAGAGAAGTACTTCATTAAACTAAATCCTAGGGCACTAAAACAGTTAATTCATCTCCCCAAGGTACTATTTGAAAGTAACTCAATCACATGAGAACACAAAATGAAATATGTCACAAACTGCTAATCACATCATTAAATATAGTCTCCCTTGTTGCAGAGTATAATCATTCATGAGAATAAAGGGCTCAGGGACTTTCAAATCATGAAAAATTTCAAATCTCCATTCAAATAATCGTGTCATCCCTGCTAAATTTGTCATAATCTAATCTGGCTGCAAATTAGTGCATGACATCTTCATCACAATTCACAAGTGCACTCGACTGGCACAAATAGCTTTTTTTAATGCACAGAGCCAGGGAAAGGGTGATCTTTGCTCAAAATAATGTGCTTAACTAATGGACCATCCCTTTTACCACTGGGGAGGCCAGAAGTAATGAGGAGACACACATGAACTAACCAATATTAAACGTTCAAGTAGCTAATTCTGTGGTTTAAACTAGAAGACAAACAGATTATGTCTTTATTTTTTACTGATCCTCAAAGCTCATAAGTACCTAAATTTTTACTTATTCCCTTGTAGTAGTAAATGGCTATGAGAAAATGAAAGTAATACAAAACAGAAATGACACTTGTATGCGTTAAAAACTGTACTTTAAAAAAATCTATGGTCAATAATTAAGAAAAACATTTACAATCTGAATGATCAATTTTTAAAATGTTTAAGTAAGTTTAGAGTAAAAACTGTGTGCTTTAAGAGGACACCTATTTCTTCTATTCCTACAATCTCCTGCAGCATTCTGTTTTTTCCTTAGTTTTGCTGTAAATATAGGTATCAGTGTCTCAATCTATTTGATACAAATATTTCAAATTTCCAAAGTCATAATCCAGGAACTACATAGTTTTACTTCTTTCTGGACTCCTATGGAATTTTAAAGCCACATCACATTGTAGTTTTGATGGCAGCCCCTACTTCTGCAATGTTACCATTGACTATATTAAGCTTTATAGATAGTCAAGATAGAGACTATATTAAGCTTTATAGAGACTATATTATAGTCCTTATAGATAGAGACTATATTAAGCTTTATAGATAGTCAAGATAGAGAAATTTCAATTCAAGGAATTCTCAAGCACAGGGAGAAATTGCTTAGTTTTGGTTGGTAGGGCTGTGGCAACTATGCAGCTAAGTTCCAGGACTAGAAAAATGCTCTGAGGGTAAATTTAACTATGAGGGGGAAATGACATCTTCAGGAGAAATACCATTACGTATGGATAATACCCAGTATCTTAATAGACTAGCCACCCACCTCAACCAAAGTTTTAAGTAAGTGATATACCTTAAGCTTGTAAATAATAGAATACTCTATAAAATGTACAATCAACTTTGCTAGAAAACATGCATATCACAACAAGGGGATTACTATATATGAATGTGTCCATTAAAAATATTCCTCTGCAATTCCTCTTTTTATAATTTTGGAAGTGCTTCCATATCTGAAAATACCAGTAAATGCACATGAGCATGACCAAATTCCACATATCGGATTACAACTGCAAAAACATTGTACTTCAAAATGAAGTCAAACACGAGCTCAGAACCACGCAGATTCTAAAGACAGAGTGTACAAAACAGGAACAAGCAGGCCCTTTGGCAAGATAAGGAAAACATCAAAATCGTCTCAACTACTCTTAACTGATTAAATATATTTCTGTCAAGGGAAAGTAGATTTAATTTCCTAGGACAGCTCGGACTTTCTCACAACTCAGACTTTCTCAGGATTGTTGTGAAGATTGTAAAATGGAACCAACACTTTGGGAAACTGACAACTTCTTATAAAATTAAATGCCCACTCTATGCTTTCAGGTATTAACCCAAGTGAAATGTAACCTCATACAATGTTTCCAGCACTGTTGGAAAGATTAAATAAAATCATAAACAAGAAAGTCCCTTACACAGGGTTGAGCATGTGGGAGGAGCTTATTAAATAGGTTCGATCGCCTTTCATGTTTTTGGATGTATAATAAAAGGCGAAAGATTTATACCATCTGAAGAGAAAGCACAGTATATATTTTTGGATGTAATATTAAAAAGTACAGGGTTTCGATAGGGCAGACCTGGGTTTAAGTCCTGGTCTATTACCATTCAACCTTTTTTGGACCTACTCTGTGCAAAGCACTCTTCTAGATGTTGGGGATATTGTGCTGAATGTGATAGTTTGAGGCTTTACTCTTATGGGGTTCACATTCTAGCACCTTGGGCAAGATGTTTAAGTTTTCTGAACCTCATTTTTGCCTCCACAGTTCAAGTAAATTCAGCACCTATGACACGCTGGGTATTATACTAAGTTTGGCAGTACAAGAACCAACTAGATAGAACCTATGTTTTCAAGTACTTTTACAAGTCTGATGGGGGCAGCAGACAAATAATCATGTGAATTTGGTACTGTGAGAGGGATCAGGACCCATTGTTATGGGCAATAGGGAACTCAGTCCTGGGTGGCAAGGAGATTGGTCTCAGGGGTGAGTCAGAGAAGGCTTCCTGGAGAAAGGCATTTAAATGCAGTCTGCAGAGTAAACCAGGCAAAAGGTCCTCACGATTCACATTATTAGTAAGGTGAAATGAAAATATAGTTGGGAAAGTACACATCAATCAGTCCATAAAGTCCTTCATAATATAAAGCAGCACTATTTCTATTTTAAAGGCAATAGTATTAAACTGGAAAATCACTGTGTAGTCCTGAATCCACTTTATACTCTCTTTGACAATATGCTGTCTTCCTAATATGTGCTTCATCTGGACTTTCCTTATCTGCTTCCTTGATCCCAACACTTCTAACTTTCTGCTTGAAGAAACTGGGTACTTGAATAAATTGTTTTTAATCATATGGGACCAATTCTGACTTCCAGGCAAGTCCCTGGGATTTGCTAAATTCACAGTCTGCAGTGTAGGCTCTGTGGTAGGCCACAGTGGCCTCAAAGCATAAAACAGGCCTTCCAAATAACCATGAATCTTGCTCTTCTGGTACCCACCAAACATTTAATAATTTTTTTCAAGCTAATTGAAAAGCCCTGTTCATGGGACTTGAATCTAGTTTATACCATAAATAGCCAGAACTACAAAACAGTACAAAACACTAGCTCTGCTGGAAGACTTTTGATTTGCATTTGCTCTTTTATTTTATATGCTACACAAACCTCTGAAAAATGGAAGTAGGGAGTGAGACTGGGGACAAGGGCTTAGTAAATTCCTCTTTCCAAATACTGTGGCATTAAAATAAACTTGGATGACGGATGTCATTAGAGAAATACAGGCTACATTCAGCACATCCTCATTCCATGGTGTACACTCAGGCTGACTGAAGACTTTATGATTGCATCAGCAATTATGATGAAAGCCACTCCAACCACAAGAACTTTGAACCATTTAAGTAGATTTTTGAAAAAAAATGTTTGTTTTTTTTTTGAGATGGAGTCTTGTTCTTGTCGCCAGGCTGGAGTGCATGGCGCAATCTCGGCTCACTGCGACCCCCACCTCCCCGATTCAAGGGAGCCCCCTGCCTCAGCATCCTGAGTAGCTGGGACTACAGGTGCATGCCACCATGCCTGGCTAATTTTTTGTATTTCAGTAGAGACAGGGTTTCACCTTGGCCAGGCTGGTCTTGATCTCCTGATCTCGGGATCCGCCCACCTCGGCCTCCCAAAGTGCTGGGATTACAGGCGTGAGCCACAGTGAAAAAAATGTTTAAAGCACTTCATTTTCCTCTTGGGAAGTTGCAATAGTTGTTAGATATAGCAATTCTCCTACAAACAGCAAGGCTTTATGTGAAGGCTATACTCCATCTTCAAAAATATCGTTTTATAGTCAGATGTCAGAGATGTTTCCTGGATTGTCAGAAGAAAAGAGATTGTGATGTAGAAATGCCCATTCCCAAAATAATGGCAAGTATATAACCAGAACAAAATAATTGGTATAATAAAAGTGGGCACCATGCAAAGTCTAATGGAACCCTCTTCTCCAGCCTAAGTATGCTTGAGAGCCTCATGTAAACAGAAGAAATGTGTCTGGTGAAGTGAGAATGGGGAGTTTTTGTTCCTTGAAGGGAGAAACTGACCAACAGTAGGAGGCAGCTATCTGATGCCAGGCCCAAACCAATGTATTAGCAACATCACTTTTTAAAACACTGTGTAAAATCTGTATTTTAGACTAGTGGAAATGGTAGGGGAATGGGCATTGCTGTAGCAAACAGCAAGAGTGAAAGCAACTTATTCTTGGGTGGAAAGAACCCAAGGAAGATAGTAGGAAAAAGTTCTGGAAACAGAAAGACAGACTGGTGAGGGGAACTTGGCTTAGAGTCAGGAAAGACACCAAAATTCGGAAGGAAGTTAAGAAAGGAGGAAGGGAGAGAAGAAGGAAGTTGACTAGTTCTGAGACATCTTCTCCAGCTTCTAGGCTGCCTCTGAAAGACATGGTCAGGCCCTTTTTTCTGGGGAGTAGGAGAAATGCAGAAATTCCATTCAAACATTGGTTCATTTAACAAATTATTTATTTAGCAACTAATGGTTCCAATCACGTTTCCTGGTGCTGGGGATTCAGCAGTGAAGACGCAGAAACTCGTTTAAAGCAATTTGATATCTATGGTCATCTACTAATGAGTGAGGTGTGATGTGAGTTCAGCCTCTGTGCCCACAACTGAATGGCCCCATCTACTTCCTAACAACTATATAATTTTAACTACCTGCAAATGACCAACAGCCTTCACCTCCCTAGTAGATTAGGAGCCCTTTATTTACTCTTTTATTCGTAGAGATGGGGTCTCACTATGTTCACCAGGCTGGTCTTGAATTCCTGGCCTCAAGAGATACTCCTGCCTCAGCCTCCCAAAGTGTTGGGATTACAGGTGTGAGCCCCTGCACCTGGCCCCACTTTTTGTCTTTTACAGTGATTTTTACTGTATCTTTTCTGTACTTATATACACAGGATGCTTGCCGTTGTGTTATGGTCACCTACACCATTTAAACCAATAAGATAGCATGCAGTTGCATAGTGTGGAGACAGTATATATCATACCACATAGCCCTGAGGTGGGGCAGGATCTACTACATAGGTTTAGTGTGTGGAATCCTCCAATATAACATGACCAGAGCTGCAACGTCTGATTTAGACAAGGAGTAAGGGTGCTGGGACCAATGATCACCCGCTGCCCAACTACCAAAAAATTATGCTTCCAAAATCTCTTGATGTTTATTCTGCATGAAGAGAAATCGAGTTGTCCTATGTGTGCCACTCAAGACAGAAGCCCTTTTTTCCCTTTATTCACACGTTTAATGCATAGAGAAAAACCCAGTGCTTGGCCCATAGTAAACATTTAACAAACACTCAATTAGCATTTGGTAAATCACTTCCAAGGAAAAGGGTCCCTGTGGAGAGCAGCAGGACATTGGCCTGTGACTTTACCTAAGGTGTCAGTAACTGAACCAGGGGTGGACCCTCCTTCCCTCTTTACCAGAGGTGATTTATCAGGCCGAACTCAACCAGCCTGGATGGTTCCAGGTGCGTGAATCTTCCCTCACCTGCACTGTATAAGGTGTTTGCCTTCTCACAGAATCACCTTAACATTAACTTGAACTTAGTCCTGCGCCCTGGAAGCTTCTAGTTAACTATCCTTTAGGCTAATCGAGAACTCCTCCTGGATGGGCAAATGGTATCAGGCCAGGAGTTCAGGATATTCCTGCCTGCACAGCCAAGGTATGGTCTCACAGTCCTCATACATCCCCCCAGGCAGCTGCAACATGGAACAGGGTTGGCACCACAAGCAATGACTGTCAACTTGTGTGCAACTGGAGGCCAGGGATGATTTCTCACTCTGACTCAGAGGGGTGGGATCTCCTCAAACTCTAATTCTATGCTACCCAATAAAAACACAACGTAAGCCACATACGTAATTCTGAATTTCCTGGTAGCTACACTTAAAAAAAAAAGAGAGAGAAATTAATTTTAATAACATATCTTATTTAGTATAACATACGCAAAATATTTCAATGTCAAATCAATATTAAAAATTGACAAGATAATTTATATCCTTTTCCTCATACAACTCTTCAAAATCCAGCATGTATTTTAAACTTTTCTTTTTTTTTTCTTTTTTAGAGAAGTTGTTTCGCTCTTGTTGCCCAGGCTGGAGTACAATGGCGTGATCTCGGCTTACTGCACTCTCTGCCTCCTGAGTTCAAGCAATTCTCCTGCCTTAGCCTCCCAAGTAGCTGGGATTACAGGTGCACACCACCACACCTGGCTAATTTTGTGTTTTTAGTAGAGACGGGGTTTCACCATGTTGGCCAGGCTGGTCTTGAACGCCTGACCTCAGGTGATCCACCCGCCTCGGCCTCCCAAAGTGCTGGGATTACAAGTGTGAGCCACTGCACCCGGCCTTATTTTAAATTTTTAGCACATCCCAGTTCCGACTAGCATCATCTCAGATGGTCAAAAGCCATGTGCGGCTACTATCCTGGACGGCACAGCGCTGAGGAGTTCAGGAATCTCTGAAGACATCTTGGGGTGACTGTTCCTAAATCTTTTCGACTAAAAATCAGTTTAGGAAAAATAAAAATATTTACGAACGAATCACTCTAATAATTCTTGTGTGGGAAAATGTTTATTCCCGCAACGTAGATAACCTGTTTTAACAAAACAATGTTAATGGGAAAAGTTTTGCTTTTTTTTAACCACTCAAATCTTAATATCTGGACATATTTATTACAGAAGAGGCAAGGCGGAGGAAGTCTTTAAACTGTCAGCTTGAAATCACATAAATAATCACACTGTAAAGCTAGGTGGGCAGCAAACTACTTCTCACTGCTAGGGTGCCCTTCCCTGACCAAAGAATGACTCCCTGGGCCAGTGTGCTGGTTCTTTCCTGGTCTTTGTTTACAGTGACAATGCAAGAGCCCTATAAGGAAGAGAGGAAGAGAAATAGATTGGATCTTGGTTTCTAACCTGTGGGTCTGAAGTTTCTGTCAGTCTGCTTGGACACTAACAACAGTCTCCTGACTGAACAATGTTTAATTTTCAGTCAAAACTATTTACCAAATGCTAATATGAGGCAAGCACTGTTTCAGGTGCTGCAATTTACCCACCACATATTTGAATTATTTTCCAAATATACGTGGAAGGTATTATAATGAGTAAAATAAAAATTCATACATAAGCATTAATTTCCAGCAGCTGTTTCTCCTTTGCATTTTCCCAATCAGTGGAATCTAAAAGTACATACACATAAAGATTCCCGAAATTGCTTGATGCTAAAGTGTGATCTTTCAGCATCAAAAATCACTATTTTGCTCTCCTTCAAGTGGTGTGAGTGGCATGACTTGAAGTCAGCCAGGATTCTTTTTTTTGTTTTGTTCTTGTCACCCAGGCTGGAGTGCAGTGGTGCAGTCTTGGCTCACTGCAACCTCCGCCTCCTGGGTTCAAGTGATTCTCAGCCTCCCAAGTAGTTGGGATTACAGGCGCTCAACACCACACCCAGCTAATTTTTGTAATTTTTTAAGTAGAGACAGGGTTTCACCAGTTGGCCAGGCTGGTCTCGAACTCCTGACCTCAGGTGATCCACCCACCTCTGTCTCCAAAAGTACTGGGATTACAGGCGTGAGCCACCGTGCCCAGCCCCAGCCAGGATTCTGAGATGAGATCTACCCGTTGCTCATTATTAAGTTAACAGTCTCTTGTTAAGAAGCACTGCGTTTTAGAACCAACTATAGGCTGAGTTTAATTATTCAATGCTAATACATTCAACACAGATGATTTCATTATATAAATGCACTGGCTACTTTGCAGTATTTCCTTAGGCATAATAAGCTTTTACCATAAAAGCCAAACCAACATTAATCTGCAAAGCTGTCATTTTATATCCACTGCCAAGGAAAAAAGATAAAAAAAAAAAAAAAAAAAAAGAAAAGATAAAGTAAACCTTTATCAAGGAACTGGACCAATACAATGATCAAACCAGCTCTCTCCATCCCTTTGGGGCAATCTGATCTACAAGCTGAGGTTTCAAAGTATATTTTATTTAATTGCTGAGGGCAAGAGAACAGTAGGAGGTTTTGAGTCAAGCTCTTTATAATGCTAGACTGCTCTGCTTTGGGGGTAAACTTAAAAAAAAATCTTTTTTTTTTTTTTTTTGAGATGGAGTTTTGCTCTTGTTGCCCAGGCTGGAGTACAATGGTGCAATCTCGGCTCACCACAACCTCCACCTCCCGGGTTCAAGTGATTCTCTGGCATCAGCCTCCCTAGTGGATGGGATTACAGGCCTGCGTCCTGACGCCTGGCTAATTCTGTATTTTTAGTAGAGGCGGGGTGTCTCCATGTTGGTCAGGCTGGTCTCAAACTCCCGACCTCAGGTGATCTGCCCACCTTGGCCTCCCAAAGTGCTGGGAATACAGACCTGAGCCACCATGTCTGGGCAAAAAAAAAAAAAAAATCTTTTAAAGTTAGCATTTTCAAGCCAGTCTAATAATCCCACCAGTTCCATTTCCTTTCAGTTGCAGTAGGAAAGAGCAAAATGCTGCCCTGGTGAAAAAGTAAAAAGTATTCACGTTTCAAAGCTGGCTGGTAGACAGTAGCCAGCCAACTCCTCCTGTATTTCCAAGCAAACACAAGGCAAAGCAACGTGTTTTTTTTTATACCTTTTACAAACAATCTGTGTTTAAACAAGGCATACACAATGCTTTCTTCCCAGTCTCTAAAAGCTGGCCACTGTTACGTGTTTAATTATACTCCTAAATCCTAAAGAATAAAACAGCCAGCTAGGTAGTGACTGTTTGATCTGCACGTCTTGGCTGGAGATGACAGTGCAAAGCAAATCTGCCCAGGCTCCTGTTTCTAAACTCCTCCAGCCAGGAGGGCCTGAGGCTTGTGGTGCAGCAAAGCCAAACTCTTCCTTCCCGCTGGAGGAGGGCAAGGAGTATACAGCACACACCAGTTGCATTCATGAGGAAACAATCTTCCTGCCCACCAGCACTATATTTAGAGCCATCTCTTGGCAATGCAAACTTATATTTCTGGGCCTTCTGCCACTTGGACCAAAGGAAAAAAAAAGGGGGGTGGGGGGACAAGAAAAACTGGTTTGGTTCCAGTGCTGAGCCCAAACAACAAAAGTTAAATGTGGCCTTCCCCATTGATGCATTTCTGTGTCAAACATCCCTCCTTCTTCAAAAGCAGTGAACACTGGATGTGGCTCTAAAGAATGGAATGCTTTTTTCCCCTTCCAATTCTAATGAATAAAATGTGTCCTACTCTCTAAGGGGACATTTTATAAAGAAGGAAGTAATGAAGCAAAGTTATCTGAAAAGGACAGAATGTTTTAAAAATGTTTAAAGTAATATCATCCATGCTGGGGCTGTCAGCTTCCCCAAACATGTAGTAACCTCTGAGAAAAGTTAAAGCCCAAAGTCAGCTACAGAGTTGATGGAAAAAATACGCAGTGCTAAATAGCCAGGCCTCTCCGATCCTCAAAGGCAGACCCCATGAGAGATGCTCTCTAGCATTTGCTGTTTTGCTACATGAACATCTAGCGTCTGGGAATTTCAGGGCTCTTCACTTCCAGGAGAAGTGATGCAGGCAGAGACCTTAGTGTGTACACCCTGAGCAAGCAGCTGCCAGTCTTACTTGGCTTCGAACTGTGGAGTGCCACTGTCTATCAGAAATGAGCAAAACAAACATCTCTCCTGTCTACTCCCAAACCTAAAGGGTCTTTCCTGACTTTCTTCTTCCTGTTTTTTCTTTTCCTTACGATTGTATTTTCTGAACTAATTTTAACATTTCTTTCAGTTTAATATCTTGTCATGGTGCTGAGTGCTCAGTAATGTAGAATACTAACAGGACAGCCAGTATCTCCCACAAATGCAACACCAAGCAGGACAGCCATTTAGTGGTTTGGGTAAGTATTTCCTCTGCACTGGTATGTGCAGTCACCTCTAACTAGTTCAACAAATATAGAAAAGGAAAGAACAAAAATATCTGCAGCTTTGCAGCCATTTTCCCATGCTAAAATTATAACAGAAAATTAAAACAAGTATTAAATTTCTTTTGAAAATCCTCCACAAAATTTCTTAAAATTACGAAATGATATGTATGTATGCAAATTAACTCCACTTGATATGAAATATGAACACTTCTGAAAGCCCCAGAATAGTTCCATATAATACCTATTCTGGTTTGGGATTTCATAAATGGATAAATGCAAAAAGAAACTGACTTGCTGCCAAACAAAAAACCATTCTCATTGTTCAGGTCTTAAAGACTGTTCACAAGGCCTCCTCCTTCGAGGCCTAGGGTAGATTGTAAGCCCTGTTCCCCTGCAGTTAGGCATGACCCCATGATCTGCTTGGGTCAATGGAACGTGAGCAGAAGTGACAAGTGTTGCTTCTCTAATGTTGGTGCTCAGTTCTCTGTGTTCTCTTTCTCGCTACATTTACCTGAATCCTGGATGGACATGAAGCATAAGCCAGAAATATATTAAAGACTTTGCTGTTTAAGTCTACTGAGATTTGGGGCTGCTTGTCACCATGGCAGACCTAGCCTAATCTGACCAATATAGTAAATTAGAAAAAAATTAACAATTAACAGAAGATAACAGGGTAAAAGTTCATCACAGGTCTAGCACCAAGGAGGCACTCAATTGTGTCACTCCTTCCATAGTGTCCCTTCCTACCATGGCTTAACATTTGCATCCACTCGACTTCCAGGATATATCCAGGATCTATTGAAATCCAAAGCAAATAAAACACTTAAAAAAAAAAAAAGAAAGAAAGAAAAGAAATAACAGAGCTGGGCACAGTAGCTCACACCTGTAATCTGAGCACTTTGGGAGGCCAAGGCGGGCAGATCACAAGGTCAGGAGTTCAAGACCAGCCTGGCCAACATGGTGAAACCCTGTCTCTACTAAATTAGCCAGCCGTGGTGGTAGGTGCTTGTAATCCCAGCTACTCGGGAGGCTGAGGCAGGAAAATTGCTTGAGCCTGGGAGGTGGAGGCAGCAGTGAGCCGAAATCATGCCACTGCACTCCAGCCTGGGTGACTGAGTGAGACTCTACCTCAAAAACAAACAAACAAACAAACAAACAAACAACCCAAAAAACAGAACAGAATGGGTCCAGCTGAGGAAAACAGACATGACTACTGAGAAACAGTGATTCCCAGTGTCTCTAAATCTCAGGTTCTCAATACTGCTCATCCAGGTTCAATCTGAACTATTCCAAGTACTGAGTTCTAGGTAGAATCCAGGCATCTGTAGTGCTTCCCTGCCTCCCCTGGTGATTTCAGCGTGCAGCCAGGCTTGAGAACCATGGCTTCACATGACTGGGCTTTACCATTTTCCAAAACTCAGTCCCAGGACACTGAATATTTTAGGAAAGAAATGCACAAACAACAGTACCCCCAAACAGCAGTTCATGTTATAGCAAAATGTAGCTGAAGGCCAGCCACGGTGGCTCACATCTGTAATTACAGCACTTTGGGAGGCCAAGGAGGGAGGATCACTTGAACTCAGAAGTTCAATACCAGCCCTGCACAACACATCAAGACCCCATCTCTAAAAAAAAAAAAATCAGTAAATCAGCTGAGTATGCTGGTGCACATGTGTAGTCCCATCTACTTGAGAGGCTGAGAAGGGAGGATGGCTTTAGCCTGGAACAGCAAGGCTGCAGTGAGAAGTGATCACACCACTGCACTCCAGCCTGCGTAACAGAGGGAGACTTCGTCTCAAAAAAAAAAAAAAAAAAAATATATATATATATATATAGCTCTCCATAGTATCATCAGAGCCCCTCAAAGAACACATGTTGCTGCACCAGAAACCCAAGTCTTTTGGATCTCAAGAGAGAAATATCCAAGAGCACTGTATCTCACTCCAAGAACAACCAAAGTTTCCTGGCACCAGATCTGTGAACACATAAGTTTCCATTACAATGGAAACAATGATGATATTGTTATTTACTACTCATTCATTGCTGATTATGTACCAGGGATATTATTATTTAAAAGATACAATTTAATCTTATCTTTACATCAACCCCACGAGGAGGTATTATTATCATTTCCATTTTACAGACTAGCCAATTGAGACTATAAGCTTAAGCGACCCACTGTGTTTATGTGTTTGAAAATGAAGAGGTTCATATACTGCCCCATAATACGGCATAAAACTGAGGAACAGGTCGTTTGGAACAATTTCTCTATATGCACTTCCAGTTGTCACAATACCTATTTTTCAGAAACTCACTTGGTTTAACAACCTAAAGAACATGTCTTATTAATGGCAGACCACAAACCATAATTTTGACGAATATGTACTGAATAAAAAAATGATTATTATTTGAATTTTGATAAAGTCTGGCATCATTATATGTAATTCACTTCTTTGCCTGAGGTTAAACAGTGTTCATGCATTCACCAAGTGATGATTTAAGAACTTTCTGAGTGCTAGTTACTGCAGAAAAAATGGCAAGCAGGACACACAGTCACTGCCCTTTGCAAGCTTACAGTTCAGCTAGGCACACAGGCAATTAGGCTGCAAGAATAGTGTGCAAAGGGGCAAGTATTACGAAGTCTCTCAAGGTGGCCAAGGACACTCATGAGTGGCCAGTTGTCCTTCCATAGACAGTCATGTACCATGGTGATCTTGTAAGATTATAATAGAGCTGAAAAATTCCTATTGGCTAGTACTTACCATACTGTACTTTTTACTGTCATTTCAGAATACAGTCCTTCTACTTATGTAAAAACAAAAGTTAGCCATAAAACAGCCTCAGGCAGGTCCTTTAGAGGTTTTCAGAAGAAGGCACTGCTATCATAGGAGATGACAGCTCCATGTATGGTATTGCCCCTGAACACCTTCCAGTAGAACAAGATGTGGAGGTGGAAGACAATGATATTGATAATCCTGCCTGTACAGGCCCAGACTAATGTGTGTATTTATGTCTTAGTTTTCAGCAAAACGGTATAAAATGTGAAAAATTAAAAAATTTTAAAATAGAAGCTTATAGACTAAGGATGTAAAGAAAATATATTTGTATAGCTATATAATGTATTTGTGGTTTAAGCTAAGTGTTATTAAAAGAGTCAAAAAGTTAAAAAAAAACCTTAAGTGTTTATAAACTAAGAAAGTTACAGTAAGCTAAGGTTACTATATTACTGAAGAAAGAAAATTTTAAAAAATAAATTTGGTGTAGCCTAAGTGTACAGTGTTTTTAGAGTCTCCAGTAGTGTACAATAAGGTTCTAGCCCTTCACTTCACTCACCACTCACTCACTGACTCACCCAACACAGCCCCCAGTCCTGCAAGCTCCACTCATGGTAAATGCCCTATACAGGTACACCATTTTTAATCCTTTATATTATATTTTTTACTGTACCTTTTTAATGTTTAGATTTAGATACACAAATACTATTGTGTTACAATTACCTACAGTATTCAGTACAATAACATGCTGTACAAGTTTGTAGCCTGGGAGCAACAGGCTAGACCATATAGCCTAGCTGTATAGTAGGCTATATCATCAAGGTTTGTGTTAAGTATTCTATGATGTTTGCACAATGACAAAATTGCCTAATGACGCATTTCTCAGAATGCCTATCCCCATAGTTAAGTGACACATGACTGTAATTGAAGTGCACTGGGCTTTGTTTCTTATACCTATGGCCAATTTAACAGATACACTCATGGTCCAGACTTTGGCCTCCTATGGTGGTATATTATAGCTGTGCCTTTGGAGCAATTTGTATCAATATCACATTGCTTCAAATACATCTTCATTGTCATCGGAAGTATTTCCAGTCTCAGATATAAAGGGTTTCCTTCAGTTCACAGTGGAGCAATGGCTCAGCTAGTCACCAAATTATCAGTTATCACAGGAACAGGCAAGCGGAGCAGAGGGGCATTAAAAGCTGGCTCTCGACCTGTTGAATTGCTGAGCATAATTTGGGCCTTTATTCTACCTTCGCTTAAGAGATTGATGAAGTGTGGGAAGCACACCTTCCACACAAAGGCCTTTGTCAAGTGTCACACTTATTAAGCATTTTGCACAGAACTACAGGTCATTATACATCATCTGGTCTGTGACAGCCATTTTGTTAGTATCTCCCTCCTTCTTTGAAAAAAACCAACAATGGTTTTGTAGATCTGTTCTATAACTCAGTTTCAAATATTAGAAAAGAAAGCAAAATATAATGACTCATTTTAAGAGTTTGCAAGAAGAGGACCATAATTGCTAATAATAAAATAGCTAATACTTATTAGGCTCTTACTATATGAAAGATACGTATACTAAGTGTCTTACGTGTACTATCTCATTTAAATTTATCAAAACCACAAAAGGTAGGCATCCTTGCATTTCATCAATTCTAAAGCATACATTTTTTTCATATTTTAATATGTTTGAAATCAGGGTACATTTTATAATCAAGTTATATCACAGTTTAATTGGCAGCATTATTTTTCTTTATGAATCACACAGAAAATAATGCTGTATCTTAAAATACATAGTGCCTTAGATGTAATAAAATATGGTAGTACTATCCCCATTTTATAGAGAAACTGAGCCTTAGAGAATTTGAGTAACTTGCCAAAGGTTATATAGCAAGTAAGTGGCAAAGGAAGCAAGTGATCCCAGGTTTTTCTGACTCCAAAGTTCATGCTCTGAACTGGTACACTATACTGCTTCCCACCACGGAGAAACACTAGATTTAAAAAACATTCATCTATTCAGCACTTAGTATCTATTATGAATGAGTCACACAGAATGAATGCAAGGAGTAGAAACACAAGCATAACAGCTTTTAATGTGACTGATTAGGGACTGTGGGCACCTGAGCAGTTAACTAGACTGTTCAGCTTTGTAGACTTTCGATGGACCCTAGAGTCACATTATATTTAAGCATGGGCTTTTTTTTTTTTTTTCCCCCAGGGCCTTTTTTCCCCCCACTAGCAAAATATCTCACGCCTACATACAAGCTTTGGACTGGGTGAGTAATATTTAAATCAACATTTTGGTGTGGCAGACTTTAAGATACCCCCCCAATGATCTCACCTCCTACTGTTCACACCCTTTTTAATACCCTCTTTACTAGTGTGGCAGGACCTATGACTTGTTTGTAACCAAGAGAATATGGCAAAGGTGACGATGTATCACCTTCATAATTGGGCTACATAGACTGGGTTTCCATCTTGCTGGCTTTGATGAAGTAAGTTGTTATGGTGGGGAGGCCCACATAACAAGAGACTGAGGAGAGGCCTAACTCTAGTCAATAGCAGCTAGGAATTAAGGCCCTCAGACCAACAACCCAAAAGGAAATGGATCCTGCCAACAACCACGTAAGGGAGCTTGGGAGAGGATCCCTCCCCAGTTGAGCTTCCAGATGATACTCCAGCCCTGGCTGACACTGTATTTTATTTCTGAGACAGGATCTTGCTCTGTTTCCCAGACAGGAGTGCGGTGGTCTGATCGTGGCTTACTGCAGCCTCAACCTCCTGGTTTCCATCAATCCTCCGATCTTAGCCTCCCAAGTAGCTGACCACAGATGTACACCACCACACCCAGCTAATTAAAAAAATACATTTTGTAGAGATGGGGGTCTTACTATGTTATTCAGGCTGTCTTGAACGCCTGGCTTCAAGTGATCCTCTTGCCTCAGCCTCCCAAAGTGCTGAGATTGCAGGCATGAACCATTGCGCCCAGCCCTGGCTGACACTTTAAATTTAGCCTCATGAGAAAGACCCTGATGAGCAGTTGATCCAGCTAAGCTGTGCCCCGATTCCTGACCCACAGAAACTACGAGAGAATAAGTCTGCATGGTTTAAAGCTGCTAAATTTGTGGAAATTTGTTATCCAGTAATAAATAATACACTTGTTACTATGGTTTGAATGTACAGGGGTCCCCAAGATTCACAGATTGGAACCTAAGATCCAGTGTGATATTTTGATTAATGAGGCTGAATTCTCATGGATGGGATAAGCACCTGAATTAGTCTGTTTTTGCATTGCTATAAAGAAAGATCTGGCCGGGCACGGTGGCTCACGCCTGTAATCCCAACACTTTGGGAGGCTGAGGTGGGCGGATCATGAGGTCAAGAGATCGAGACCATCCTGGCCAACATGGTGAAACCTCATCTCTACTAAAAACACAAAAATTAGCTGGGCGTGGTGGCACATGCCCGTAGTCCTAGCTACTCAGGAGGCTGAGGCAGGAGAATCGCTTGAACCCAGGAGGCAGAGGTTGCAGTGAGCCAAGATCGTGCCACTGCACTGCAGCCTGGTGACAGAGCGAGACTCTGTCTCAAAAAAAAAAAACCCCAAAAACAAAAAACAAAACCTGAGTCTGAGTAATTTATAAAGAAAAGAGGTTTCATTTATAAAGAAAAGAGTCATAGGTCTTGCAGGCTGTACAGGAAACATGATGCTGGCATCTGCTTGGTTTCTGCAGAGAGAACTTATAATCATGGCAGAAGGTGAAGCGGGAGGAGGCATGTCACATGGCCAGAGCAGAAGCAAGACAGCGAGCACGGAACTGCTGCACACTTTCAAATCACCAGATCTCACAAGAACTCACTCACTATCATGAGGACAGCACCAACGGGGATGGTGCTAAACTATTCACAAGAAATCCACCCCCATGATCCAATCACCTCCCACCAGGCCTCACCTTCCAACACTGGGGATTACAATTCAACATGAGATTTGGGTGGAGACACAGATCCAAACTGTACCAGTACCCTTATAAGAGGGCTGCAAGGAATTACCCTCTTGCCCTTCCACTCTTCCACTACATGAGGACACAGCAAGAAGGTGCTATTATGGAAGCAGAGAGCAGCTTCACCAGATACCAAATGCCGACACCTTGATCTTGGACTTCTCAGCCTCCAGAACTGTGAGAAATAAGTTTCTGTTCTTACAACTTACCCCAGTCTCAGCTATTTTGTTATAGCAGCAGGAAAGAACTAGTACAATTGGTTAAAAGGTAAATTTCTTTGTGTCACAGACATTTGTGGTGCTCTCAAATAACTGGTACGTAAAGTCTAACTACAAATTTAACCTTTTGGGGGTTTGGGCCATAATCCTGAAAGATACAGTCCTAAACACTATAATCCTGAACACTGAAATCCCAAAAAATCATAATCCCTAACGTCTAAAATCCTGGAAATCACAATCCTGAGAGATCAAAATCTTGAAAATATAATTCTGAAAAAATAACTTAATAAAAATTCCTTGAGACGTTTATTTACATTTTTAAAAAGGAGATTTGAGAAACATCTAAAAACGTGACAGAATATGTTGTAGGCCACTTTACACAATAACATAGGTAGAAATTAATATACAGATATTGGTAAGCATAAACACTCAGGTATACTAACAATGGTCACATAGGTGTAAAAGTTATGAGAAGACAAACCATATTTATAAATAGGTCAAAAAGCAAAATGTGTAAACAAAGTCACTATGGTTGGTAATTGTGTGCACCCAGCTTTGTAACTGTGGCATCTGAAATACCTTGATAGATAACCTAAGCCTTTTGATGAGATCTGTTAAAAACTTCAGTGGGTCAGCAACATATATGCAGTTGCCCAAAGAACCAAGATCTAAAGAAATTTTATCTTTAACAAATGCAGATGTACAAAAGGACATCTTCCTTTACTGAGGAAGTTTCAATATTTCTTCATATGTGCACAATGCTTACACCCAACGTTGTGATAATGCACTTTTGTGAAGTCAAATTGGCAAAAAAAAAAAAAAAAAAGCATAAAATGAATTAGATGTCTCTAAAAATCTTGACACAATTTATACCTCCAGTATTGGACATGTGAAAATGAAATACATCGCATAGCAAATTGATGCTATGTGTGAAGGGGCAGAAGTCATACGGGATTGAATAATTTGGCAGGTGTATTACTTTATTTTCATACTGTTATAAAGAAATATCTGAGACTAGGTAATTTATACAGGAAAGAGGTTTAATTAACTCACAGTTCCACATGACCGGGGAGGCCTCTGCAAACTTACAATCATGGTGGAAGGTGAAGGGGAAGTAAGGACCTTCTTCACATGGTGGCAGAAGACTGAAGTGCAAGCAGGGGAAATGCCAGACGCTTATAAAATCATCAGATCTCATGAGAACCCACTCACTGTCACGAGAAGAGCATGGGGGAAACTGGCCCCATTATCTAATCACCTCCCTCCCTTGACATGTGGGGTCCCTACCTAAACATGGGGATTATAATTCAAGATGAGATTTGAGTGGGGACACAGCCAAACCATATTATTCTGCCCTGGTCCCTCCCAAATCTCCTGTCCTTTATACATTTCCAAACCAATCATGCCTTCCCAACAGTCCTCCAAAGTCTTAACTCATTCAAGCATTAACTCAATGTCCAAGTCCAAATTCTCATCTAAGACAAGGCAAGTCCTTTCCACCTATCAGCCTATAAAATCAAAAGCAAGTTAGTTCCTTGCAAGGTACAATGAGGGTACAGATTGGATAAATGAAATGCTCCCATTCCAAATGGGAGAAGCTGGCCAAAACAAAGGGGCTACAGGCCCCATGTAAGTCCAAAATCCAGTGGGGCAGTTATTAAATCTTAAAGCTCCTAAAAAACCTCTTTTGACTCCATGTCTTACATCTAGCACATGCTAATACAAGAGGTGGGTTGCCATGGTTTTAGACAGCTCTGCCCCTGTGGCTTTGCAGGGTACAACCTTCCTCCTGGTTGCTTTCATGGGCTGGCGTGGAGTGTCTGCAGCTTCTCTAGGTGTACGGTGCCAGCTGTTGGTGGATCTACCATTCTGGGGTCTGGAGGACAGTGGCTCTCTTCTCACAGCTCCACTTGGCAGTGTCCCAGTGGGGACTCTGGTGGGGGCTCCAACCCCACATTTCCCTTCCACATTGCCCCAGCAGAGGTTCTCCATGAGGGTCCCGCCCCTGCAGCAAGCATTTCCATACATTCCGTACATCCAGGTGTTTTCATACATTCTCTGAAATCTAGGCAGAGGTTCTCAAACCTCAATTCTTGACTTCTGTGCACCTGCAGGCTCAACACTACATGGAAGCTGCCAAGGCTTGGGCCTTGCACCCTCTGAAACCATGGACTGTGCTGTATCTTGGACCTTTTTAGCCATAACTAGAGCAACTGGGACACAGGTCACGAGGTGCCTAGGCTGCACACAGCAGCGGGGGGCCCTGGACCTGGCTCAGAAAACCATTTTCCCTCCTAGGCCTCTGGGCCTGTGATGGGAGGGGCTCCCGTGAAGGTCTCTGACATGTCCTGGAGACATTTTCCCCATTTCATAGCTATTAACATTGGGCTCCTCATTACCTATGTAAATTTCTACAGCAGGCTTGAATTTCTCCCCAGAAAACAGGTTTTTATTTTCTATCACATTGTCAGGCTGCAAATTTTCCAAACTTTTATGATCTGTCACCTCTTGAATGCTTTGCTGCTCAGAAATTTCTTCCACCAGATACCCTAAATCATCTCTCTCAAGTTCAAAGTTACACAGATCTCTAGGGCAGGGGCAAAATGCTGCCAGTATATTTGCTAAAGCTTAGCAAGAGTGACCTTTGCTCCATTTCCTAGTAAGTTCCTCATCTCCATCTGAGATCACCTCAGCCTGGACTTCATTGTCCACATCAGTATCAGCATTTTGGTCAAAACCATTCAACAAATCTCTAGGAAGGGCCGAACTTTCCCACATCTTCCTGTCTTCTTCTGAGCCCTCCAAACTGTTCCAACCTCTGCCCATTACCCAGTTCCAAAGTTGCTTCTACATTTTTGGGTATCTTTATAGCAGTACCTCACTCTCTGTGGCACCAATTTACTGTATTGGTAAATACACTGCTATAAAGAAATAGCAGTTTTCGCACCATTATAAAGAAATAACAGACTGGGTAATTTATAAAGGAACGACTCACAGTTACACATGGCTGAGGAGGTCTCAGGAAACTTACAATCATGGCGGAAGATGAAGGGGAAGCAAGGACTTTCTTTGCATGATGGCAAGAGAGAGAAGTGCCAGCAGGGGAAATCCCAGATGCTTATACAACCATCAGATCTCATGAGAACTCACTATCACAAGAAAACACTGGGGGAAACGGCCCCATCATCCAATCACGTCCCTCCCTCAACACATGGGGATTACAATTTGAGATGAGATTTGGATGGGGACAGAGAACTAAACCTTATTATAGCAGGGGAGATTTTTTGTGTTTTTCAGTTGTGTTTTTACTTCTTCCATGATTTCAAAACTCACTGCATTTACATCTGGAGAGTGGTTGTGGTCTGCAAATTTTCTATGTATATGCTGTCCAACTGAAAGTCTGGTTATTGCTTGGCCATTGTAATTAAGTGATTTTCTGCTTTTGCAGTACCAATAATAATTAGCTTTTAAACTTTTATCTTTCACCATTAAGGGAGCCTCGTATACTTAACTTATCACTGACTTTTTTTCAAGAGAATAATTTCATATATCTCTTACATTGTGTTATAAGAAACACAGTAAGAAGGAATGATATTCAGCTTCTCCAATACCAAATCTGTAGCAGTCAGGGTTCTCCAGGGAGACGGAACCCACTGCATATGCATATGAGAAGATATGTATTAGGGGAATTGGTCCATAGGATTATGGTGGTTGACAAGTCCCATGACAGGCTGTCTGCAAACTGGAAACTCTTGGGATGCGGGTAGCCTGGTTCAGTCCAAGTCCAAAGGTCTCAGAACCAGGGAAGCTAATGGTGTAACTCTCAGTTTTAAGTCAAAATCCTCAGGCCCCAGGGGGCCACTGGTGAAAGCCCTGGAGTCCAAAGTTTGGTGAGCCTAAAGTTCTGGTGTCCATGGCAACACGAGAAAAGTCGGCCCCAGCTCTCAAAGAGAGAGGCCTTCTGTATTTGTTCTCTCCAGGCCCCCAACCAATTGGATGGTGCCTGCCAGTATTGAGGGCAGATCCTCCCCACCTGGTCCACTCCGACTCACTCGCACTAATCTCCTCTGCAAACATCCTCACATACATACCCCAAATTATGTTTTAACAGGTTTCCATGTATTCCTTAATCTAGCAAATTGATACCTAAAATTAAGTTCACAAGTCCACTCCTTGTCAACTTGGCACCTAAACCCACATCCTTAAGCCATAATTTCCAAATAAAGATAGTAACAAGGTAATAGTTCAGCCTAACATGAGGTAACCAACATGATGTAACTATCCTGCATATAACCAAAAACTCACTATTTTCTTCCCCAGAATTTGGATGTCAGGATTTTAACATTTGGGATTTTAATCTCTTGCAATTGTGATTTTTGGGATGTTTAGATGTTAGGGATTTTACAGTTTAGGGATTTTGACCTTTTGGGATTTTGACATTCAAAATTATGGCATTTGGGATTGTGTCTTTTGAGATTATGAGCGGCACCTATCTCTTTGTTAGATCATAAAAATAATAGATCAGAATTATGATCAACACCGATCTCTTGGCTAGATTATAAAAATAATAGCTACCATTTATCGAGCATCCATTAAAAGCCAGGTAAATTCCAGCATGTATTAATGCAACTATGGCCACATCTACCAGCAATAATTCATTAGTGTAGTTACTACCTATATAAGAAACAGTAAGTGATGATTTCATTTAGCAATTAAAAAAAAAGTTTAGTGAACTTTACTATTTCCTTGTCCAATTACTACTCCTTCTCTTATTGTGGTAAATATACTCTTTCCTTCTAGAATATGCTACTTCTTCTATTAATAATACCAGTTATATTATTCTAGGGGGTCGTTATCTTATTTAACCTGCTTCCCTGTTCACAGTAACTGATCCAAGGGTAGCCACCTCATCCAAACTCGGCCAATGGGCACCCTTCTCCAATATATTTTTTTTAATGTGGGGCAGGAGAGAGTAATGAAAATTCCTTGAGTTCCAAAGCAGGAAGGGTCAAACATGAACTCTCAATGGCCAGGTTCCCTGCTATATGCAGGAAGTCATTCTTCAGATGGGAAAAATGATATGAACACCCAGAAAGGGGCAGTCTGGTTCCTTCCAGTCATTTCTGCTATTTCCTGGTGTCAAGCTGCACCCCTGCCCTTTCTTGGGGTCACAGAAGCCTTACTATAAACTCCCTTTGGGATCCAAGCAAGCATAATTTAGCTTCAGTTATCTCCAATTAAAAGATACTTTAGTTAATACAATTTCCTAAACTATGTTACTGATATTTTGAAACGTGGATCCTTTATATTGTTTAGAAACAATTTTTCTATTACTAATTCATTACTACCACACTTAGCTGACTTCTGTATCACAGAATATTAAAGTTAGAGGGACATTACAATTATCTAGTCTGACTCTTACTTTTTTTTTTTTTTTTTTTTTTTTGAGACTGCGTCTCACTCTGTGACACAGGCTGGAGTGCAGTGGCACAATCTCGGCTCATTGCAATCTCTGCCTCCTGGGTTCAAGCGATTCTCCTGCCTCAGCCTCTGGAGTAGCTGGGATTACAGACATGAGCCACCATGCCCGGCTAATTTTTGTATTTTTAGTAGAGAGGCGGTTTCAACACATTGGCCAGGCTCATCTTGAACCCCAGTCCTCAGGTGATCCACCCGCCTCAGCCTCCCAAAGTGCTGGGATTATAGGTGTGAGCCACCGCACCCGGCCTGACTCCTACTTTTAAATAAGGAAACCACACCATACAGAGGTTAAGCTACCTTCCATAATGAAAGTCCATGCCAGAATTTCCTAAACTTTGACCTTTTATACCCATTCCAGTGAGTGCTATCATCTAACATTATGCTGAGGTCCCAGGAATTTATGGAGACTTAAAGAATTTGACCTTTGTTTTAAAGATGCCTCACAAATCTGTCATCTTTCAAAGACTTGTAATTAACTTAGTTAATTAATAAATATCTTATAATAACAGTTTATTTGGTTTCACCCATTAAAGTGTTCATTGTTCATTCTCAATTCTAAGGACACCAAGAAACACATGGCCACCAGTGTTAAAATTATGTAAAATAAAAGGACCTCTATGTTCACTCCTCTATGCTCTGGTTTAGTTTAACTGCTTCACTTCTAGACTGCATAATAGTTGCTAAACAAATAAGAATAATTCAAAATTTACTATATAATCAACAACACTGCCTCACTTTTCTACTTAAATTTTAATCATAAAATAATGCATATTGAAGAAAATATAGAAACAGAAAAGCAGAAAGAAAACATTCACTCATGCTTAATGTCTGAAATAGGTATAAGCAATAACCCTGAACTATACAACGCTTTGGCTAGTTTTTGTAAATTTATCGATATTGAGCAGCTACAATCCAATACTCCAAAGAGGCAGCTGTTAATATGTTAATCAATACCCCAGGTGTTCTCATATAAGCACCTTTACAAAGAAATTCACTTCCCTCTACTCAGCCTTTTTGCTATTAAAATTACCTTCTCCTTGAAACCCTCTATAACTAAGGTCATCAACCCACTTTTCCCAGAGGTTCCTTTGCTTGCAGTATACATTTTAAGAGTATCTGGGTCTATTAGTCACCTTGAGTTTTAGAAGAAACTAAACAGGCTTCCCTGAGGTTTTCTTGGACAGTTTAGCTCAATTGAAATCTCTATAGCAACCTAAAGGCATAGATGTCTGGAATAAATAAACCATGCCAAAGCAAGCAGAGATTGTGGCCCAAGGGCATGCATGTTGCAACACAAGCTTTTGAGTGTAGATTATACTGCAGCTGCAAGATAGTGTGAGGAGAAAATACCATCTATGAGATAGTTTTTGGAAACATCCAACAAGATTGAAAACAAGCAGGAATAAGTGTGATTAATCAGATGTCAGAAATGATTCTTTAATACTAAGAAACAAGCCTACAGTACAAAATTGACTCTTTTTTTTTTTCCTTTCAGACTCCTTAACAAATAAAGCTTTATATGATATGTCCTTGTAAGTACATCTCCCATAAGCCAATCAACCTGAAGAAGAAATTAAGAGGCTAAACTGGAAAAAATCAGCCTGCTTCCACCATGAGTTGGACACCGGCAAGTTAATGTAATTCATGCCCTTCTTAGCGCTCCAAATGAACACAAAAAGGTTTGTATTCAATAATAGTAAGGCATATTCTTTATAATTTTCTTTTAGAGGTGAAGGCCATGGGTTTGCTTTGAGACAACTACTGATTCTCAATGGATCTCTCACACTTTTAATGAGAAGGGATTAGGCAGTAACTCGAAGCCCAGATTTTCTTTGTGATTTTAACACAAGGTTGGCATCAGGAAATAAACGCGGTTAACATCGCATGCTATCTAACTCAGCTCCATCCAGTGGTGTGCTGGAGTCAGCTTATACTAGCTCGTGAAGGGCAATGGATACATCTCTTTCCAACCCCATGTTTAGACATGTCATTTTAGTAGCCTGAAATTGGCCCTAAAGGAGTATTTACACCAGAGAAATCAGCAAATGATATAAATGAGCACTTCTTTTTTTCTTCTGGAGAGCTAGTTGTCAAATATTTACCAGAACACCACTGGTTTCATCCATTCATCCAGCCATCTAACATGTATTTACTGAAATCTAACGTATGCCAGCTAAGACCTTGTGGTAAGCCCTAAGAGTATACAACCTACACAGTTTGTGCCATAAAACAGCATACATTTTAGTTTCCTAAAATGTGTGGACCAACAAACATACTGGTATATGATTTTCTTTCCCAGCTGAGTTAGATGGTTCATGATGATGTTCAAATCTAGAGATTCTAAAGAACTCTATTAGCTAATGCAGTGGAGCCTAGGAAAACTGCATTAGTTCTTGCTGGAAAGAATTAAGACTTACTGCTGAAACTCCTGATTTGGTGATTCTGCAGAGGCCCACTTACTCAGCAATTATTAAACTTTTTATTTTGAGATAATTGTAGATTCACAGTAAGTTGTAAGAAAATAATACAGAGAATTCCCATGTATAATTCACCCAGTTTCTCCCAATAGTAACTGTATTAGTCTGTTTTTACACTGCTGATAAAAGACTAAAGACATACCTGAGACTGGGCAATTTACAAAAGAAAGAGGTTTATTGGACTTACAGTTCCACATGTTCTTGAATGCTTTGCTGCTTAGAAATTTCTTCCTCCAGATACCCTAAATCATCTCTCTCAAATTCAAAGTTCTGGGAATCTCTAGGGCAGGGGCAAAATGCCACCAGTCTCTTTGTTAAAACATAACAAGAGTCACCTTTGCTCCAGTTCCCAACAAGATCCTCATCTCCATCTGAGACCACCTCAGCCTGGACCTTGTTGTTCATATCGCTATCAGCATTTTTGTCAAAGTCATTCAACAAGTGCCTAGAAAGTTCCAAACTTTCCCACATTTTTCTGTCTTCTTCCAAGCCTTCCAAACTGTTCCAACCTCTGCCTGTTACCCAGTTCCAAAGCTGCTTCTATATTTTCGGGTATCTTTTCAGCAGTGCCCCACTCTACTGGTACCAATTTACTGTATTAGCCCATTTTCATGCTGCTAAGACATACCTAAGACTGGGCAATTTACAAAGGAAAGAGGTTTATTGGATTTACAGTTCCACGTGGCTGGGGAGGCCTCATAATCATGGCAGAAGGTGAAAGGCACACCTCACATGGTGGCAGACAGGAGAAGAGAACTTGTGTAGGGAAACTCCCCCTTATAAAACCATCAGATCTCATGAGACATATTCACCATCATGAGAACAACACAGGAAAGACCTGCCCCCATGATTCAATTACCTCCCACCGGGTCCCTCCCACAACACATGGGAATTCAAGATGAGATTTCAGTGGGGAAACAGCCAAACCATATTTATAGGGAAACTCCCCCTTATAAAACCATCAGATCTCATGAGACATATTCACCATCATGAGAACAACACAGGAAAGACCTGCCCCCATGATTCAATTACCTCCCACCGGGTCCCTCCCACAACACATGGGAATTCAAGATGAGATTTCAGTGGGGACACAGCCAAACCATATCAGTAACCTCTTGTAAAACCACTGTCCACTATTAAAACCAGGATAGTGATATTAATATAGTTAAGAGAGAACACTTCTATTACGAGGATTCCTCATGATGTCCTATTATAGCCAAATCGACTTACCTTCTGTCTCCATCCCTCCTTCACTCTTGGTAACCACTAATCTGTTCTCCATCTTGATAGTTTTAATAGATGTGTAGTGATAGCCCATTGTGGTTTTTATTTGTATTTCCCTAATGGCTAATGATGTTGAACATCTTTTTGTGTGCTAACTGCTTTTTTCTGTGCTTATTTGCTATATGTCCTCCTTAGTGAACTGTCTGTTCATGTTGTTTGCCCATTTTCTAGAGGATTGCTTTTCACTGTTGAGTTCTGAGAAACTTTATATATTCTAGATACTAGTCTTTTGTTAGGTATGTGGTTTGAAAATATTTTTTCCCACGCTACAGTTTGTCTTTATATCCTCTTAAGAGAGTTTTTGTGGAGTAAAAGTTTTTAATTTTGATAGAGTGCAATTTACAGTTTTTCCTTTTAGGGACTGTGGTTTTAGTGTCAATTCTAAGACTTTTTCGCCGAGCCCTGAAGTCTAAAGATTTTCTCATATTGTTTCTTTTAATTTTACGGTCGCACATTTTATATTTAAGTTCATGATCCATTTCAAGTTAATTTTTGTATAAAGTATGAGACTTAGATCAGGGTTTTGTTTCATTTTTGTTGTTGTTGTTTGTTTGTTTTCCTATGGATATCCAATTGCTTCTCTACCATTTGTTGTGAAAGATAACCTTTCTTACACTGAGTTTCCTTTACACTTTTGTCAAAAATCAGTTAGGCTCATTTGTGTGTCTGTTTCTGAATTCTTTATTCTGTTGCATTCATCTATGTGTCTATCTCTCCACAAATAGCACACAGTCTGGATTACTGTAGCTATATAAGTCTTGAAATTTATTCCTCCTACTTTATTCTTTTTCAAAATTGTTTTAACTATTTTACTTTCTTTGACTTTCCATGTAAATTTTTGAATAATCTTCTCTATATCTATAAAATATCTTGCTAGAAATTTGATAGGAATTGCATTAAACCTATATATATTTTTGTGAGAATTGACTATATTATTATGTTGAGTCTTGCAATCCATAAACATGGTATGTCTCTCCATTTATTCAGATCTTTGATTTCTTTCATCAGTTTTGCAGTTTTTAGCATATAAGTCCCGTACATGTTTTATTAGATTTACAATTAAGTATTTTTTTCCTTTGAGAAATTTTAAATGATACTGTATATTAAATTCCAGTGGTCATATGTTCATTGCTAATATATAGAAATACAACTGTTTTTTTGTTTTTGTTTTTGTTTTTTTTTTTAGGGCTAAGTAGATTTTCTTTTTTTTTTTTATTATTATACTTTAAGTTCTAGGGTACATATGCATAATGTGCAGGTTTGTTACATATGTATACTTGTGCCATGTTGCTGTGCTGCACCCATCAACTCGTCAGCACCCATCAACTCGTCATTTACATCAGGTATAACTCCCAATGCAATCCCTTCCCCCTCCCCCCTCCCCATGATAGGCCACGGTGTGTGATGTTCCCCTTCCCGAGTCCAAGTGATCTCATTGTTCAGTTCCCACCTATAAGTGAGAACATGCGGTGTTTGGTTTTCTGTTCTTGTGATAGTTTGCTAAGAATGATGGTTTCCAGCTGCATCCATGTCCCTACAAAGGACACAAACTCATCCTTTTTGATGGCTGCATAGTATTCCATGGTGTATATGTGCCACATTTTCTTAATCCAGTCTGTCACTGATGGACATTTGGGTTGATTCCAAGTCTTTGCTATTGTGAATAGTGCCGCAATAAACATACGTGTGCATGTGTCTTTATAGCAGCATGATTTATAATCCTTTGGGTATATACCCAGTAATGGGATGGCTGGGTCATATGGTACATCTAGTTCTAGATCCTTGAGGAATCGCCATACTGTTTTCCATAATGGTTGAACTAGTTTACAATCCCACCAACAGTGTAAAAGTGTTCCTATTTCTCCACATCCTCTCCAGCACCTGTTGTTTCCTGACTTTTGAATGATCGCCATTCTAACTGGTGTGAGATGGTATCTCATTGTGGTTTTGATTTGCATTTCTCTGATGGCCAGTGATGATGAGCATTTTTTCATGTGTCTGTTGGCTGTATGAATGTCTTCTTTTGAGAAATGTCTGTTCATATCCTTTGCCCACTTTTTGATGGGGTTGTTTGTTTTTTTCTTGTAAATTTGTTTGAGTTCTTTGTAGGTTCTGGATATTAGCCCTTTGTCAGATGAGTAGATTGCAAAAATTTTCTCCCATTCTGTAGGTTGCCTGTTCACTCTGATGGTAGTTTCTTTTGCTGTGCAGAAGCTCTTTAGTTTAATGAGATCCCATTTGTCAATTTTGGCTTTTGCTGCCGTTGCTTTTGGTGTTTTAGACATGAAGTCTTTGCCCATGCCTATGTCCTGAATGGTACTACCTAGGTTTTCCTCTAGGATTTTTATGGTATTAGGTCTAACATTTAAGTCTCTAATCCATCTTGAATTAATTTTCATATAAGGAGTAAGGAAAGGATCCAGTTTCAGCTTTCTACTTACAGCTAGCCAATTTTCCCAGCCCCATTTATTAAATAGGGAATCCTTTCCCCATTTCTTGTTTCTCTCAGGTTTGTCAAAGATCAGATGGCTGTAGATGTGTGGTATTATTTCTGAGGACTTGGTTCTGTTCCATTGGTCTATATCTCTGTTTTGGTACCAGTACCATGCTGTTTTGGTTACTGTAGCCTTGTAGTATAGTTTGAAGTCAGGTAGCATGATGCCTCCAGCTTTGTTCTTTTGACTTAGGATTGTCTTGGAGATGCGGGCTCTTTTTTGGTTCCATATGAACTTTAAAGCAGTTTTTTCCAATTCTGTGAAGAAACTCATTGGTAGCTTGATGGGGATGGCATTGAATCTATAAATTACCTTGGGCAGTATGGCCATTTTCATGATATTGATTCTTCCTATCCATGAGCATGGTATGTTCTTCCATTTGTTTGTGTCCTCTTTTATTTCACTGAGCAGTGGTTTGTAGTTTTCCTTGAAGAGGTCCTTTACATCCCTTGTAAGTTGGATTCCTAGGTATTTTATTCTCTTTGAAGCGATTGTGAATGGAAGTTCATTCCTGATTTGGCTCTCTGTTTGTCTGTTACTGGTGTATAAGAATGCTTGTGATTTTTGCACATTAATTTTGTATCCTGAGACTTTGCTGAAGTTGCTTATCAGCTTAAGGAGATTTTGGGCTGAGACAATGGGGTTTTCTAAATATACAATCATGTCATCTGCAAAGAGGGACAATTTGACTTCTTCTTTTCCTAACTGAATACCCTTGAAGAAATACAACTGATTTTTGTGTTTATTTTGTATCCTTTGACCTTGCTTAACTCTCTTATTAGTTCTAGGAGTCTTTTTAAAAAATAAATTCCTTGGAATATTCTACATAAACAATTATTTTATCTATAAATAGGGACAGTTTTGGTTTTTTTCCTTTCCAGCCTGTATGTCTTTAGCTCATTTTCTTAACTTATTGCACTGGCTAAAACTTCCAGCAATATGTTGAATGACAGTATTGACGCCAGACATGTTTGCGTCATTTCCAATCATATAGGAAAAGCATTCAGCTTTCCCCCATGAAGTATATTATTATTTGCCCTTTATCAGGTTTAGGAAGTTCTTTCTATTCCTATTTTTCTCAGCATTTTATCATGAATGCGTGTTGAATTTTGTCAAGTGCTTTTCTGCAGTGATTGATACGATTATGTGATGTTTCTTCTTTAGCCTATTAATGTGGTGACGAATAGGTTAAAGATTGACTGATTTCCAGTCAATCCAGTGATTTTTTGCTACAATGATTGATCTTCAAATACTGAGTCAGCCTGGAATAAACTCTACTTGTCATGTAGTACTATTAATTTTATATATTGCTGAATTCTATTTGCCGATACATTAAGAATTTTTGAATCTGTAGCCATAAGGGATATTTCTCTGTATTCTTATTTTTTTTGTACTGTCATTGGTTTTGGTATTAGGGTAATACTAGCTTCATAAAATGAATTGGGAACTGTTCTCTTGTTTTTTATTTTTTTGGAAGAGATGTGTAGAATTGCTTTGTTGATTTATTAATCTTTTCAAAGAATGAAATTGTATTAGATTGTTCTTGCACTGCTATAAAGAAATACCTGAGACTGGGTAATTTATAAAGAAAAGGGGTTTAATTGGCTCACGGTTCTGCAGGCTTACAGGAAGCATTGCTGGGGAGGTCTCAGGAAACTTACAATCATGGTGAAAGGGGAAGGGGAAGCAGGCACATCTTACATGGCCAAAGCAGGAAGAAGAGAGTGAGAGAGGGGAGGTGCTACACACTTTTAAACAATCAGATCTTGTGAGAACTCCATCCCGAGACAACACTTGGGGGACGGTGCTAAACCATCAGAAACCACCCCCATGATCCAATCACTTCCGACAATGCCCCACCTTCAACGTTGGGGAATACAAATCAGCATGTGATGTGGGTGGGGACACAGAGCCAAACCCTGTCAGGGATCTTTGTTTCATTAATTTTCTCCACTGTTTTTCTGTTTTCAATTTCATTTATGCTCTTTATTATTTCTTTCCTTTGTTTGCTTTGTGTTTATTTTGCTTTTCTTTTATTGTATTTATTTTACTTTGGGTTCTCGAGGTGAAAGCTTTGATTATTGATTTGAGACTTTTGGTCCTTTCTAATACATGTGTCAGCACTCCATTAGCTGTGTCCTACAAATTTTGATATGCTATATTTTCATTTTCATTTAGTATAATGCATTTTAAGATTTCTCCTAAGAGTTCCTCTTTGATTCATGGATTATATAGAGGTGTGTTATTTAACAATTTTGAGACTCCTACTTTTATTTATGTACAGTGTTTTTGAGTGTATCCCTTTGTATAGCTTTCTTTAGTGGTCTCTTTAGATATTACATTATATGGACATAACTTGTCACAGTCTACTGGTGTCGTCACTTTACTAGTTCAAGTGGAATACAGAAATCTTATCTCCTTTTACTCTCCCATTTTTAATTGTTTTAAATATTTCCTCTATGCACATTTAGAATTACATCAGACATTATTATATTTTTTGTTTCAACCATCAAACATAATTTAGTAAACTCAAGAGAAGAATGTTGTATTTACATGTTTTTGCTTACCGTGCTCTTTCCTCTTTTCTGACATTCCAGAGAACTCCTTTTAGCCATTATTTTAGGGTAGGTCTGCTTGTGACAAATTCTCTTAGTTTTCCTTAATCTGAGAATGTCTTGATTTGTGATTCATTACTGAAGGATATTTTCTCTGGGTATGAATGCTGGATTGACAGTTCTTTTCTTTCAGCACATGAAAAATATTTTGCTATTTTTCTTCACCTCCATGGTTTCTCAGCAGAGACTATTTCTTTGATGAGCCTTTCTATTTTTTGATTTGTTTCAAGCATGTTCCTAATTGTTCACTGACGCATTTTATCATGACTGCTTTAAAATCTTTGTCAGATAATTCTAACACCTCTGTCATTTTGGTGTTGGCCTGTATTGACTGCCTCCTTTTTTCATTCAGTCTAAGATCTTCTTGGCTTTGTGTATTATGAGTTATTCTGAATAAACATTTTGAGTTATTCTGAATAAATATTTTGTATTATGTAATGAGATTCTGAATGTTATTTAAATCTACTTTTTTTTTTTCTTTTTTTGATACAGGGTCTTGCTCTGTTGCCCAGACTGCCAGGCTGGAGTGTGGTGGTGCAATCACAGCTGACTGTAGCCTGGATCTCCTGATCTCCAAGGCTCAAGTGATCCTCCCATCTCAGTCTCTCCAGTAGCTGGGACTACAGGCACATGCCACCATGCCTGGCTATTTTTTGTTTGTTTGTTTTAGTAGAGATGGGGTCTCCTTATGTTGGTCAGGCTGATCCTGAATTCCTGGGCTCATGCAATCTTCCTGTCTTGCCCTCCCAAAGTGCTGGGATTACAGGTGTGAGCCACTACAACCAGCCTAAATCTTCTTTTTCTAAATGGCTTTCTTTGCCATGCCTCTGGCAAAGGAAAGATTGAGGTGCTGCCCTGTTACTGCAAGGTGGGGACAGAAGTCTACGTTTCCTACTCGGGTCTCCTGACAGCTGAGGTGTGCAGTGCTGCCTTACTGTTGACCTCCACATAGTCTCTGCTCACATCATGAAGGGAAAGGGGTAATTACTGCCCAGGAGGGATAAAAATCTAAGCTCCTTACTTGGCCTTCTCTGAAACCACCCCAACAGGAGTGCTAGGATGCCTCCTTAGGGCTTCATGGGGTAGAAGTCTGGGTTCCCCACCAGGCCTCTGATGGCAAGGGTGAGGGTGGGTCCACATTTCCTTCTGTGGTGTTTGGCTAGAGGATTGTCTAAAAGTTTTCTGTCTTGCTAGGATGTTCCTGTTTTGGTCTTTTGACTAAGAGAGAGCAGGCTCCATTGGAGCTTTGGTCTATGCTGTTGACATTTCCTATTTGCCACCTTTTTCAGCTCCACGTCTGGGATACACGAAGCAAAATGAAAACCCATGAAACTTACCGCTATGCTGTTGCTATGGCCTGGGGGTTTCTAGCCAGTCTGTTTTCTTCTCTCTACCTTTCATCTTTATATTTTTAAATATATAATATTCAAGGTTTTTAGTTTGACTTAGGGGAAGAAATACAAAAAAGTGTGTCTACTCAACCTTCCAAAAGTGGAAATCTCCTACTCAGCTATTTTTATTAAGCATCCTATCATCTTAGGAATTAAAAAACAAAAATCACTGGATCCCAACAAAGCAGTTAGTATTCTTGCTAAAATCATGGAACATCAAACACCTTGGTTATAAAAACACAATTTAGTCTAAATTAACCACAAGGAATTTGCTAATAAGGCCTGCAAGAAATATTATGGGTTTTGTGAATTTTGTTTCTTTCTCTAATTACCTGACATATTATAGTTTTAAAATTAGAATATCAACATTTTCACTTATAGTTAGATAAAGCATGGATGCTAATGTTCGGTCATTCCATTGGTTTGTTCTTACTATATTTAAAATGGTGGCATCTGAGAAGCCCTGCAAAGTGTTTGAAGGTAAAATAAATAATAAAGAAATTTTCAGCAAGTTATTTTTCAGTGTGTATGCAGCAGACTTGTAGACCTGTACTGACTATACTCAGATAAGGCCAAACCTAAGGTAGGTAAAAATTTGAGAACAGTAATCATCATTTAAGTTGAATATCCCAAATAAACTATTTGCTGTTTATTTTAGTTTACTTCTTAATTTACTCAGGGTGTTGGAGAAGTGATAGGGTGGAAGAAATGCAAAAATTATACTGCGAGTACAATACAGTACAGTTGTTTGAATACTTATCTTTATGGACAATTCTAGAGTGAAATGGCAAGTGATAAAAATGTGCTCCAACACAAAACACTGCCTTACATGGGAGACTGCATTAAATTATTTATCTTCTTTAGAAGGAAAAACATATACTACAAAGAAAGTAAAAACGTTAGTAAGAAGAATGAATATTTATCCTAGTGATAAAGAGTAGCTCATAAAGTTGGCTTTAGCATTTATACCATTTGTATTATGCACACAATTTTTCAAAAACTTCGCACTTCAAAATAATTTTTCCATGCAATCTCCATAACCATCATTTTTAATAGCTGCATGATAGTCCTTTGGGCATTATACCATAATTCAATTCTCTAAGTAATCCATTATTGCTAAATATTTAGCTCAGTTACAGTGTTTCACTTCTATAAATAATGAGTGACAAGTGTTTTGCTTATTGTTTTCACCCTATCACTACTTTGGATTATTTACTTAAGCAAGAGACCCTGAAGTAGAATTACTGAATCAATGGTATGATAAATTTTTATGACTTCTCATAAGAATTGCTAAATTCTTTCCCAATGGAGTTGCACAGCTTTGCAATACTACCATCAATGTATGCAAATAGGAGCATGTCTGCACCCTCTCCAGCAAGTTACTGTTGTTTTTTAAAGGCGATTTTTAAGTTGAAATATTCATAACTTAATTTGCAATGATTTAATTAGCAGTTATTTACTAGATTTATTTCTTTGGTGAATTATCTGTTATCGACTTTAGTCATTAATTCCTTGAGATTTGGAAGTTTAATCAATTTGAATCAATTCTTTATAATAATAAAAAACCTGCAAATTGTTTTCTAGTCTTTTAAAATTTGTTAATATAATAAGGTTATGATTTTTATACAGTTAAAATTTCTGATCCTTTTTTCTTTTTTTTTTTTGGAGAAGGGGTCTTGCTATGTTGTCCAGGCTGAAGTGCAGTGGCTACTCACAGGTGTGATCCCATTACTAATAAGCATGAGAGTTCTGATCTGCTGTTTTCAACTTGTGACATTTCACCCCTCCTTATGCAACCTGGTGGTCCCTGGCTCTTGGGAGGTCATCACAATGATGACAAACTTAGTGCAGACACCCAATTGACGTAGCGCATTACAGCCCAGAACTCCTGGACTCAAGTGATCCTTTTGCCTCAGCCTCCCGAGTAGCTGGGATGATAGGTGTGCACCACCACACCCTGCTGATTCTTTTCTGTGTGATTTGTTTAGTTTATTCTAGGCTTAGGATCTCATTCACTGTAATTCCGCATTTTTCTTTTTATATGTATTTATTTATAAAATTTTCCATCCAATATAAATTAGTTCAGCATTTGTTTAGAGAGGAAGGGCAAAGTTATTTTTTTAATTGCTAAGAATTTATCTTAATATGATTTCCATGAATATTCCTGCCCTTCCCTATTGTTTTATCACGTAAGAAACTGCTAGTATGCCAGGTCCTCTGGCTGTTTATTTCAGTCCACTAATCCTTACTTAGCCTTGTATCATTACTGTTTCAATAACTGTAGCAATACAGAAGTAGTATAAAGTCAATAGCTGCTTGTTAAATGAATACTGAATCTGGCAGGGCTGATAGCCTTCAGTACTATTTTTAAAGAGTTTTCCTTAATATTCTTCCCCCTGCTTGTTATTTTTGAACAATGTCAAATCTACAGAAAAGCTAAAATCATAATACAATGAACATCTGTATATATCCTTCACCTTGAGTCACCAATTATTAATAGTTTGTCACATTTTATTTTCTCTGTGTATCTTTATATACATACAACACACGCACACACACTTCTTTTCCTGAATCATGTGAAAATAACCCATGGGCCAGGCGTAGTGGCTCACACGTGTAATCCCAGTACTTTGGGAGGCCAAGGTGGGCAGATTACCTGAGATCAGGAGTTCAAGACCAGCCTGACCAACATGGCAAAATCCCGTCTCTACTAGAAATGCAAAAATTAGCTGGGCATGATGATGGGCACCTGTAATCCCAGCTAGTTAGGAGGCTGAGGCAGGAGAATTGCTTGAACCCAGGAGGCAGAGGTTGCAGTGAGCCAAGATTGCACCACTGCACTCCAGCCTAGGGGACAGAGTGAGGCTCCAACTCAAAAAAAAAAAAAAAAAAAAAGAAAGAAAGAAAAGAAAGTAACCCCCCACAAATATCATAACACCTAGCCCCTAAATATTTCAATATATAGCTCTTAAGAACAAGGACATTCTTTTTTGTAACCATAACAGCATTACTATATTCAATACTATTATCCAATACACACTCAATATTGAAATTCAATATTCCCATAATTAACTTCAAAGCTTAAAAACTGATCAAGCATCACCCATTGAGAAAATATGTGCAAACCACACATCTGATAAAAGTCTAATATCCAGCATCTATAAGGAACTTAAACGAATTAAAAAAAAAATTAAAAAGTGGGCAAAGGACATGAACAGACACTTTTCTAAAGAAGACATACATATGGCCAACAAGCATATTAAAAAAAAGCTCAGTGTCACTGATCATTAGAGAAATGCAAATAAAACTACAATGAGATACCATATCATACCAGTCAAAATGGCTATTACTAAAAAGTCAAAAAATAACAGATGCTAGTTGGGTTGCAGAGAAAAGGGAACACTGAATACACTGTTGGTGAGAGTGTAAATTAGTTCAGCCACTGTGGAAAGCAGAAGACAATTCCTCAAAGAGCTAAAAACAGAATTACCATTCAATCCAGTAGTCCCATTACTGGGTATATACCCAGAGGAATAGAAATCATTCTACCGTAAAGACACATGCACACAAATGTTCATTACTATACTACTCACAACAGCAAAGACATGGAATCAACCTAAATGCCCACCAATGGTAGACTGTATAAAGAAAATGTGGTACATACCCACCATGGAAAACTATGCAGCCATAAAAAAGAATGAGATAATGTTTTTGCAGGATCATGGATGGAGCTGGGGGCCATTATCCTTAGCAAACTAGTGTAGGAACAGACAACCAAACGCCACATCTTCTCACTTATAACTGGGAGCTAAACAATAAGAATTCATGAACACAAAGAAGGGAATGACAGACACTGGGGCCTACTTGAGGATGGAGCATGGGAGGACGGAGAGGAGCAGAAAAGATAACTATTCAGTACTAGGCTTAGTACCTAGGTGACAAAATAATATGTACAACAAACCCTGGTGACACAAGTTTACCTATATAACAAACCTGCACACGTACCCCTGAACCCAAAAAAAAAGTTAAAAAAAAAGGATGAACCATTACATTAGTTATGTGTCTCTAACATCTTTCAATATGTCTTCCTTCCTTCCTCTCTTCCTTCTTCTCCTTTCTTCTTTCCTTTCTCTTTCTTTCCTCCTCCTCCCTCCTCTCCCATTCCTCTCTTTTTATCTTTTATGACATGACATTTAAAAAAAATTCCAGGCCAGTTGTTTTACAGAATGCTTTTAAATTTGGATTTGTCTTACCTTCATTTGTGTAATTATGCCACTACATCCAGCTAATTTTTGTGTGTTATTCTTGACAAGTTTTGAAATCCTTTTATGCCCTAGTCTTATCTCTTGGAATAAGAGACTCATCAAATTGGAATTTTGTCAGTAACCTATTATATAAATAAAATTTAAAAATATTTCACAAAAATGACACTAAACCTTAAAATCAATGTATAAAGAATGACATCTTTACATTATCTAAAGGAAAACAGTATATATTTCTTTTAGTTATCTTCACTTGTGTCTCAAAATTTAAAACATCTTCATATAGATACTAATAATACACTTCTCATTAAGAATACTTTAGTTACATTATTTCACTATTGAGAATTTTTAAATTATATTTTCTTATTGGTTATAAACTAGAGTCACCCTCTAACTACAGGATAACTGTTTTTTTAAAAATCGATCTTGTTTGCTGTCACTTTACTAAACTTTAGAATTACTTTTCTTAATTTCCTTTATTTTGTTAATTTTCCTACATTTGCAGTCAAAATAGCTAAATATGATGATAATAATATACCATGTGAGGTGCCGAAGGCTCAGAGATTCATCCCCAGCGGAAGGAGCAGCAAAGCTCACGGGGAGGTGGGACCTCAGACGGGCTTTGAAAGGTATCTGGGTGTTAGGTGATACAGGGGCAGGGATCATGGTGATAAGGATGGAGGAACAACCAATGTTCCAGGAAGAAGGAAAAGCGTGAGAGGATTCAGAGAGAAGGGAGGACCAGCGAGGGCAATGGCAAGTAGCACAGTGTGGCTGGAGGGCAAGGTACATGGAGGGAAGAAGAAAGAGAAAGAAATGGAAAATACACTGGTAACATTACTGCAGAGAGCCCTAAATGTCAAGCTTGGAAGTATGTTCTGAACTTTTGAAAGAGTAGGAAACTGTCAGAAATTTTTAAGAGATTCCTATGGCAGAAAGAGATCAGAATGGTGCAAGTAGGACTCGAGAAGGGGATAGAATCTTCAATGGACACGACTGGCTGTTGGGGGAAGAGGAGAACAGCGGCATGTGTATTGAGTTGGATGGTGGCCTCAAAAAGGAGATGTCCCTGTCCTAAGCCCCAAAACCTGAAGGTGGTCTTATTTGGAAAAGAGGTCTTTGTGGCTTTGCTAATATAATTACATTAAGGATCTTGAGATGAGATCATTTAGATCAGCCGTGTGAGCCCAAGGTCCCATAACAAATGTACTCATAAGAGAAAATCTGAGGACGATTTGAGACAGATAAAAGAGAAGACACAGAGAAGAGGAGGGGGCATGAGATCACTGGGGCAGAGACTGCAGTGAGGTACTTACAAGTCAAGAGCGCTGACAGCCACCACAAGCTGAAAAAGGCAAAGAATGGGTTATTTCCCTAGACTGCCGAGAGGGAACACACCCCTGCTGGATTTTGGACTTCTGGCCTCCAGAACTGTGAAAGAACAAACTTCTGTTGGTCAGGTCAACCCACAGTTCATAATCTGTTACAGCAGCCCTAAGAAACAAATACAGCCTTCTTTCCACAAAATCAAAAGTTTGGAAGAGAGCTGATTTGGAGAGAAGTGCTTAGAAACGGATCCACATAATTTATATAGTCTGAGGAAAAATTATGGCGTTGGATTAAGACACAGTAAGTTCGGCAGAAAAAGTAGGGCAAAGTCTTTTCCTTTCTCACATCCTTAGCTCAGGATCACTAGTCTTGTCTGTTTGCCTAGGGATGAATTTCGAGAGCTTGCTTAAAATGTACATTCTTGGACCCCCATCTGTAGACATTCTGATTTATTTGTTCTGAGGTGGGGCTCAAAAATCCACAGTTTCTAAACCATCCCATTAACACAAGAGTGGGCAAACTTTTTCTGTAAAGGGCCATATCTGTAAATATTTTAGGCTTTGTGGGTCATACAGTCTCTATCACAGCTACTCAATTCTGCTACTGTTTGCAAAAGCATCCAATGACAATACATAAACAAATGAGCATGACTGTGTTCAATAAAATTTTATTTATGCACACTGAAATTTGAATTTCATATAATTTTCACATGTCATGAAATATTATGCTTCTTTTGATTCCCCCCAACCATTTAGTGATGTATTAAAAACAGGTGGTGAGCCAGATTTGGTCCACGGGTCACAGTTTGCCAACCTCAGCTTAAGGATGCTGCACTTTGCGAATCGCTGCTTTAAATGTTAGGGCTGAGAATTTTCAAGCCAGTGGCATGTCATGAACCAGCAAGAGAGAAAGGAATACACCAGGATAATCCTCAGCAAGTTGGCAGTGTCTTCTAAAACAGCAGCCCATAATGTGCCACCACTTTTATAGAAGGGTGTTGCTCATGGGTACATGGTCCTTCAGGCATGCCATAGACTTAAAAATAAACTGAGAGCCATTGTGCTGGAGTAGTGATTGGCAAACCCAGCTTATCGACTGGGTTGGGCCTAGATGAGAAAGCCTGGTTTCTACTAGTTTAATTCCACCATTTTTCTCCCATTGAAGAATGGCTGGAGAATGATGGAGACAGTCTCAAATTCACTCTGATTTATAGGAATAAGTTCTTCATAGACATCAGTTAAATGTAATTAGCAATAAATGGCTTTTGCTATATCTCTTAATGTTGAACTGTGAACTGCCACCAAAAATATTAGGAAATTACTGCTTAGAGAATGGGCAGTTGCCTTCCCCATCCCTGAGCAATCATCACTGCTGTCTTCTCTCAGTACCTCTTGCTTTGAGTTAGCGCAGCTGGGATATATTTATTTTCAAGCCTCTCTACCTGGGTTGCAGACACAAGCAAGTATGCATTACAGAAATACATGACAAAACCAAGATTCAATAAGATCTCAACAAGCTGGAACTCTGGGCTCGATATAACAAGATGAAATTTAACTAGGACAAATGTAATTGTCTGCATTTACATTTAAAGAGATTCAATTATAAAAGCACAAGTTGGGGGAGAGACGGCTTTACAAGCAGCTGCGTGATGCAGCAGTTCAGAGGATAAAAGGCCTCAGGGATGTTTTTAACTAGAGTCTCAACAAGAGCTAGGGAGATGGGGCTGCTGAAGTACTTAATATAATTTTGGCTGCATTAATGCAATTACGATGTCCAGATGAATACAAGAGTCCACTGTACTCTGAAATAATCATATGATATGTAGAGTCCTTTGGCTATTCTAGGCATTAGGTTTTTAAAAGAACATTAAAATAAGATAGTAGGAATGGTATTTAGCAATGGGACTGTAACCAGAAGAGGAGGAGGACCAGGGTAAGAAAGAGCCTGAAAAAAGGGTTTCATTAAGGACATCTGAGGGAGCTGGGGTTGTCAGCAGTGCTTTTGAGGAAGTACAGTCAGTCGCTGCTTGGTATTTGCAGGTGAATGGCACCAGGACACTTCCCACCCTCAAAGTTACCAACATCCTCACAAAATCCTCCTGTCGGCCCTCTATGCATGCGGGTTTTGCATCCTGTGAATACTGTATTTTTGATTGGTGTTTGGTTGTGGACATGGAACCTGCCCATATGGAGTGCCTACTGCACTTACTGAAAAAAATCCACGCATAAGTGGACCTGAACTGTTGAAAACTGTGTTGTTCAAGGGCACTGTACTTGGAAAAACTTGAAAATCAGAGAAATGGCATGGTTTGAAAGTTAAACTACAAAATCAAAGCATAATGGGTCAGGGCCATAAATGCATAAGGTCTATATACATTTGCACTCCTGGAAACCAGATATCCAGATTGAACATGTGTGTTCAGCAGAGGTGTGTATGTCCACAAGGAGCAGGAGCAAAAGTGGGATGACAGAAGCAAACATATGCCTTGCCTATCCTGCCTTGTCCAGAAGAGAAGGCCTGTCCATCTAAGAAAGACCAGAACATTCAACTATAGCTGAAGCCATCACACATTTAAATTATGTGACTTTAGTCCTTTTTTTTTTTCTTTTCCAACTTTTAAGTTCAGGGGTACCTGTGCATGATGTGGCAGTTTGTTACATGGGTAAATGTGTGCTGCGGTGGTTTGCTGCACAGATAATCCCATCACCTAGGTATTAAGTCCACTTAAGTCCATTCTTGTTCTGACTCCATGTTCTCCTAGCAACAGGGGTAGCCTTTGGATAACGTGACTTCCGTTCAGTTTCCCTAATGGGAGAAGAGGACGTCATAGATTTCTTATTGACATTTTTGAATTAATAAACTTTTTTAGAGCAGTTTTAAGTTCACAGCAAAATTGAGAGGAAAGTACAGAAAGTTCCCATTTTCCCCCTTCCCTCAACCTGTACAACCTTTCCCACTGCCGACATCGCCCAACACAGTTACAACTGATGAACCTACACTGAGACATCGTCATCAGCCAAAGACCACATTTTACACTAGGGGTCACTCTTGGTATTACGCCTTCTAAGGGTTTTGACATATGTAGAATGACATGCAGAGTCACCATTATAGCACCATACAAGGTAGTTTCACTGCCTTAAAAATCCTGTGTTCTCTCTACTCATCCTTCCCTTCCTCCAACCCCTGGCAACCACTGATCTTTTTACTGTCTCCACAATTTTGTCTTTTCCAAAATGTCATATAGTTGGAATCACAGAGTATGTAGTCTTTTCAGATTGGCTTCTTTCACTTAGTGGTGTGCATTTAAGCTTCTTCCATGTCTTTTCTTTTTTGCTGAGCACCCTCTGTCCTCATACTCCATATGTCTTTTCGTGGCTTGATAGCTCATGTCTTTTTAGCACTGAACGATATTCCATTTCTAGATGTGCCACAGTTTATCCATTCACCTACTGAAAGTCATCATTGCTTCCAAGTTTTGGCAAGTATTAATAAAGCTGCTATAAAGATCTATATGCAGGTTTCGGTGTGGATAAAAGTTTTTAATTCATCTGGATAAACACCAAGGAGTGTGATTACTGAGTTGTGTGATAAGAATATGTTTAGTTTTGTAAGAAACTGCCAAACCGTCTTCCTAAGTGACTGTACCATTTTGCATTCCTACCAGCAATTACTGTTGTTCCACTTCCTCACCAGCATTTGGTGTTGTCAGTGTTCTGGATCTTGGCCATTTTAATAGGTACATAGTGATTTCTTGTTTCAATTTGCAATTTCCTAATAACATATGATGTTGAACCTCTTTTCATATGCTTATTTGCCATCTGTGTATCTTCTTTGAGGAGGTGTCTGTTCAGGTCTTTTGCCTGTTTTTTAATTGGGTTGTTTTCTTATTTTTGAGATTTAAAAGTTCTTTGTATATTTTGGATAACAGTTCTTGCAAATATTTTCTCCCAGTCTGTGGCGTGTCTTCTCCTTTGCTTGACATTGTCTTTTGCAGAGCAGAAGTTTTTAATTTTAAGGAAGTACAGCTTATTAACTGTCTCTTTCATGGAGCTTGTCTTCGCTCTTGTTTCTAAAAAATCATCACCACACCCAAGGTCATCTAGGCTTTCTCCAAGGTATCTTTAAACATTTTTAAAATTTTATTTTTTTAGAAAAGTTTTTGATTGACAGAAAAACTGAGATGATAGTGTGGAGTTCCCATATAGCCCCCATGCAGTTTCCCCTACTATCTTACATTAGTATGATACATTTGTCACAACTAATGAAACAATGTTGATACATTATTATTAACTAAAGTCCACACTGTATTCAGATTTCCTTGATTTGCTTAATGTCCCTTCTCTGTTCCAGGGTCTTATCCTGGATACCATATTACATTTAGTCTTTATGTCTCCTCAGGCTCTTCCTGGCTGTGATGTTTCCCAGACTTTCCTTGTTTTCAATGACCTTGCTGTTTCAAGGAGTACTGGTCAAGTATTTTATAGAATACACCTCAATTGGGATTGGTCTGATGTTTTTCACTTGATCACACTGGAGCTATGGGTTTTTGGGAAGAAAACCACAGAAGTAAAGCATCATTTCCATCACATCATATCAAGGGTATATACTAGTAACAGGACTTATCACTGTTGATGTTGACCTTGATAAACTGGGTAAAGTAGTATTTGTTAGGTTTCTCCACTGTAGTTACTCTTTTTTTTTTCCTCCTTTGCATACTTCACTCTTTGGAAGGTCATTATGAGCAGCCTATACTGAAAGAGTGAAGCGTTATGTACTACTTCCTTGAGGCGGGAGTATCGACAAAACTTATTTGGGATTCTTCTGCAAGGCGATTTATTCATTTTTTCCTCTTTATTTATCAAATCATTTATTTATATACATATGGACTCATGGGCATTTATTTTATAGTTTGGGTTAACCATCCAATACTACTTTACTTTGTTGTTTAAGTTGTCCCCAGCTTTAGCCACTGGCAGCTCCTTCTGTTAGATCTTGTGCTCCTTTGACATGTTGCCATCAGTGAGGTTTTTTACTTCTTCACTTTCTGCTTTCTGGTATTATAAGATTCTCCAGGCTCATCCTGTGTATTTCCTGACTCATTCCTAGAATCAATCATTTTTCCAGGCCCTGATTCCTTTTACTAGAAAATAGTATTAAAAACCAAAGTCTGGTTGGTGGGTGTTCTTCTTGCTACTGGGTTATTGTTGTTTCTAGCCCATCTTGGCCGATAGAGCAAGAAAATATATGTGTGCATACTAACCCACGTATATACACATATCTATAAATATGGCATCTAGGCCAGGTGCGGTGGCACACACCTGTAATCCCAGCACTTTGGGAGGCTGAGGCAGGTAGACTGCTCAAGCCCAGGAGTTTGAGACCAGCCTGGGCAACATGGGGAAACCCTGTCTCCACAAAAAAAAAAAAAAAAAAAAAAAAACCCACAAAAATTAGCCAGGCATGGTGATGTAGTCCCAGCTACTTGGGAGGCTGAAGTGGGAGGATCCTTTTACCTGGGAGGCCAGGGTTGCAGTGATCTGAGATCATGCTGCCGCACTCCAGCCTGGGTGATAAAGCGAGACCCTATCTTAAATAAGTGAATAAGGCATCTACACTTACAGTCCCTTTTCATATGAGTTGCTTAAGTGCCGAGCTACAGTCAGCTATCTGGTCAGCCCTACAGAGATCCAGCTTCTGTGTCTGTCTGAGACCGACTGACTTTTACTTGAACAATTTTCTGCTACACTACTACCTACCATTCCTCTTTCTTCAAATTTCCACAAGGATGTTTGGTCTGAAAAAGGAGACATTTAGAAAGGACCTAATAATTGTATTCAAATATTTGAGTGACTGCCACGTAGAAGACAGTCTGCAGTTGCTCCCTAGGGCACAATCAGAACCACCCATGTAAATTACATGGAAGACAATCTGAAGTTAATATGAGGAAAACTGTGTACAAATCAAAACTTTGTCATAAAGAGAAATGTGCCGGTCTTGAAAAGTCCTGAACTCTGTATCATCAATAGGTGCGCTCAGTCAGAGACAATCACCAATGGCTTGTCCTGGATGTTGTGATGGAGACTCCTGTTCTGGGTCAGAGACTGGACTCACTGATAGCCCAGACTTAAAGCAAAAAGTCTGAACCTGTAATAAGAGCTATTTTAAAAGAAACAGTCTTATATGCTAAGCCCTTGTGCTGATGGCCCATAAGATCAGGATTTATTATCAAGAAATGAACAAATAAAACTCCTGATTATTATACAAAAAGAATACATTTTTAGTAAGTCTATGTTAGTTGTTAAATATGGTAGTAAAATATACTAAAGCACAGAAGAGGCTTGTTTTTATTGAATAAGTGCGGTTGAAGCAGAGGTGGATAGTATACACTTTAATTGCTAAGATTATGGCAGATATTTGAACCACTGCAATAACCTCATGCAGAGAAAAGATTTTGTGCACTATTTTACATCTGCTGTACTCTATGTGCTACTTCATCTGATAGGAAGCTTCTGGGATAGCATCCAAGGAAATCAGGCAATTCAGAACACCTTTTTTAGAAATGCTGCCAGATGTTTTCTCTTTACCTCCCTCTTTCTTCAAAAATTATGCATGAGAGCACACACGTGTATATGCACATTTGCACGTGGACATGTGCGTGCACACACACTCACCTTAAAGGTCTAATCATGTCGCCAACATGTCACCAGCAACACAGGAGTTCTTACTCAGAAAAGCAATAACACAAAACCCTACAAGAGTTAGGAGATCAAAGTGCTTCCTATGCTAAGCTTTTAATAAACACAGCCCCAACATCCTGCGGAGGGTAACTGCATTTTAAACATGCACCTATAGTCTTACAAACTATGCAGAATAAAATCATCAGGAATTTAAATGAAAAAAATACATTTCAACTGAGTCAATATGGCTGATTTCTTTAATTTTCTAGTTTTCTTTTTTAACAGTGAGGCGAGTTTTTATGGCCTCATGCTAACCCCTTCCCAATATATTTTCTGGTGACAATAATCACAGCTCTGTTCTAGTCTCCCTCCTTCCTACTTCTGAGATCTGTAGTACAAAACTAAGTTAGGTTACCAGTTCACATTGCACCTTATAATTTCAAATGCCGCACAAGCACCGCCAATATGCTGTAAGGAGAAAAACAAATTGTAAAGGAATTTCTTTCTTTTAAAAAATTATCTTGTATAAAATCTTAACTGCAATAATTTTCCATCTAAAATTTCCCTACTCTGATGAGAGGAGGAAACAGTTTCTTTGCCATATTGTAGCCATTATGATTTAGCGGGTTCCTACTTTCCCGTATTAGCAGGATTTCAAGTATATTTGCAAATTTCAAAATCAAAACACCAGGCAGTATAAATTTATGACACATTTTATTTTTATTAATAAAACTCCAAACAGGATAGTCAGAATTTCATGCATTACGCAGTGACATGATTTTTAAAAAGTGCTGGAATAATTAGAGTAGTTGAATACTTTTATAAACACAAAAAAGCAAAACCAACAGAATAAAATTTCACTCATTTGAACCAAAATCATTTATAATTTATAAAAATTAGTTAATGTTGGTCTTGGGTTAATCAATCTTTTACTACTAGAAAATGCAGAACTTTTAACAACAAATCATAAAGAAAAATTAAAATGTTTAATGAACTAGAACGGCAGACCTTACCAGCTACCTGTTCTATAACCAGTCTCCCTTTCTTTCTCACTAACAGAATGTTTCATTTATTTGGGATGGCAATAGGTGTAGCTAAAAAATTATATCTCCTAGGTGATAAAGGTGGCCAAATGACAATTCTGTCCAATGAGATGTAACTGGAAGGCATGGGGTAGAATTCAGGGAAAGCTGCTTAAAAGAGCAAACTCAATTCTTTACCTTTTGTTCTCTGAATTTCATCTTGTGTCTGCCTGGAAAAAAGTGTGCTGTTGGAAATTGTAGAAAGGATCTTAGGTCTACAAGGATGACAGCCACCTATGAAGGAAGGCGGAGCATGAAGTCACAAGGAGTCTGGGCCTTTACGACACCTGAGCCACTGCATATACTGCAGTGGTTTCTTTAAGATTTTTTTATTACATGAAGGGGGGAAAACAAATTTGCTTAAGCCACTCTTTAGTCGGGTTTCTACTGCATGCTCCAAACCAACTCTAACTGATAAAAATTGTGTTGTGTACCCTTAAGAATTTCAAAATCTCCACTTAAAAACAACTATGTACTAACCACTACCCATTCTTCTCTACTTCTTAAACCAGATCTCCTAAGGACCTCTACTTTGAAAAACTATGAACTGTGTTTGGGTGAATACGTGCTCCTGAAAGTAATGTACTATTTTCATTAAAATTTATTAAAGCATTGCAAAGTGTTAAGAGTAAAAAAGATGATATGAACCATTAATTTCAATTAGATTTCCTACAATGACCAATGCTAAAACTAAGAGAAACCATAAGTAAACAACTCCAAAAACATTAGGAAGAAACTAGAATGATTCTACAAAAGAGAAAAACAGCATTTTTGATGACAGTTTTAAAGTGAGGAAATGATTAAAAACAGGTACAGCGTGGACATCATCATGCACTTCTGACAGTGTCACAGCATAATTAGTATGGTCTGGTGGTGGAAGAACTAGCTATTGATTATGAGGTCTAATTTAGTTACCATCTTTACATTGATATATCAACAAAAATGAAATATAACTTAACTTATATGAGGTACTGTAATGTGCTAAGTTAAATTAATTGTTAAAGATGGTAAACCCAAGAACATTACAAAGAGCATAACCAAAAATAGGCTAGGTGCAGTGGCTCATGCCTGTAATCCCAGCACTTTGGGAGGCCACAGAGGGAGGATAGGTTGAGGATAAGAGTTTTGAGACTAGCCTGAGCAACCTAGTGAGACTCTGTCTCTACAAAATTGTTTTTTAAAAAATTGGCCAGGTATGCCTGTCATCCCAATTACTCAGAAGGCTTAAGTGGGAGGATCTTTTGGGCCCAGGAGTTTGAGGCTGCAGTAAGCTATGATGGAACCACTGTACTCCAGCCTGGGTGACAGAGTGAGACTCTGTCCTCTGAAAAACTAATAATAATAACCAAAAAAACACCCTAAAAATAACATGTGATTCAGCTTCAACAATAAGCAATAAAATGAAGTAGGCACCTTCAAAGCTTCTGCCAGTATCTCGGGTTTAGACTTCCATTTTTGTTTGATGAAGATGAGGATTATTATACTCAACGAAAGATGTCAAGAAGAAATAGTCAGAGGAAGGATATTTGTATGTTAAAATCCAATGACTGGTCCATGAACAGATATTTACAAGTATGCATTTCAGAATCTGGTAAGAAAACAAAGGTAGGCAAGGTGGGAAAAGATTGGTGTGGACGTGTGTGGTGCTGGTTATCAATACCACAGCATTTCCAGTGTGCTGTGTCAGCTAGAAGCTGTTCTCACTCTTCAATGTGCATCAGTATCCTCGGAGTTAGGGGTATTTTGAAAAAAACAAAGATGCTTCAGTCTTGCCCAAGAGTTTAAGTTTCAACTGTGCAAGGACTGGGCCCAGCTAAAATATTATTTTAAGAACACCTCAGGCGACTTTAATGTGCAGTTAGGGTTGCGACTCCCTGGCCTAGAGTTACAGCAGTTGGCCCTGACCTGGACCTTGGTTATGTGGAGGACATGGATCAGTAGAGAGAAGGACGATGAGTGTTCAGGAAAGGAAAATAGGAAAAGGATGAGTTAGGAATGCCTGAGGGCCAACGACTGGTGATGAGTGCAGATGGTGTGTTAGAAAGGTACCGGAAATAAAAATCACCTATGTAAATACACACACACACACGTACATGAGGTAGGGCCAGTTTACAGACTTTTTTTTAAAAAAACAATGACAGGAAATGGGAAACTATAGGTAAGAAAGTGACCAGGTGACGTTAACTGGGGGAAGTCCAGTGCAGCAGGAGCCCCAGGGAGGAGTGCCAGTGCGGGAGATGGGAACAGGAAGACCAGCTGAAAGATGGGTGGCAGAGGTCCCAGGGTGAGATGGTGACACACAGATTGAGTGGAGCCACACTGGGCAGAGTGGGCAATCTGGGGGTTAAGAAGTTCTGAGGGCATGAAGCTAATATTATTGAAGGATGCTCTGGGACATCAATAAAAAATAAAAAGGGAGGAGGGGCAAAGTGAGAAGAGGAAATGTTGAAGGCACTGCAGACAACTAAGAAGGAGTTCACTAAAAATCCAGGTGAGAGACCCTTATGAAAAGGGTGGACGAAAATGCACATTGCTAGGGACATGTCTCAGGGGGCAGGGAGGGTGAATGAAGGAACAATGTGACCCCAGTATTTTAAGATGCAATATTAATTTGGGGCTGAGGGAGAGGGAAAAGGGAGCACTAGAGCAAATCCTGCTGAATTGATGTGGAGCTGGTTTAGTAAATGCATGAAATCCTTAGAGCTCATCAAGAGTAAAAAAATGAGTGTTCTGACTAATATCTTCAGGTAAAATGGAATTAGGATGACAGTGTAGAATGTAAAAGGATATTTTCCAGGTGCAAGCCTACTTTCACTTTTTGGGCAGAAGAGGAAAATCAACAAGAACCTCCTGCTCGTAATCTGCACTTCTGAGAGAAGAGTGCACGCAAAGTGAAGTGGAGTGATAGTGTATCACTAGCCATCCCTGTCCCTGCAGATCCTTACGCAGAAATAAACAGCAGAACCTGCCCAGACAGGGGGAAGGAGATTTCCATCTCTAATCAAAGTAGGTGAAAAATACAGGGCCCAGAGTCAAAATTATCAGATGAGCGGGCAGTCCCAGGTGCAGGAAATGCTTAGAAGTTTGGTGGCTCCCACAGGGGCATGTTTAGTGGGGAGATAACTGCTGAATCTCAGCCTGTGGGAACCACAGTCTTAGTAGCAGACTCTGATTTGTTGGAGAACATGACTCACTGAGCTCCCCTCTTCCAAAAGTGACTCCTACCTATACACAGCAAAACACTTCCTTACTCTGTGCAGGCAGAAGCAGCCAAGGCTTCTGCTGACTAGTCTCCACTCTGTCTACAGTTATCTGGGCTGAAAAAAAAAATGATCGCAGTACTTTCAGCAAGGGAGCAGGGAACAGCAAGGAGGGGAAGCTCGTTTTCTGGGAGGAGGAAGGGGTAAGGAAGTGATGAGCTCAGCCAGGTACATTAAGTTGGAGATATTCTCAGGACATCCATGTAGAGAGGTTTGTAGGTGGCTGGAAGAATGGTGTAAAGTCCAGGGAAAGATTAGGCTGGACCTGAATCTTGGGAATCAGCTCACAATGGGTGCCTGACTCTTGAGAGCAGATGAGCTCACTGTCGGCCCACAAACATTTGCTGAATGACTGGAGAAAGAAAAATAGAAGACCAAAGGCACAGCCCTGGGGGCACATCTGATGTGCCGGTAGCAAAGAAAAGTAAAGAATATCCAGCCCGGGGCACAGAGTGTGACTCTGTCTCAAAAAAAAAAAAAAAAAAAAAAAAAAAAAGATTAGAGACAGAAAGGAAAAGGCAGTGGGAAGGCTCAGCACCATGAAAGCACAGGAAAGAGATTCGAGGTGGTCCCATTTTCACCTATTAGATTGAACAAGATTTTAAACAGAGAAAGAGAAAAACCGATTAGGCTGTCTGAGCTGGTGGGAGTGTAACTGCTGTTGGGAATGCAAATTTGAACAACTTCTGGCAAAAGACATTAAAACACCCAAAAAGTATGGAAATCCTTTAATTAGGAATATTTCTTCTCAGGTTTATCACTTGGAAATATGTAAGAATATACACAAGGCTTGGCTACAGGATGGTTAAGGTGGGGGCATACTCTAACACGATCCCCAAAGATCCCTGCTGCTGGTTTGCAGACCATGATATAATCCCTTCCCCTTGAGTGTGGGCTGGCCCAGTGACCTGCTTCTAGCAAAGAGAATGCAGCCAAGTTGATGGCATGGGATGTCATTTCTTTAATTAGGCTACAAAAGATTGTGACTCCTGTCTTGCTAGCAGATTCTCTCTCTAGCATTGTAAATGCATGAGATCCTTTTAACACATCAGGAGTAAAGAAGCATTGTAAATATATGAGATCCTTTTAACACATCAGGAGTAAAGAAGCATTAAATGTATGAGATCCTTTTAACATATCAGGAGTAAAGAAGGTTTCCTCTTGCTGCCTTTGCTGAAGCAAGCTGGTATATGGGGAGGCACACATGGCAAGGGACTGAGAGCCACTTCCAGCTGACAGCCACCTAAGAACTGAAGACCTCAGTCCAACTACTCTTCCGGAAATGAATTCCGCAACAATCACATGTGCTCACAAGTGGATTTATCCCTACTTGAGTCTTCAGATAGCCTGGCCAAAACTTTAATTTCAGACTTGCAAGAGATCCTGAAACAGAGGACCCAGTGAAGCCATGCCCAGATTCCTGACCCACAGAAAGTGATGTGTGTTGTTTCAATCCAACAAGTTTGGGAGTAATTTATTTGCTACACAGCAATAGATAACTAATTCAGTTAACCACAGTGCTATTTGTAACAATAAATACATAAAACAACTAAAATGTCTACTAGGACATTTGCTGACTAAAAATGGCACATATGTAGGGGCAAAGGAGGAGCAATGGATTTTAGAGAAATTTGGAATTGAATAACCTAAGACATGGTGACTGATTTAAGGTGGGGCACGGGGGCGTGGATCAAAGATGATGTCCAGTTTCCTAGACTGAGCAATAAAGAGCAATTGACATAGGAACATTGGAGAAAAAGTGCATGTGAAGAAGATGATACATGTCATCTGGAGAACACCGAGTATTGACAGGTCTGTAGGTTATCCAAGTGAAGATGTTTAGTATGTGATGGGCTCAACACTCAGATGGGAGAGATAAACACCAAAAAAGTGGCACACACATATGCTATAATACAATTCGTTAAAATTACACTCTAGAGGTAAATAAATATTCATGAAATACATTCACAATGTATTAATTATAATATATATTAAAAAGTTCAAAACATCATGTACCATGTAAGCCCATTATTTAGAAAAGTAAGCTGTTAATGTAAGGGATAATATAAAGAAATGGGTAGAATAATAACGAAGTATTAATAGTAGTATCCATAAACCAAATGGCTGGTTTGTGGATGCTTTCTGTTTCCTTTATCTATATTTACAAATTATTTAAAATAATTGTATATTTCATTATAATAAAAACAATTGCATAACAAAGGAATAAACAAAAAATCATCAATAATATAGAATGCTACAATAAATTAAGGAGGTTTCATTATTTTTATTGACTACTCTCTAAGTACCACAATGAAAACTGAGAAGTTATTTTTTATTTGGCAAGAAGAAAGCAACTGCTTATCTAAGACAATGCAATGCCACCTTCTCATTAGTGGAAGAGGTTAAATGATGTTTTCCTACTTGCTAAATGTATTGAATGGTATCCAATACAAATAGGGGGATGAAAGAATTTCAAATAACGTGGCAAAGACATCATAAGAAGTGTTGCATATGAAAAGGCATTGTTGTACAGACATCTGAAATTTATACTTGATATAAATAACAAGAAAACTGACATTAGTTGGACAAAATTAAGAGGTAACAAAGCTACAAAAAAGAGAGAGCCTAGGCAATGAAATTATGAATAAACTAGACGTATACATAACAATAGAAGAAGAAAAATTTGTTATTTCAGGAAATCTTAATATTATTTTGGTGACTTTTGACTTTTTGCCTGACAGATGTGTTTCTTAAGAATACAAGTAACTTTAGGAAAAAAACTTGAGCTTCTTCAATTTTGTTGGCTTTACAGAGACACTCATATAGTAATCATTCACAGTTTGATTTTAATATCAATGATGTAAAAAGAGCAATTATTAATAGTTCAGGTTGATCATCAAAGAAACTGCTGTTAATCTTGTAGCTCAACATTTCAAAAATCTTTCCAGGAAACAGCTCATATTAAAGACAACCACCCAATATAAAAATACTCTTCATTAGACAAATCACCTCTTCTGAGCAGCAAGATATCACATTGAAAGAAACCAAAAAGTTACTTTAATTTTCCAACATGTCTAACTTATTCTCTGGAAAAAAGCTATGCAACATGAAACTAAAGCTTCTAGATGAAGGAGATCAAACAGTAAAACTGCCAAGGTCTTTGCAAACAAATGCACAGTTAATTACAGATTTTGTTTCTGTTTGGACACACACAAAGCTGTGTCTGGAACAAACCAACAAGTGGATGTGAAATTAGCCATTCTGAATAAGTGAACCATTGATGGTAAATGTGTAAAATGATAAAACTGCAACTAAACTTGAGGCTTAGGTTTGGAGAGAAACTCTAGGATTATTTTCCCTGTCTGGTTTCTATGATACCATGAGTAGAATTCAGAGGAACTTTTTCATGTACGTTTATAAAAACAAAAACGAATGACCACAGTATAAATGTACGGTACATGAAGCATCGCATAGAGACAGAAGTGCATAGGATAAACCCTAAACTGAGCAAGCCTGTGTTCAAACCATGAGATGAGTGACAGATTTTATTTCCTAGATGCAGAGAGAATCCAGCTGTAGGGGAATCTCCCATCCCAATGCCCTCACACAAACGCGCACACAGAGCTTAGATGAATAACAACACAGAGACTCAGTGGGACAGACAAGAAGCACCAGCATCTAAAAATGCAAATGAATGACCCTTGGGTTTCTGAATGGAACCTGCCTTTTTCTGTTTAAAAAATGCTGTTCACCCTGTTTTAATGGCATGGAATAAAAATGGCACGGTAACTTGTAATTTTGAGATATTAAATATGAAATATAAAACAAGGGGTTATAAATCAGCTGAAGACTAATTAAGATACTTAGACTGTCATTCAAAAACATTCCACAGAATGTAATAAAATGAGTGGGTGGTTGGTTCTATTTTAATAACTGAACCCTGTAGGAAGATTTTATTTCTTTAAACTATCAGCCAAATATATCCAGGACTGACTAGAACATCGAAAATATACTTTTACATTATGTTAAGCTAAAAAAAAGAAACAAAATGCCTCAGAAGACTACATCTGAACAGTGTTCTGATTCCCAGCTACTCGGGAGACTGAGGCAGGAGAATCGCTTGAACCCAGGAGGTGGAGGTTGCAGTGAGCCGAGATTGCGCCATTGCACTCCAGCCTGGGCAACAAGAGGGAAACTCCAGTTCAAAAAAAAAAAAAAAAAAAAAAGTATTCCTGTAGCTAATAATGAAATTATGTTTAACTGTTTTTCCACCATTTTATGATAAATATGAAATCAACCAACGTTTCTCAATGAGGGAGCACTGGCATTTGTAGTAGGAAATTACACATTGTGCAGGACTATTCTGTGGAACTAAAATTAGCCCTTAGACATTTCCAAATGCCTCTTGTGGGTAGAATGGGGCTTGGTGGTGGTGATGATATTAATCACTTATTGAAAACAATTGATTTTGACTGGTCCAAAATTTGTGTCCTTTAATTGGAGAAACATAGTTACTTGCATCTTGGAAAAATTGACCCTTATCTAGAAACCAAATGAAACCTGGTATCTTAGTCCTCTTTCGTTGCTTATAACAGAATACCTGAAATTGGGTAATTCATTTTTTCAAAAGGAGTTTATTTCTTACAGTTGTAGAGGCTGAGAAGTCTAAGGTTGAAGGGCCACATCTGGTGAGGGCCTTATTGCTGGTGGGAACTCTCTGCAGAGTTGTAAGGCAGCACAGGGAATCACGTGGTGAGGGGCCTGAGTGTGTAAGCTCAGGTCTCTCTTCCTCACCTTATAAAGCCAGCAGTCTCACTCTTGTGATAACTCATTAACCCACTGATCCACTAATAGGTTAACCCATTCCTGAGGGCAGAGCCCTCACAACTCTATCATTTCTTAAAGAGATCTCTATCATCTTACCACCTCTCAATACTGCCACATTGGAAATTAAGCTTCAACGTGAGGGAACAAACATTCAAACCATAGCATTCTGCCCATGCCCTCCCCCCAGATAAACTCCTGTTCTTCTCACAAACAAATGTATTCATTCCCCACACCCCCCCGCCCCATAGCTCCAAAGTCTTCACTGGTTCCAGGATCAACTCAAAAGTCCAAAGTCTCATCTGTGAAATCAAAATAAGTTATCTACTTCCAAGATACAATGGCAGGACAGGTATAGAGTGGACATTCCCATTTGAAAAGGAAGAAGACTGGGTGTGGTGGCTCATGCTTGTAATCCCGGCATACTGGAAGGCCAAGGCAAAAGGATAGCCTGAGCCCAAGAGTTTGAGATCAGCCTGGATAAACACTGTGAAAGAAAAGAAAAGAAAAGAAGAAAGAAACAAAGAAAGAAGAGAAAAGAAAGAGAGAAGAAAAAAGAAAAGAGAGAGAGAAAGAGAGAAGGAGAAAGGGAAAGGGAAGGAAAAGAAAAGAAGGAAAAGAAGGAAGGAAGGAAAGAGAGAAAGAAAAGAAAAGAAAAGAATAGAAAAGAAAAGAAAAGCAGGGAGGCAGGCAAGCAAGCAAGAAAGCAAGCAAGCAAGCAAGCAAAGGAGGGAATAGCCCAAAAGACAGTGGTAACAGGCCCCAGGTTAGTCTGAAGCCCAAGAGGGTAAACATCAAATCATAAAGCTGGAGAATAATCTCCCTTGACTCCACATCCAGCATCCTGTGTATACTAGTATGGAAGTTGGGGCCCCAGAGCCTTGGGCAGCTCTGTCCCCACCGCTTTCCTGGGTTCAGCCCATGCTTTAGCTTTCCCATGCTGGCACTGCACACAGGTAGCTCTATAGTTCTGGGGTCTTGGTATTGGCCCTGCTCCCACATCTCCACTAGGCAATGCCCTGATGGGAACTGTATGGCAAGTTGGAGCCCATATTTCTGCTTGGCATTGCCCTAGAAGGGGCTCTCTGCAGTGGCTCCACCCCTGCAACAAGTATTCTGCCTGAGTCCACAAGCTATATGACACATTCTTTGAAATCTAGGTGAAAGCTGCCACGCCTCCATATCTCTTGCATTCTGTGGGCCTGCACAATTAACATCATATGTATGCCTCCAAGGTTTTTACAGCTTGTACCTTTCAGAGTGGCAGGCTGAGTCACACCTGGTACCACTTGAATCATAGCTGGGGTGGTCAAGGAGTGCTGAGGCTAGAATGCAGGGAGCAGAGACCTGCCGGGACCCTGGGCAGGAAGTCCATGGAGGGTGTCCCGGGTTTGTCTGGCAAAACTATTTTGCCTTCCTAGGCCTCTGGGCCCATGATGGGAGACGCAGCTTCAAAGATGTCTAAAATGTCTTCAGGGTCTTTCTTCTAGTCTCTTAGTCATCCCTTCTCTCTGTACTGATCTCCTCAGTAAAGGTCACTGAAAAAAAAAGCATGTTCTCCTGAACATGTTTTTTCACTCTTTACAAGGCCAGGATAAGAGTTTTCCAAATCCTTCTGCTTTGCTTCTTTTTTGATTATAAATTCCATTTTAAGTCATTTTTTCCCTCTCACAGCTTAATGTAAGTGGTTAAAGGTAGCCATGCAGCAGCCTGATGTTTTACTGCTTCAGCATTTCTTCTGCCAGATATCTTAATCCATGGATCTTTTTTGCTCTTTAGTTTTTCATTTTAATTTTTAAAATTTTTAAATTTTGTGGGTATATAGTAGGTGTATCAGGTTCTACATTCTATAATGTCCTTAGGCATGGACACAATGCAGCCAAGTTCTTTGTCAGTTTATAACAAGAAGGGCCATTACACGTTTCCAATACCTTGTTTCTCAGTTCCATCTGAAACTTCATTGTAATGGCCTTTAGTGTCCATTTTTCTTTCTTTTCTTTTCTTTTCTTTTTTCTTCTCTTGAGATGGAGTTCTGCTCTTGTTACCCAGGCTGGAGTACAATGGCACGATCTTAGCTCACCACAACCTCCACCTCCCAGGTTCAAGCAATTCTCCTCCCTCAGCCTCCCAAGTAGCTGGGATTACAGGCATTAGTCACCACATCTGGCTAATTTTGTATTTTTACTAGAGACAGGTTTTCCTCATGTTGGTCAGGCTGGTCTCGAACTCCTGACCTCAGGTGATCCGCCTGCCTCGGCCTCCCAAAGTGCTGGGATTACAGGCATGAGCCCCCGCGCCTGGCCCTAGTGTCCATATTTCTATCAGAATTCTGGTCATGACCACTTACCCAATCTCTAAGAAAATCCAAACTTACCCTAGTCTTCTTGTCTTCCAAGCCTTCACCAGAATCTAGGCTTTGTCTAGCCTGCTCCTCAAAATTCTTCCAAGCCTCTGCTCATTACTCAGTTCCAAAGCTGCTTTCATATTTTCAGGAATTTGATATCAGCAACACCCCTTTCTCAGTACCTTTTTCTGTCTTAGTCCATTTTCTGTTGCTTATAACAGAATACCTGAAACTGAATAATTTATAAAGAAAAGAAATTTATTTCTTACAGTTATGGAGGCTGAGAAGTCCAAGGTTTAGGGCCCGTATCTGGTGAGGGCCTTCTTGCTGGTGGGAACTCTTTACAGAGTCCCAAAGTGGCTCATGGCATGACATGGCAAAAGAGTCTGAGTGTACTAGATCAGGTCTCTCTTCCTCTCCTTATAAAGCCATGAGTTCCATTCCTGTGATAAACTGTTAATCCACTGGCCCATTAATCCATTGATCCATGAATAGAATTAGCCATTCACCTCTTAAAGGCCTCACTTCTCAAAACTGCCACCTTGGGGATTAAGTTTCAATATGAATTTTTGAAATGGACAAACATTCAAACTACAGGAACTGGAAATTACGGTTAACATTTCAAATTGTTGGATTCTAGACAATAATACATATAAAAACTTGCAAGGAATAGTTATGCAATATTTATTTTGCAATATGCTGAACTATTAAATCATAAATTGTTTTACAATTGAATTGCTCTTTTAATTTTTAGACCTGAACTCTGAAGTAAAGGCTTATTTCCCTTAAGTCTAGCCAATACTTAATGATACATCCTGAGGTTTCTTGATTGTCCAGGTAGAAGGGATTTTAAGAGTTTGACTGATATAAGTACCCAAAATAGCCACTGGTACTCTACCTCCAGGTACAGGAAAAACTGAGGCAGCTAGGGTTTGGAGCAGACCCCTAGCAAACCACAATAGTCCTACAGGACAGTGGCTTGACTGTTAAAAGAAAAACAAACAAAGAACAACAATGACAACAACATCAACAGAAAAGACCCCACAAAAACCCCATTCAAAGGTCAGCAACCTCAAAGATCAAAGGTAAAGATGCCCACAATGACGAGAAAGAATCAATGCAAAAACGCTGAAAACTCAAAAAGCCAGACTGCCTTTTCTCCTCCAAATGACCGCAACACCTCTCCAGCAAAGGCAAAGAACTGGGCTGAGGCTGAGATGGTTGAATTGACAGAAGTAGACTTCAGAAAGTGGGTAATAACAACAAACTTCACTGAGCTAAAGAAGCATGTTGTAACCCAATGCAAAGAAGCTAAGAGTCATAAAAAAAAAAAAAATACAGGAGCTGATAGCCAGAATATCTAGTTTAGAGAGGAACATAACCAGTCTGATGGAGCTGAAAAAAACAACACAAGAACTTCACAATGCAATCATAAGTATCAAGAGCAGAATAGACCAAGCAGAGGAAAAAATGTCGAGCTTGAAGATGATCTTTCTGAAATAAGACAGGCAGACAAGAATAGAGAAAAAAGAATGAAAAAGAATAAACAAAATCTCCAAGAAATATGGGATTATATAAGGAGACTGAATCTATGACTGATTTGGGTATCTAAAAGAGATGGGGAGAATGGAACCAAGTTGGAAAATATATTTCAGGATATCATCTAGGAGAACTTGCCCAACCTAGAAAGACAGGTCAACATTCAAATTCAGGAAATGTAGAGAACCCCAGTAGGATAATGCATGAGAGGATCAACCCCAAGACACATAATCATTAGATTTTCAAAGGCTGAAACGAAAGAAAAAGTGTTAAGGGCAGTCAGAAAGGCAAGGTCACCTACAAAGGGAACCCCATCAGACTAACTTAAGTGGACCTGTCAGCAGAAACCCTACAAGCCAGAAAAGCTTGAGGGCCAATATCCAAAATTCTTAAAGAAAAAATTTTCAACCCAGAATGTCATATCTGGTCAAATTAAACTGCATAAGCAAAGGAGAAATAAGATCCTTTTCAGACAAGCAAATGCTGAGGGAATTCATCACCACCAGGCCTGCCTTGCAATAGCTTCTGAGGGAAGCACTAAATATGAAGAGGAAAAACTGTTACTAGCCACTACAAAAACACATTGAAGTACACAGATCAGTGGCACTATGAAGCAACCACATAAACAGGTCTGCAAAACAACCAGCTAGCATCATGATGACAGGATCAAATTCATACATAACAATACTAACCTTAAACTTAAATGGGCTAAATATCCCAATTAAAAGACACAGAATGGCAAGCTAGATAAAGAGCCAAGACCCATCAGTATGCTGTATTCAAAAGCCCCATCTCAAGGCCAAAGACACACATAGGCTCAAAATAAAGGGATGGAGGAAAATGTTCCAAGCAAATGGAACACAGAAGAAAGCAGGTGTTACAATCCTAGTTCCTGACAAAACAGACTTTAAACCAACAAAGATCATAAAAGACAAAGAACGGCATTACATAATGGTAATGTTAAAGCATTTGATTCAACACAAAGAGATAACTATCCTAAATATATATGCACCCAATACAGGAGAACCCAGATTCATAAAGCAAGTTCTTAAGAGACCTACAAAGAGACTTAGACTCTCACATAATAATAGTGAGAGACTCTGACACCCCACTGACAATATTAGACAGATCATCAAGACAGAAATTAACAAAGACATTCAGGACTTGAACTCAGCTCTGGATCAAGCGTTCCTAATAGATATCTACAAAACTCTCCACTCCAAAACAATGGAATATACACTCTTCTCATGACCACATGGCACTTACTCTAAAATTGATCACATAATCAGAAATAAAAACACTCCACAGCAAATACAAAATAACTGATATCATGCCAGTCTCTCAGACCACAGCACAATCAAATTAGAACTCAAGATTAAGAAATTCACTCAAAATCACACAACTACATGGAAATTGAACAACCTGCTTGTGAATGACTGTTAGTTAAATAATGAAATTAAGGCAGAAATCAAGAAGTTATTTGGAACTAATGAGAACAAAGAGACAACACACCAGAATCTCTGCGACGCAGCTAAAGCAACGTTAAGAGGAAATTTATAGCACTAAATGCCCACATCAAAAAGCTAGAAAGTTCTCAAGTTAACAACCTAAAAGAACTAAATCACAACTAAAAGAACTAGAGAACCAAGAGCAAATAAAACCCAAAGCTAGCAGAAGACAAGAAATAACCAAGATCAGAGCTGAACTGAAGGAGATAGAGACATTAAAAACTCTTCAAAAACATAATGAATCCAGGAGCCGATTTTTTGAAAAAAAATAATAAAATGGATAGATGGTTAGACCAGATTAATAAAGAAGAAAAGAGAGACAAATCAAATAAACACAATCAGAAATGATAACAGGGATATCACCACTGACCCCACAGAAACATAAACAACCATCAGAGAAGACCATAAACACTTCTATGCACATCAACTAGAAAATCTAGAGGAAATGGATAAATTCCTGGATGTATACACCCTCCCAAGATGGAACCAGGAAGAAACAGAATCCCTGAATAGACCAATAACAATTCTGAACTTGAGGCAGTAAAAAAAAAAAAAAAAAGAAAGAAAGAAAAAAAAAGGCCCAGGACCAGGATTCACAGCTAAACTCTACCAGAGGTACAAAGAAGAGCTGGTACTATTTCTACTGAAACTATTCCAAAAAACTGAAAAGGAGGGACTCCTCCCTAACTCATTCTATGAGGCCAGTATCATCCTGATATCAAAACCTGGCAAGAGACACAACAAAAACAAAAAAAACTTCAAGCCAATATTCTAGATGAACATCGATGCAAAGATCCTCAATTAAATACTGACAAATGCAACCCAGCAGCACATCAAAAAGCTTATCCACCACAATCAAGTTGGCTTCATCTGCAGGATGCAAGGTCGGTTCAGCATACACAAACCGATAAATGTGATTCATCACATAAACAAAACTAAAGACAAAAACCACACAATTATCTCAATAGACGCAGAAAAGGCCTTGGATAAAATTCAAGATCCCTTCATGTTAAAAACTCTCAATAAACTAGATATTGAAGGAACATACCTCAAAATAATAAGAGCCATAAATGACAAATCCACAGCCAATATCATACGGAATGGGCAAAAGCTGGAAGCATTCCCCTTGAAAACCAACACAAGACAAGTAAGGCATCTCTCACTACTCCTGTTCAACACAGTATTGGAAGTTATGGCCAGGACAATCAGACAAAAGAATGAAATAAAGGTATTCAAATAGGAAGAGAGGAAGTCAAATTATCTTTGTTTGCAGATGACAAGATCCTATATCTAGAAAATCCCATCGTCTCAGCCCAAAAGCTTCTCAAGCCAATAAGCAACTTCAGCAAAGTCTCAAGATAAAAAAAAATCAATGTGCAAAAATCACTAGCATTCCTATAGAGCAACAGCAGGTAAGCAGAGAGCCAAATTATGAATGAACTCTCATTCACAGTTGCTACAAAAAGAATAAAATACCTAGGAATACAGATAACAAGGGAAGTGAGAACTCTTCAAGAAGAAATACAAACTACTGCTCAAAGAAATCAGAGGACACAAACAAATGGAAAAACATTCCATGCTCATGGATAGGAAGAATCTGTATCATTAACATGGCCATATTGCACAAAGTAATCTCTAGATTCAATCCTATTCCCTTTAAACTACCATTGACATTCTTCATAGAATTAGAAAAAACTATTTTAAATTTCCTATGGACTGAGAAAAGCCCAAATAGCCAAGACAGTCCTAAGTAAAATGAACAAAGCTGGAGGCATCACACTACCCATCTTCAAACTATACCTCAAGTAACCAAAACAGCATGGTACTGGTACAAGAACAGACACACAGACCAGCGGAACAGAATAGAGAACTCAGAAATAAGACTGCAAACCTACAACCATCTGATCTTTAACATACCTGACAAAAACAAGCAATGGGGAAAGAATTCCCTATTTAATAAATGGTGCTAGGAGAACTGGCTAGCCATACGCAGAATATTAAAACTGGACCCCTTCCTTATACCATATACAAAAATCAACTCAAGATGGATTAAAGACTTAAATGTAAAGCCAAAATTATAAAATCCCTAGAAGAAAATCTAGGAAATACAATTCAGGACACAGGTACGGGCAGAGATTTCATGGTGAAAACACCAAAAGCAATTGGAACACAAGCAAAAATTGACAAATGGGATCTAATTAAACTAAAGAGCTTCTGTACAGCAAAAGAAACTATCATCAGAGTGAACACACAACCTACAGAATAGGAGAAAAATTTTTGCAATCTATCTATCTGACAAAGGCCTAATATCCAGGTTACAAGGAACTCAAGCAAATTTAGAAGAAACAAAAAAGTCCATTAAAAAGCAGGCAAAGAACGTGAAAAGACATCTCTCAAAAGAAGACATCCATGTGGCCAACCAACATATGAAAAAAAACTCAACGTCACTGATCATTAGAGAAATGCAAATCAAATCCATAATGAGGTACCATCTCACACCATTCAGAATGGCCATTAAAAAGTTAAAGAACAATAGATGTTGGTGAGGTTGCAGAGAAAAAAGAATGCTTTTACACTGTTGGGAGTGTAAATTAGTTAAACCGTTGTGGAAGACAGTATGGCAATTCCTTGATAGAAATACTATTTTTCCATCAAGAAGCAGAAATACCATTTAGAAGCAGAAATACCATTTAACCCAGCAATCCCTTTACTGGCTATATACTCAAGGGAATATAAATTATTCTATTATAAAGACACATGCATGCATATGTTCATTGCAGCACTATTCACAATAGCAAAGACATGAAATCAACCTAAATGCCTGTCAATTATAGACTGAATAAAGAAAATGTGATAAATATACACCATGGAATACTATGCAGCCATGAAAATGAATGAGATTATGTCCTTTGCAGGGACATGGATGGAGATGGAAGCCATTATCCTCAGCAAACTAACGCAGGAACAGAAAACCGAACACCACATCATGTTCTTACTTATAAGTGGGAGCTGAAGGATGAGAACACATGGACACATGGTGGGGAAAAACACACATTGGGGCCTGTCGGAGTGGGAGGTGGGAGGAGGAAGAGCATCAGGAAGAACAGTTAATGGATACCAGGTTTAATATCTAGGTGATGGATGATCTGCATAGCAAACCACCATGACACATGTTTACCTCTGTAACAAACCTGTACATCCTGCACATGTACCCCTGAACTTAAAATAAAAGTTGAAGAAAAAAAAAAAGCCATTTTAACACCAAAAATGCAAAGCTGTTCATCTGGCTGAAAATTTCATCATGGATTGGCGGAGTGAGGGACCTGCAGTATATTACTTGATTTTTCTATTAATTCCTTATTTCTAATCACCATTGCAGTCAACATGGTAGTGACTACTAGGGTTTATTACCCTTCCTTTTAGAATGCTACTCAAATGTAACTATAAATATCCTTATCAAACTGTAAAAATTAAATATCTTACCCCTGAAGTAGGCAAGGACTAGGTACATAAATCCTTACCTTTCATCAGCAGGCCAATTAGTTGACTGCTGTGCAAGTTTCAAGCTTGGGGACCCATCTTATTATCACTTAACAGAATTATTATTGTCTTTTAAGTAGTCATCCCCTGCTTTTCCCTAGCACTTCTAGCTTGTGATGCTGTAGCTCTGGGGAACACAGAGAACAAACTGGAGCAAGAAAATTGCTCTTTTTTTGGTAAGATACTGCATCATATTCCCAAGCACACAACCTGGAATCCATACCTACTCAATTCCAGGGACTTTGGTGACAAGTCACCACAGCCATCAACTACCTTATCAATTCTGCAATTATGGGGGACCCAGCCTTGAGTTAACATCTTTTCTTAGATAACAGGAAACATTACTTAGGAGTAATTTCACTTACCTAAGAGAAATGTAGAAAGTCCCTGAAAGTCAAGGAACAAACATACAAAACTAGATATCTTTTTTTCACTGTAGGATTTTTACTTTTTTTCTTTCTCATGAATTTTAACAAAATTTATTCATTTGTTTTTGGTGTCCAAAAGGCACAGGAATAAGAAACAAAGAAAAACAGTTTGGTGTTCTACCCACCAAATTAAGCATCACATTTTCCAAGATTGATCATAATTCTGATTATAGCAAAAATGCCCTGTTATTTCCTAGCATGGTCATATTTACATGAAAATATGCCTGACTTTGATTTTTAGTTGTCCTCTCTCACCCTAGGTTTCTCACTCGGCTCCCGTACGTCTGCAGACAGCAATGCACCACACTGGTTGCATTGATCTCTCCCTAAGCTGCCACCTGCCATCGCCTCCCACCTTTGATCCCTTGCCATCATCAGTGTCTTCAAACAGCACTGCTGTGTTCTGCCTGCAAAAACAAGCATAGTCCTCAGTGGAAAAATACCACATTCCAGCTTGGTGAAGCAGGTGGTGTGTTTCATACGATGGAGCAGAAAGTAGCATCTCTTCTCAAACAAGAAGGAAGACTATTAGCACATCAGCACAGAAAGTCGTGCATGATGAATTTTAAGTGCTGCTTCACAAATGAAAATGTGGTAAAGTTTGAAAAATCAGCTTTGAAAATGTATTAAGTCCATTATTCAAACCCAAAGTCTTAACTTTTTTAAAAAACCCATTTTCCCATCTTTCAAATAAGGAGGATGGAGTAGATGATGTTCAAGATGCTCAAACTTCTTTTTGCTCCGTGAGATCTAAAACCTGATCTTGGCATCACATAATGACCATCACAGTCAACACTGCTCACAACATATACAATGGGATGCCTGGTATGTTCTACAGCTATTATCTGGACTAAATATCCCATTTCATTTCTAGCCTAGGTAGGCAGAAGATGAAAAGGTTTGTGTTTTTTTCTTTGTGTGGACAATTGGAATTAATGTAATTAAATTACTCAGAGTCTGGGAAATGAAGAAGCAACAAACGTACTTGAACATCAGAGTTTCTGCTACAGGCTCAGAAGAACTCAGTTTTTATTTAATTTCTATTCTTGGAAGAAGGTTCTTTTTTTCCATGAAGGCTCACTCCTCTGAAGCTAAATAGGACCAAATGGAGCTTCAATAACATGGAGACCAAATCCTACAACCAAGAGTGGGAGCTGTCCCATGCCACAGACACAGCCTTGCAAATGCAGGGAATTCTGCCTGATTCTGACTAGGACTGGCAAAGAAAAAGAGAGCAGCATCCTCATGACAAAGGCCTCAGCGACTGGGTCACTTCTAACTGTGACAACTGCAATACAGGGCCATACGTCCTCCAGCTGATACCATGTACACACAAAGAAATTACTTTTCATTTTTGCATGGTTTTCCCACACACTGCTAAAATGACCAAAGCAGATACTCTACAGTTTTGCTACATATGCAGGAGCAACCTTGCAAACTAGTGTGGTTTCATTTTTGAGATCAAAGGAAGCCGACATTAGACTGTCAGCTCAGCTGGGTATGATTCCATAGGGAATACAAGCACTATAATTCCATTGTAATAACGTCTTCCTTTATTTACAAGGATGGCAATAGAAGGAATGACTCAATATAGACAATTCCGAGCCCTGAAACATCATGCACATCAATGACAAGCTATGGAAGCCTGTTCCTTACTGGTCTCTTGCTTGCCCAGAGGGTAGGAGATAACCCTTCTTCTAGGTGACACATCCAGGAGGGTCCAGCGGCTGCTGCATGTCACTGCTGAGTAGAGTCTGCCATTGTGTGATGAATTAGGCAGAAAGTCCTCAGCCAGTGCTAATGGCTAAGAAGCCATTTCATCAGATTCTTACCCAGTGAAAAGGTGTTTTTTTAAAATAATGAGAAAAAAAGCTTACTGAATTCTTTAGAGCATAGGCCTTGGGACAGCATACCACAACTGTTACTTCTAAGTGGGTATCCAATAAACATTTCTAATTGACCAAAAAAAAAAAGTTAACAGTGAACCAATATTTACAGGAAAAAAAGTGTTCAATATATGCACTCGTTTAGCTTAAGAAAGTGTCAGCTCTGCTTAATCTATTTCTTTTGTTTGCATTAAAAAAGTATAAAAACGTAAATGTGTATGTATATTTATATTCATATTTTTATATGTATATGTAGTACACTATTATCTGATCCATTGAGAGAAAATGACCTGTCTTTTTACATCTGTTACTGCAGTTACAAAAGTATTAACAATTTAATAAGTAATATCATAAACTAACACTTGTTAAACATAGGTTAAATATTTTCAAAACCACAAAATGGGCTTTTACCTTGTTTTAATCTTAGCAGATTGTTAAGCATCTTTCTAGTTTTGAAGGAGGCAGTGAAATCCCAAACATTCTTGGTTTTCTCTATTCAGCCTGATCTTATCTAATCTAAAGGAGAAACAGGTTATTCCACCAGCTTTGGACAAACAGTGTGGGGAGAAAGGAAACTCTTTGGCTGCAAGGCTAGTTCCTGTGTGGCAGAGGTACATGAGGTGTCTGGCCTGTCCACATGTGGGATAAGTCAAAAGACCTCCTTAAGATCAAGGAGCAGCAGAACTCCACAATTCCTCCCTCCTAACTACCAGTTTAATTTACTAAACTATTTTATCTCCAATGTGGAAACACACTTTCCAAGAACTCTCTTGTTCTCTGAAATTATATTCCTCCCAAAATTACCTGCAACTGAAGGTAGATTGTTTTTTCAGTTGTAGATCTTATTATACTTTGTTTAAATTGCCTACAAAGAAAGGGACAGTTAATTAATTGAATGTGAAGATGAATTTGAGGCTTAACACTTTGGTGGTGAATCACAAAGTGCATCTCTTTTTAGGTTTGTAGCAACATCAACTCCACATGTTAATTTTCAAGTTTTAACATTATTTGTGGATATGTGGAAAATATGACTACACCGTTTGTTAGGAATGAGTCAAAAGAGAAACTTGTTAGTCCTGAAAAATAAACATGCGGAGAACACAATTCTTAAATATAGCTTTAATGGGAGGTGATGCATTCTATTATGGTTAAGAAGCACAACAGAGGCTAAATGCTATGCTCCCCATGGTCCCTCCTTACAAATGTGGTGCAGCTGTCTGGTACTTTCAATGCGATCATTTGATACAATCATTAACGCTAGCTACCTGCTTAGTATTTGCAAAATAACATTTCATGTGCAAAGAATTGAGGTGATATTTTGAAAACCACATAGTTAATGTATTTATCAACTGTGGTTAGAAAGAACAGTTCCTCCAAAAACAGTTCACAATTACCAGTGTTCAAGATAGGTTGTTTTATTCAGTAGCCTTTGATGAATCTGGTAAAGTCTGATCACATCCAAGTGTCATTAAAGATTAGGGTTATCCTGGAATAATCAATCCCAAAGAACAAAAATACATGTTTCTACAAAGATTTGATAAAATCTCGCATCCAGCTGGGTGTACTGGCTCACATCTGTAATCCCAGCACTTTGGGAGGCCAAGGTGGGCAGATCACTTGAGGTCAGAAGTTCTAGACCAGCTTGGCCAACATGGTGAAACCCTGTCTCTATTAAAAACACAGAAGTTAGCCAGGCGTGGTGGCATACACCTGCAGTCCCAGCTACTTGGGAGGGTGAGGTAGGAGAATCGCTTGAACCTGGGAAGTGGAGGTTGAAGTAAGCTGAGATCGTGCCACTGCATTCTAGCCTGGCGACAAAAATGAGTGAGACTTCATTTCAAAAACAAAACAAAACAAAACAAAACCCTCACATCCTGTAGACAAAAGCCACATTTCACTTAAAAAAAAATGTGATAGCAAATTGGATGCAAAAATAGCAGATGACCTTATAAGATGTTATTCTTAGAAAAGGGCAGCAACATTAGGCAATCTATTATGAGATGAATACTATTTTTGTGGTTAAGAAAGCAGAGTTCATGAGCTTCCTTGAAGAAGTGTTTGCCAAATCCAGCTAAAACAAACCCTTAGCAGGAGAGAGCAAAAAAATCTTTTCATAATTTAGAAATTAAGCTGTACAAGCAAAGCTTGCCTTGAGAAATGCCAATGTATGAAAATCAAGATGTAGAGAGGTAGTTATACATATTAAAACAAAATGCAATAAAATAGCAAGCACTTCTAGTACATTTATTTACAACATGACTATGGTTTGACTAAGTTGGTCCACATACCATTCTTTATATATATACTTATTGTTTATTTGATTTTTGCTCAAAGTATGCAGGTCTTTGTTAAAGGGATCTTAAATTCAAGATGTCTTAGAACAAACTTCTGATTTCCCTCCACTCATATCTACTTTCTTTTGTATTACTCCTGAATTATTATTTTTATATTGGCACCACCAACCATTTTCTCCATCCAGCTGCCCAAGCCAGCATTTCTGACACCATCCTGAGCACCCTCTTCATCCTTACTAAGCTCCCTACCGGCTTTATCCTCACCATGGCCTCTTGAACATAGCCTTCTTCTTTGTTGCTTTTGTACTGGCCAAAGGTTTCACAATTACTTCTCTCAGATTTCTACATCTGCCTCTTAATTATTCTTTCTGCTTTCAGTGTCAACACTTGTATACACTCCCTGGCTCCTCATCCCCATAGGGTACCAGATGACATTTTTGAAATGCCAATCTTATGGTATCACCTGAACAGCTCTCCATCACCTAACAGATACAAATCAAATTCTAAAAGTATTCCAAGTTAAGCCTAACTCTCCAGCTTTATCCTTTATCATGTATCCACCCAGAGCTCTATTTATAGGAGAGAGGAAAAAGGCTAATATTTAAAAGAAGAATCAGTAACAGTTTAAGCCAGTAACAAAATAAATCCTTTGTACTTAGAAGTATTTAAAATATATATTTGACACATTTGTTGCATTTCCTAGTTTACAAGCAGTATGTATTAATGAGCCACATTTTTACAATACAAAAAAAGCATGAGCAAATGCATTCAGTGTGATAACTGTGGTCCAAACCTACAGTATGTTTACTTGGTATGTTTGAAACTGCTGTAATGGTAGCTACCGTGGGGCATGTCAAGAGTATCTGGTAATAACTAACGAGGCTCTCTCAAACTCTGGAAATGAAGCCTGCTTTTATGTTTTTAAAGAACCAGAACTGTGATAATACCCATTTAACCTTCCTTTGATTTACATGGAATTTAAACATATTCACAATAACTATAATTGTACTAAACATCAGTTATGCACAACTAGGAGTCATTTCCCTTTACGGGACATACAGGAATCATGCTGCAGATTTCTAACTAAATCTGTTTAGTTCCAACTAATCCAGCTAAACACTGCCTGGCCCACAGTTGATGAAACGCTTCCCTCCTTACCGTGGATGCTCTTCCCCGCCACCCCAAACCTCAAGAAACACTGCCATAGAAAGCTATGTTCCACCCCTAGCAGTGTGAGTGAGGCATTTTCTTCCTGTGTGTTAGAGTAGGAAAAGAGAGAGAGCAAGAGACCAACCACTGCCTTTGGAATAAATGAGATGTTGGACTGAAATGCAAAATTAACTTATGCTTTATTCTAAAGCTGCACTGTTCAATACAGTCATCACTAACCACGTGTGGCTATAGATCACTTGAAATGTGCCTAGTCCAAACTGAGATGTGCTATAAAATATATAGCAGATTTCTAAGATTTCACATGCAAAAAAAAAAAAAAAAGAATGGAAGGTGTCTTATTAATGACTTCTTATATTGATACATGTTCAAATAATGATATTTAAGATATACTGGGTTAAATAATGAGTTATTAAAATTATTTTGCCTGTTCCTTTTTCCTATTTTTTAATAAAAATTGTATTTACTTAGAAGCATTCAGAATGTCAACAAAACAGCTATACCTTTTTTTTTTTTTTTGCGACTAGAGTGGTATTCAGTTAACAGAACAACTATTTCATATAAACTGCATCAGAGAAAACTGAAGATGAAATAACTACCATCCCCATATATAACTCATTTGTGCTGTGCACCAAAAAGAACCTGTTTTAAATTTCCACGCCAATTTACAACCCCCATACTGTACCAGGCACGGTACAGCGCCTATCGAAAATATCACCAGGACAGGGCTATCTAAAGACATATGTGGTAGTGTGTTAACTGTACAAAAAAAGGCACTGTACAGTTTAAAAACAAATCTTACACAGTCTTATATTTCAATTTTCTTCTTTAAAAGGAGTGAGTTGTGTGCAAGGGGGTTAATGCTCTATAGCAGGGGTCCTCAGTCACCCCCAACCCAAGAGTCTATGGCCTGTTAGGAACTGGGCTGCAAAGCAGAAGGTGAGCTGCAGTGGGCAAGTAAGCATTACCACCTGAGCTCCGCCTCCTGTCAGATCAGTGGTAGCATTAGATTCTCACAGGCACGTGAACCCTATTGTGAACTGCGCATGTGAGGGATCTAGTTTGCACACTCCTTATAATAATCTAATGATAAATGTAATGCACTTGAATCATCCCGAAACCATACCCCACCACCATGGAAAAACTGTCTGCCATGAAACTGGTCCCTGGTGCCAAAAAGGCCGGGGACTGCTGCTTTATAGACAAGGAAAAAAAAAACTGCAATAGAACCAATTGCATCATCATTGTCTTCTTCATCTTCCTCCTCCTCTTTATCTTCCTCCTCTTTCTTTTCTTTCCTTTTTTTTTGGCCTTGATGACTCCCTTTTTTGAAAGTATCAGGCTTTCTTTTCAGTTCAAAATGCAGCAATATTCTTTCGGTATTTTTCCGGCAGCTTCGCAGTCGTCTTTTCTTAAGGCTGTTTGTCGTATGCAGCAGTGTCTTACCACATCTCTCCCAGTTTCTTCTCAACATCATCAATGGAGAGGCCAGGATGTTCTCCTTTGATTTTAGGGTGAAACTCAGAACAGAACAGAAGAAAGGTCAAAAGAGGTTTCTTGGGTGCGTGTCTCTGAGAAATTCTTAGAAAACTCTGAGAAGTTGATGGAAGCATCTGGGTGCTGCTTCCTGTTCTCCTCCCAACAAGTTTGCACAAAGAATGCATATGATGACTTTTTGCCTCTTGGCTTCTTAGGATTTTGCCTCTAGGCTTCTTAGGATCTCCTTTGCTCATGTTAAGTTATTTTTCCTCAGCAAGGCAAGAGTCACCCAGTGCCCACCTGGCTCTCATTTGCCCTGGTACTGTCTCTATGGAGCTCAAAATACCACAATCACTATCTTTTTTTCCTATTTTCAATGTAGCTATTACAAATTTTTTTATATTATAGATATAGTTCACATTAAATTTCTATTAGACAGTGCTGCTTGAACGTTCTTTTTAGATAAACAAACGACCAATATCTTGTTTATTACTTGCCTTTCTATATAATAAAAGCAGAGTACAGAATCCATACTGACAAGGGGAGATAAGAGTAGGAGGAAGAATCTCATTATTTCTATTTCTTGATTATTTACATTTTGAGCAGATATAAGGAGGAAAAAAATATGTTGCATCACATCTAAATGTAAACCTATTCTGCAGAGGCAACCTATGGCATGAGCATCACAAAAGTGGTATAATGGTACTCCTAAACACTTTGGAACATTCTCATATATCCAATCTGTGCAACAAAGCCAATGGTCCACCTTGTACGACAGCGCTACTGGTCCACCTGAAGTTTCAGTTTTAACTTTTCTCCATTTTGCTGCCAACGATGATTTACACAGAAGGACATTTACGAACTATCTAAGGACTCTTTGGAAGTGATACTTGCAAATACCCAAGCTTTGTTGATCCAGAGAGCATATCCTTCATTAATGGCAAAGTGACATAAATTATTATTTTAAAAATTCATATTGATAATCGGAATTCTAAACTCGCAATGCCATTCTAAACAGGTGGCACATTATAATCTAACACTAATGTGTGCTTATAATAAAGAGCTTATAGTACACAGAAAATTATGAATTTTGAATGTCATTTTTAACACCAACCAAAAGAAGAAGAGTGTAACATTCTCTTTAAAACACACACACACACACACCGCTCCGGAGCGTCTGGAGGAGCAGGTGCAGGTACGGGCGGCGCCGGCTCAGGGGCTGCTGGAGGCCCAGGAGGCTCGGACGCGGGGCAGGAAGCTGCCTACCACGCCGGCTCCTGCTCGCGGGCGCCCACAGCGCGGACATGGCGGGCTGGTGGCCTGCGTTGTCGCGCGCGGCCCGGCGCCACCCATGGCCCACCAACATGCTGCTCTACGGCTCGCTCTTCTCGGCCGGGGACACGCTGCAGCAGCGACTGCAGGGCGGCGAGGCCGACTGGCGCCAGACGCGGCGTGTGGCCACGTTGGTGGTGACCTTCCACACCAACTTCAACTACGTGTGGCTGGGCCTGCTGGAGCGTGCACTCCCGGGCAGCGCGCCACGCGCGGTGCTGGCCAAGTTGATCTGCGACCAGGTGGTCGGTGCGCCCATCGCGATCTAGGCCTTCTACACCGGTATGAGCATTCTCCAGGAAAAGGATGACATATTTTTGGACCTGAAACAGAAATTCTGGAATACCTATCTGAGCGGACTGGTGTACTGGCCCTTTGTACCGCTGACCAACTTCAGCCTTGTTCCTGTTCAATGGAGAACAGCTTACACTGGAGTCTGTGGTTTTCTCTGGGCCATCTTTGTCTGTTTTTCCCAGCAGAGTGGTGACGGCACATTGAAGTCAGCTTTCACCATTTTACGTACAAAGTGGACCAGTGCCATAGAAGGGTCCCCGGAGAAATGAGAACTCAAGGACTCTCTTAAAGGGACCACATATTTGACCTAAAATGCACAGAATTGCCTGTAGACAAAATACTTGATGTGCCAATTATGCATTTCATTTTGAGGAATTACTATTTATAAACCCACTTAAAAAATTATGATTATTTTTGAGTTGTATTCAGATATTTTTTCCTGTTCTAGTCTGAAATATTACTTCTCTAATTTTTTGGTTGATATAAATAATAGTGGCAAAAAAAAACAACAACAACACACACACACACATATATACTACATGGGCCAAATTTGTGTTATAAAACAAGCTTGACTAAGCTATAATTAAGAACACTGAGATAACATCAATGTTATTAGTGTTAGTACAAGAAAGAGAATTGCTGGTTTAGAAAAGTTCTTGTCTTACCTTACTACCTTCTTTCACATTTTTATAGAACATTAAGAGAGTGAAGTGGCAGCATATGTGCATTTAGATTAAAGAAATTCATCTACAGGCACTTGGCAGGAAGAGAGGGCTATTTTTAAAAACAACAAACAAAAACCTACTATTCCATTCAATGAAATTTTGCCCCAGAGTAAGAAGAGAGACAGAATTGCTTCTTTTTCAAGTGGTTTCAGATCCCAAGTCTTTCAAACTGAGTTCTGTTCTTACAGGTAACAGAAGACATTGTAAAGAACAATTCTGTCTGTACTTGATTTGTGTGTTGATGTGAGAATCTAAATTCTCAGCAAGATAGGGCTTGATTGTGTACTGATGGCACAATGTGTTGCATTAAGTCATAATGTCAATTATATTGGTTCCTACCATTTCCCTGTCTGCATCCCCCTATCCCCATGATTATACTTGAGTTTTAGAAAGATCATTTTGGCAAATGTGTAGCAAATAGACTGTAGAAAGAAACCAGAGACAACAGTTATTTGCTGCCTTGAATTACTGAAATGATGGGAAGGGATGGGAATGGATAAAGGTTTCTTGGAAAAGACGCTCTTTACAGCTACTTTATGGGGATTGCCTCAGTTGTTGTTGTTGGTTTTTTTTTTTTTTTTGAGACAGAGTCTAGCTCTGTTGCTCAGGCTGAAGTGCAGGGGCACAATCTCAGCTCACTGCAAGCTCCGCCTCCTGGGTTCATGGCATTCTCCTGCCTCAGCATCCTGAGTAGCTGGGACTATAGAAGCCTGCAACCACGCCCGGCTAATTTTTTGTATTTTTAGTAGAGATCGGGTTTCACCATGTTAGCCAGGATGGTCTTGATCACCTGACCTAGTGATCCACCAGCCTTGGCCTCCCAAAGTGCTGGGATTACAGGAGTGAGCCACCATGCCCGGCCATGGACTGTTTCAGTTCTTAAGGGGAGCCCACCAATTATACAGTACCAGTATTTCTCTAACATGAGTGAGTACATTTATACTTCCCTCAAAATATACTTTTTAAAAAAGAAATGTTCTAAAATTTCAATGCTCTATTTTTTAAAAAGAAATATTTTAAAATGTTAAAGTGATCTTTTTTCTTTTTTTCAAAAGTAGTCTCATACTGGTTACAGAGTTTGTGACCTGAAAAGTTTTTAACACATTTAAACATTAAACATTTGTTCCAGGAACTGCTAGGCTTCTAGAGATTCAAAAATAAAAGATACCATTTTTGTCTTATCTCACTTAATTACAAATTTGACATAGGAGACTTTTCAATAAACTGTCTAAAGTACATAAAAGAAAGGAGACACTACCATTGAAAATGGGAGCCAAATTAGTTCACAGTTTCCCACCGTATTTATAGGATTTTGCTTGTAGCTCAGATCATTTCCTAACTTTGAACTCAAAGGTCAATGTGTTTCTGAAGTTCTTTTAAACTATATGATTCCCAGAATGGCATGCTATAAGGAGAAGATGATTTCATTTTATCTAGCAAGTGATAAATATGACATCACTATATTTTAAAACCCTGAAAAACAAATAGTACCATATGGTTTGTTTTCTTCCAACCGCAAAGTAACAATCTGTAGTATTCTAATAAACTGCTGTTAGGTCTAAGAATATTTTTGGCCAAATTTTCCTTTTTTCTTTGTTATAACTGGTTTGCTAATAGATTTCTCTAGCTTTAGTTATAATTAGAAGACAGTTACTGCTTTGCATAATCAAATTGTAATTGCTGTTTGGGTGAAATCCAACCAATTTAAGCATCAGTACCTTCAAAATCATGATGTCTGGCAAAAACAGAATAATAAATGTCAGACTCTAATGATCTAGGTTATCTAATAATGCTTGCTTAACTGTTGAATTATTTTAGAGGCTGGACAACAAGTAATACTTGAATTATCAACATATTTTGAGCATTACATTTGTAAATGACAATAAGTTAATGGTCTCCAATAAACACAAATGGTGATGATAAGGAACAAAAATTCACTTGAGATCAGAAACCTATCCCAGTCTTAGTTCTGTCATTGGTTAAATATGTGTTTCTGGGTGAGTCACTTAACTTTCTGGATCTGTTTACTGATTTGTAAAATGGAAGTTATGAAATCTAATGATAATGGACATTTGTCAATTTTATTCCATAGATACACCACATTTTGTTTATTCACTCATCTATGGAATAAAATATTTTGGCAAACAAATGAAATACTGACACATGGATGAACCTTTCAAACATGATCTCTTTTCTTGTCCTTAAACTCTTGAAGCCTATTTTCCTCAACTCTCCATAGGGGTCAATGAAACTAGTATTTTCATCTCTCTCTGAGAGAGATCAGCCCTTGAGTGATTGTTGTCCCAACAATTAGCATCGACACTTTTAGTATTTGTTACCCCCAACCCAATTACTGTGCTCCCCAATGATCCTAAAAGCTAGGAATAAATTTGCTTTCTGTTAATGATAAATCTTTAACTCTAAAGAGAAACAGTGCTTGCTCATGTACTCTCACACACTCTTGCCCTCTCTTTCTGTGTAGTTATCTCTCCTGAGGAAAGTTGAATAATTTGAAGAATACTTTGAGTACCCAACTCTATAATGCACTTACTCCAAATCACCCTTAAAAAAGAAAGTAGTGTTTTTTCCTTGAAATCAGTCACGCAATATCCCAGGGGTAAGCAGACTCTCCTATAGTAAAGATTTGTTTCTACCAACCCCAGGAAACTCAGAAAGAGGGGTAGTTTGTATTATTTCCTCTCATGACTCAATTAATTAATTAAAGAATTAATTCTAGGATCCTAGGGCCAAACAATCAGTTGCCATTTTTCACAGGAAGCTTAGGGCCCTCTTAAACAATGAAGATTCCAGGTAGTCTGCACTGATAACTCAGGGCTGCCGACGGCAGGGAGATTGCCCCTGTCTCAAGCCTGCACAGCCTAGGGCACTTTTAATATATGAAGTACAATATTGAGGGGTGGGAGGAAGGCAGCCATGAGAACGCACCTCACAGATCTCCAATAACAGGGAGCTAACCGACCAAGGAAGGGCCCAGTTGCTGGCCGCTGAAACCATCTGCTGCATTTGTGCCAAAGCCACAGCTCCCACATACTGCTCCCAGCAAATGACACAGTACATCAGGGTTACCAATGCAGGACTCCTGAGGGCCTTGCCCGGCTACCTAGGACACTTCCCTCCAACTTTCTTGCCCTCTCTCCATCACTGCGCTCAGACAAGCACCTTAACTGACAATGCATGTCCCTCCTGCCCCATTTCTCCCTCAGGTGTCTCTCTTACTAAAACATTTGCATGATTAATCCTGTCTTGGCATTTGCTTCTCTAAACACCCAGCCTAACACATCTGGATTAATAACTTACTTAAATTTAAACATTTTTTAAACTAGCAACTTTAAAATTGGTTCTCAAATATTGGGTAAACAGGGAGTTTCTATTGATACTGACTTCTTCCTTCTCTATTTCAATCATCCCCATCTTGAAATATATATCAATAAAAAATTGGGCTTTTAAATAGATGTGTCAAATTAATAACATTCTTAAAACTAAAAGATTGTCCTTTAATTACAGATTTATCCCCAGTCCTAATGGGAAGGGAGCAAATTAGGAACTGTTATTTGAAATTAGCTACATATGTGTCTGTCCCTCTCATCCCACCGTAACCTCCAGGAGGGTTGGCACCTGTCTCAATCATTATTTTTACTGAGTACCGGGTTCGTAGCAGGTACTCAAGAAATATCTGTTGAATGGAGGCAGGAGATGATATTAGTGATGTGAAACTACGGTGAGGTATAGAGAGTAAGGTGGGAAGGGGTTCCCAGATCTCTCTAGTTACATGATATAAGCAATTGAAATACGTGTGTTGCTTTTATTATGTAAACCACAGAAAATAAACTTTGAGTTTCATTTTACAAACCAGAGAAAGTAAAGTTCAACAAAAATCTTAGCTTTAATGAGAATAAGCAAAAGATAAAGTGAGAAACGTTACAGCGAACTGATTTTAAATGATTGAAGAACTCTGCACTCTATGGGCCTAAAATGATTATCTTGCTTTTTGGCCAAAATATCATATATATATATTTAAACATTAATTATGTATTTTATAACATATGGATACAGATATTCCTCAGTACCCATGGGGGGCTGGTTCCAGGACTCCCTATGGATACAAAATCAGCAGATGCTCGAGTCTCTTACATAAAATGCTGTAGTATTTAAATATAACCTAGCACATCCTCTGGTATACTTTAAAGCAGCTCTGGATTACTTATAATACCTAATACAATGTAAATACTATGTAAATAGTTGTTATACTGTATTGTTTAGGAAATAAAGACAAGAAAATAATGTCTGTACATGTTTGGTATAGACAATTTTTTTTCCAGATATTTTCGATCAGTGGTTTGTTGAATCCACAGGTGCAGAACCCATGGATACACAGGGCTAATTGTATATAGATTTCCTTGTATTGATAAATTTCACTATACTGTAGATTTACTCAAAGTTCACTATTTATGCCTGTCAACAGATATATTTCTTCTTAGTAAACAAAAGGAAAATCCTGTATCTTCCTACTGTATCAGGTAAAGAAGTTTCTTTAAAACAAAATATTGATAGATGACAGTGGGAAGTCTGACATTTATTAAACTTGATAACAGTAAATGGAAATAGAGTTTGAGAGTTTGATTATTATAATCCACAATGCTTGATTCCTTCATCATCATTTTTTTAAAGCAACTTATCTCACCAACTGCCAGCACACTGTATTTATGATGATTAAATTCTTACTACAGCAATGAAAACAAGTATATCAGTAGACACCCCAAACAATGAAGCCTTAAGTAGTATTTCCCATAATAGATCAATACATCTAAATTATATCTTGTCATTGGGGGATTTTTGCTGTGCATTAATGAATTTAAAACCTAATTAACTTTCCCACACTGTTTAAGAACCTCATAATAACGCTGGCATGGGCTCATGTACTTTTAAGTACATTCAGTGAACTTGAAAAGGTGAAAAATATCCCACATACCAGAGTCAGAGAAGGCAGAAAACATCTTTCTTTTTCCTCTTTGCATTATTTTCCCCAGCAAGTGCTCCAAGTGAGGTGGAATTAAAGAATAAAGGTATACTTAAAACAACCTATGGCAATTTAAAATGATTAATTCCAGATATTTTAACATACACAACGTTCTAACGGAAACTTTATGTAGAATAAGTCCTATAGAATTGCAAGTTGGTACTAAACTGACACTGGAAGTCTAACTTTTGCCCTCCAGGGGTAGGAAGAAAATAAAAGCACAGCTCTTCACATTTCAAATTGTTAACATGTCATTTTCCTGTGAGATAACCAAACAAATACAAATTGAGATGCCTATGAGGGTCAGGGTATGATAAAATGTTTCACAACCATGCCATAGTAGCAGGAAATAATCCTAAATAATTTAACATGTATTTATATGAAAAAAAATTAGAAAAGCAAGTAATTCCAAGTAGTTAAACAGAAGTAATGAATATGTGAACATTTTCAATTAAAGGTTAAGGAAAACTAAGAGGCCTATAATTTTAGAAAGTCTCACAAATCTGGCAACAGGAGAAAATAATAATTTTCTAGAGAAGATACTTTTGATTTAATATAGAAAGAAATGAAACTCTAATTACAAAAAGTGAACAGGCAGGAAAGGCACATTCATTCCTCTTCCAAAGGTACTGTTTCCCAGGTTAGCTGTTAGAAACCACTTGGACAAATGCAGCACTTTTCAAACAATTGCTATAAGCTGTAAGTTTCATTATAAATGATTTTTGGCAACACATTTTTGGAAATGTGGCACATATATTATAAATAAGCAATCTCTTGTGCATCTCCTTTCTTTTTTTCATCTGACAAATATTCATGAGTCCCCAGAACATAATTAACACTGTTCCAGGGCTAGGGATAAAGCATGAACAGAGTAATCTAAAATCCCTGCCGACGTGGAGCTTGTTTTCTAGGTGAGACAAATGATACCCAAGAAAGTAAAAGGCCTAATACGTATGCGCCACCACTGCCACTGTCATTCTGCCAGAATATTGTCTTTTGGTTCAGTGCTATTGGGTGTGGTTTAAATAAAATTATAATGTGACAAAGTCCTCTTTTTTTTGTTGTTTTTAGAAAGAAAAAGTCCTTTTGATATTTCAGGTAAACCTTCTTGGTTGAGTTTTAAGGTAGATCTGTCGTACAAAGATTATCATGATATAAACCAGGTATCACCATCTTTTTTTCTTTTTTTTTTTTCTTTTACATATTTTACACTTTGCAGACCACCTGTGGTCTGTGTCACCTATTCTTCATTTCTTTTAGGCCTTTAAAAATGTAAAAGCAGGTCAGGCACAGTAACTCACACCTGTAATCCCAGCACTTTGGGAGGCTAAGGTGGGAGAATCGCTTGAGCTCAGGAGTTTCAGACCTGCCTGGGTAATATAGTGAGATACCATCTCTAGAAAAAAATAAAAATAATTAGCTGGGCATGGCTGCATATGCCTGTAGTCCCAGCCCAGCTACTCTAGATAGAGCCTGAGGCAGGAGGACTGCTTGAGCCCAGAAGTTCAAGGCTGCAGTGAGCTACCTTTGCGTCACTGCACTCCAGCTTGGGCGACAGAACCAGACCCTATCCCTATTTGAAAAAAAAAAAAAAAAAAGTAAAACCATTCTTACGTTACAGGACACAGAAAAACAGACCAGGGGCTGAATTTGGCCTGCAGCCACAGTTTACTAACCTCTAACCAAAGATCTGTGTATACTTGCTTTGAAGTGGCTACAGTCCTACTTAATGTATGCTCAGTCCTATTTATGACGTTTCATCCTATTTTTTTTTGCATTTATTCCTTTGCTCTTTATTATTCATTTATTAAAATTGAATAAAACATTCTTTTCTAGAGCTACGATAGTTCCAACTACAGAAGCCTCAAAGTCAGTTCTGAAGAGTAGGGCCACCTGCTCTATTTCACACAAGCAATAGAAAAAAATTCTTGGCAGAAAACCTCTCGTATGTCTATATGCTGAAGAGAGTCTGTACACTGGCAAAGATTATGCATGCTCTCCACCAACTTCCTGGGGCAGACACATGTGAGATTTAATGTTCCCTTACCTTGCTGGAGGAACATCAATATTGGAGGAAACAACTTTTCTTTTCTGCTCAAGGAGACAGATGGAGCGAGTGTTTTCTTTTTCATGGTCAAGGACCCGGCTGGCTTTTTTGGTGTCTGCTGTTTTCACATCTTCCTCCATGGCCAAGGAGAACACGTGTTGATGAGACATTTTTTTACTACAGTCACGTTTTAAGTCCTCTGATTGAAATGTGAAGGTCATTTCCCGCTTAATGCTCCCCACCTATGAAATGAAACACAGAAATTCTTACTCACATAAAACATCACCTTTGTATGACTCCTGCAGATGATGGTGAGGAGAGATTACAGACACTGTCCTCCCTGTTCATCTGAAATATTGTATAATTTTAATGAGAAAAATGCAGCATACAAATAAAATAACTTCACAAAATAATATACAATTAATGCATCTATAATGCAAATAAGAAATATCACAAACACACACACAAAAATGCCTTCCAGGTATATAAAAACAAGGATTGAAAAGCATAATACCTCTAATTTTTTAAAATATAAAACATCACTGTTTTATCTCCCACAACTAAGAAAATTCAAGTAAACTCTTAAATATTTCAGTCTGATTATCATGATTAATAGAAGAGAGCTAAAGTATAAAATCAAACTTTCTTTTTGGCTAATAATACTGGTCTTAATGACACTCTGTAGTTCATGAAGAAATCTTTTTTACCCTTCATCCCCAGCAGTTAAGATTTTTTAATTAAAAAAATTTTTAAATTATACTTTAAGTTCTAGGGTACATGTGCACAACGTGCAGAATTGTTACATAGGTATACATGTGCCATGTTGGTGTGCTGCACCCATTAACTCGTCATTTACATTAGGTATATCTCCTAATGCTATCCCTCCCCCCTCCCCCCACCCCATGACAGGCCCAAGTGTGTGATGTTCCCTATCCTGTGTCCAAGTGTTCTCCCTTGTTCAATTCCTACCTATGAGTGAGAACATGCAGTGTTTGGTTTTCTGTCCTTGCGATAGCTTGCTCAGAATGATGGTTTCCAGCTTCATCCATGTCCCTGCAAAGGACATGAACTCATCCTTTTTTACGGTTGCATAGTATTCCATAGTATATATGTGCCATATTTTCTTAATCCAGTCTATCACCAAAGGACATATGGGTTGGTTCCAAGTCTTTGCCATTATGAATAGTGCCACAATAAACATACATGTGCATAGCAGCATGATTTATAATCCTTTAATATGTCTCTACAGCAGCATGATTTATAATCCTTTGGCTATATACCCAGTAATGGGATGGCTGGGTCAAATGCTATTTCTAGTTCTAGATGCTTGAGGAATTGCCACGCTGTCTTCCACAATGGTTGAACCAGTTTACAGTCTCACCAACAGTGTAAAAGTGTTCCTGTTTCTCCACATCCTCTGCAGCACCTGTTGTTTCCTGACATTTTAATGATCGCCATTCTAACTGGCATGAGATGGTATTTCATTGCGGTTTTGATTTGCATTTCTCTGATGGCCAGTGATAATGAGCATTTTTTCATGTGTCTGTTGGCTGCATAAATGTCTTCTTTTGAGAAGTGTCTGTTCATATCCTTCACTCACTTTTTGATGGGGTTGTTTGATTTTTTTCTTGTAAATTTGTTTGAGTTCTTTGTAGATTCTGGATATTAGCCCTTTGTCAGGATGGAGGTTCCAAAATGACCGAACAGGAACTGGCCGAAGAGGAACAGCTCCAGTCTACAGCTCCCAGCGTGAGCGACACAGAAGATAGGTGATTTCTGCATTTCCAACTGAGGTACCAAGTTCATCTCACTGGAGTTTGTTGGACAGTGGGTGCAGCCCATGGAGCAAGGCAGGGCATCGCCTCACCCAGGAAGTGCAAAGGGTCAGGGAATTCCCTTTCCTAGCCAAGGGAAGCCATGACAGACAGTACCTGGAAAATCGGGACATCCCACCCAATACTGCACTTTTCCAACGGTCTTAGCAAACGGCAAACAAGGAGGCTATATCCCGCGCCTGGCTCAGAGGGTCCCAAACCCATGGAACCTTGCTCACTCCTAGCACAGCAGTCTGAGATTGAACTGCAAGGTGGTAGTGAGGCTGGGGGAGGAGGGTCCGCCATTGCTGAGGCTTGAGTAGGTAAACAAAGTGGCCGGAAAGCTCGAACAGGGTGGAGCCCACCGCAGCTCAACGAGGCCTGCCTGCCTCTGTAGACTCCACCTCTTGGGGCAGGGCATAGCTTAACAAAATGCAGCAGAAACTTCTGAAGACTTAAACATCCCTGGCTGACAGCTTCGAAGAGAGTAGTGGTTCTCCCAGCATGGAGTTTGAGATCTCAGAACAGACAGACTTCCTCCTCAAGTGGGTCCCTGACCTCCGAGAAGCTTAATTGGGAGACACCTCCAGTAGGGGCCGACTGACACCTCTTACAGCTGGGTGCCCCTCTGAGACGAAGCTTCCAGAGGAAGGATCAGGCAGCAACATTTGCCATTCTGCAATATTTGCTGCTCTGCAGCCTCCGCTGGTGATACCCAGGCAAACAGGGTCCAGAGTGGACCTCCAGCAAACTCCAGCAGACCTGCAGCTGAAGGTCCTGACTGTTAGAAGGAAAACTAACAAACAGAAAGGACATCCACACCAAAACCACATCTGTACATCACCATCATCAAAGACCAAAGGTAGATAAAACCACATAGAAGGGGAGAAATGGAGCAGAAAAGCTGAAAACTCTAAAAATCAGAGTGCCTATTCTCCTCCAACAGAATGCAGTTCCTCGCCAGCAATGGAACAAAGCTGGACGGAGAATGACTTTGACGAGTTGAGAGAAGAAGGCTTCAGACGATTGGTAATAACAAACTTCTCCAAGCTAAAGGAGGAAGTTTGAACCCAACGCAAAGAAGCTAAAAACCTTGAAAAAGATTAGATGAATGGCTAACTAGAATAAACAGTGTAGAGAAGACCTTAAATGACCTGATGGAGCTGAAAACCATGGCACGAGAACTATGTCACACATGCACAAGCTTCAGTAGCTGAATCGATCAAGTGGAAGAAAGGGTATCAGTGACTGAAGATCAAATGAATGAAATGAAACGAGAAGAGAAGTTCAGAAAAAAAAGAGTAAAAAGAAACGAACGAAGCCTCCAAGAAATATGAAATTTGGACTATGTGAAAAGACCAAATCTATGGCTGATTGGTGTACCTGAAAGTGATGGGGAGAATGGAACCAAGTTAGAAAACACTCTGCAGGATATTATCCTGGAGAACTACCCCAAACTAGCAAGGCAGGCCGACATTCAAATTCAGGAAATACAGAGAACACAAAGATACTCCTCGAGAAGACCAACTCCAAGACACATAATTGTCATATTCACCAAAGTTGAAATGAAGGAAAAAATGTTAAGGGCAGCCAGAGAGAAAGGTCAGGTTACCCATAAAGGGAAGCCCATCAGACTAACAGCGGATCTCTCGGAAGAAACTCTACCAGCCTGAAGAGAGTTGGGGCCAATATTCAACATTCTTAAAGAAAAGAATTTTCAACCCAGAATTTCATATCCAGCCAAACTAAGCTTCATAAGTGAAGGAGAAGTAAAATCCTTTACAAACAAACAAATGCTGAGAGATTTTGTCACTACCAGGCCTGCCTTACAAGAGCTCCTGAAGGAAGCACTAAACATGGAAAGGAATAAACGGTACCAGCCACTGTAAAAACACACCAAATTGTAAAGACCATCGATGCTAAGAAGAAACTGCATCGACTAACGAGCAAAATAACCAGCTAACATCATAATGACAGGATCAAATTCACACATAGCAATATTAGCCTTAAATGTAAATAGGCTAAATGCTCCAGTTAAAAGACACAGACTGGCAAATTGGATAAAGAGTCAAGGCTCATTCAGGAGACTCATGTCACATACAGAGACACACATAGGCTCAAAACAAAGGGATGGAGGAAGATCTACCATGTAAATGGAAAACAAAAAAAAGCAGGGGTTGCAACCCTAGTCTCTGATAAAACAGACTTTAAACCAACAATGATCAAAAGAGACAAAGGAGGCCATTACATAATGGTAAAGGGATCAATTCAACAGGAAGAGCTAACTATCGTAAGTATATATGCAACCAATACAGGAGAATCCAGATTCATAAAGCAAATCCTTAGACAACTACAAAGAGACTTAGACTCCCACACAATAATAATGGGAGACTTTAACACCCCACTGTCATCATTAGACAGATCAACTAGACAGAAAGTTAGCAAGGATATCCAGGAATTGAACTCAGCTCTGCACCAAGTAGATCTAATAGACATCTACAGAACTCTCCACCCCAAATCAACAGAATATACATTCTTCTCAGCACTACATCACACTTATTCCAAAATTGACCACATAGTTAGAAGTAAAGCACTCCTCAGCAAATGTAAAAGAATAGAAATTATAACTAACTGTCTCACAGACCACAGTGAATAAAATTACAACTCAGGATTAAGAAACTCACTCAAAACCGCTCAACTACATGGAAACTGAACAACCTGCTCCTGAATGACTACTGGGTACATAATGAAATGAAGGCAGAAATAAAGATGTTCTTTGAAACCAATGAGAACAAAGGCAAAACATACCAAATTCTCTGGGACACATTTAAAGCAGTGTGTAGAGGGAAATTTATAGCACTAAATGCCCACAAGAGAAAGCAGGAAAGATCTAAAATTGACACCCTAACATCACAATTAAAAGAACTAGAGAAGCAAGAGCAAACACATTCGAAAGCTAGCAGAAAGCAAGAAATAACTAAGATCAGAGCAGAACTGAAGGAGATAGAGACACAAAAAACCCTTCAAAAACATCAATGAATCCAGGAGCTGGTTTTTTGAAAAGATCAACAAAATTGATAGACCGCTAGCAAGACTAATAAAGAAAAAAAGAGAGAAGAATCAAATAGACAAAATAAAAAATCATAAAGGGGATATCACCATGGATCCCACAGAAATACAAACTACCATCAGAGAATACTATAAACAACTCCACGCAAATAAACTAGAAAATCTAGAAGAAATCGATAAATTCGTGGACACATACACCCTCTCAAGACTAAAACAGGAAAGAAGTTGAATCCCTGAATAGACCAATAACAGGCTCTGTTATTAATAATTGAGGCAATAATTAATAGCCTAACAACCAAAGTAAGTCCAGGACCAGACGGATTCATAGCCAAATTCTACCAGAGGTACAAAGAGGAGCTGGTACCATTCCTTCTGAAACTATTCCAATCAATAGAAAAAGAGGGAATCCTCCCTAACTCATTTTACGAGGCCAACATCATCCTGATACCAAAGCCTGGCAGAGACACAACAAAAAAAAGAAAATTTTAGACCAATATCCTTGATGAACATCAACGCAAAAATCCTCAATATGATACTGGCAAACTGAATCCAGCAGCGCATCAAAAAGCTTATCCACCATGATCAAGTGGGCTTCATCCCTGGGATGCAAGGCTGGTTCAACATTTGCAAATCAATAAATGTAATCCATCATATAAACAGAACCAAAGGCAAAAACCACATGATTATCTCAATACATGCAGAAAAGGCCTTTGACAAAATTCAACAGCCCTTCATGCTAAAAACTCTCAATAAATTAGGTATTGATGGGACATATCTCAAAATAATAAGAGTTAGTTATGACAAACCCATAGCCAGTATCATACTGAATGGGCAAAAACTGGAAGCATTCCCTTTGAAAACTGGCACAAGACATGGATGTCCTCTCTTACCACTCCTATTCAACAGAGTATTGGCAGTTCTGGCCAGGGCAATCAGGTAGGAGAAAGACATAAAGGATATTCAATTAGGAAAAGAGGAAGTCAAAGTGTCCCTGTTTGCAGATGACATGATTGTATATTTAGAAAACCCCATTGTCTCAGCCCAAAATCTCCTTAAGCTGATAAGCAATTTCAGGATACAAAATCAATGTGCAAAATAAAAATTTCAGGATACAAAATCAATGTGCAAAAATCACAAGCATTCCTATACACCAGTAAAAGATAAACAGAGAGCCAAATCATGAATGAACACCCATTCCACAATTGCTTCAAAGAGAATCAAATACCTAGGAATACAACTTAAAAGGGATATGAAGAACATCTTCAAGAGAACTACAAACCACTGCTCAACAAAATAAAAGAGGACACAAACAAATGGAAGAACATTCCATGCTCGTGGACAGGAAGAATCAATATCGTGAAAATGGCCATACTGCCCAAGGTAATTTACAGATTCTATGCCATTCTCATCAAGCTACCAATGACTTTCTTCACAGAATTGGAAAAAACTGCTTTAAAGTTCATATGGAACCAAAAAAGAGCCTGCATTGCCAAGACAATCCTAAGCCAAAAGAACAAAGCTAGAGGCATCATGCTACCTGACTTCAAACTATACTACAAGGCTACAGTAACCAAAACAGCATGATACTGGTACCAAAACAGAGATATAAACCAATGGAACAGAACAGAGCCCTCAGAATTAATACCACACATCTACAACCATCTGATCTTTGACAAACCTGACAAAAACAGGAAATGGGGAAAGGATTCCCTATTTAATAAATGGTGCTGGGAAAATTGGCTAACCATATGTAGAAAGCTGAAACTGGATCCCTTCCTTACACCTTATACCAAAATTATTTCAAGGTGGATTAAAGACTTAAATGTTACACCTAAGACCAAAAAAACCCTAGAAGAAAACCTAGACAATACCATTCAGGATATAGGCATGGGCAAGAACTTCATGTCTAAAACACCAAAAGCAATGGCAACAAAAGCCAAAATTGACAAATGGGATCTAATTAAACTAAAGAGCTTCTGCACAGCAAAAGAAACTACCATCAGAGTGAACAGGCAACCCACAGAATGGGAGAAAAATTTTACAATCTAACCAGCAGTTAAGATTTTAACAAAATCCATTCCAAGGCCATATCATAAAGTCAGAATAATTTTTCTTATCATTTGCAACTAAATGTAATGATGATTAAGGTGGGAGACCAATATAAAATTAAACCTCAGTGAACTGAATCTTAGTACTTTAGACTTTGTGATAACTGAAAAAGGAGACTGAAGCTAAAGAAAGGTTTTTGTAAGGTAATTAGTACTGTAAATGAGGACTGGAGAAAGCCAGTTAAAGTCCCACTATACAAAGATGAGTCTATCTGGTAATCTGGAGTCTCACTAATCAGTGGGGTGTATTTCAAAATATGCACAATCATGAGACATTTCACGGGCCTGTGATACAATCCATTTCCTCCGGTTGGGTCATCTGTGGAGTCAGTAAATCTTCACTCTCCCATTTAAATAGAATATGTGCTTGTTTCTTTTTAATTTTAGGTATGAGAAAAAGCACAAAGGTTTTAATCAAATAGATTCAGATTTATAGAAGCTAAGGTCATGAGTATAAATCATTTTCAGAATACAAGGAGAATAAGTGTGTTTGATAATAGCAGAGACTGGTAAAGGAAGGTATTAATGACTAGAAATTCTCAGACTAAAGGAAAACTGAAATACATGCATGCTGGAGTCACGGCATCTGCCCCAACATGAGACTTTCCAGAGTCTGGGGATGACTTGGGCCTTGGAATCCATTTGGCTGGCATGGATCTTTCCTATGACACATAGAGCACTACACAGAGCTCCATTCTCATCTTGGCCTCTCCTACCAGGAAGAAAAGAAGATTCTCTTCCCATGGCTTTCCTGTCAGACATACACCCAGCTCCACAGGAAGATGGTCACCTACTCTGGTCTACTTGTAACTCATTAAAAATTCACAATATTTCTTAGGCTGTATTAATGAAATCAAATAAAGATAAAAGAAAATCTATTGTCTGTTTTTAAGTGTTCACTGTTTCAATGACATCAATATACAATAGAAAGACATAAAATATTTCAGACTTCCACAAATGAAATAAATGATAAAAATGTGTTTAGAAAATCAACAAATATAAGGACAAGTATGTTAAACATCCATCACTAGTCAATGCTCTGTGTAACTCTCTTTACCTGGAGGTGGGGGGAAAGGGGAGAGTTTTTCACTTCTCCACCAGTCCATTCCTAACCTATGTTACAACAAGAAAACTCTAAACAACAGGCATAAAAAAAGAAAACAAAGGCCTAATTTTGATGATTATAAATTGCTTTTAAGTGTCAAGTATCATGTGAATTAAATATTTAAGTATTCACAGTATTAAGTTGAAACAAAAATTTACATCCATGTCTCCCTTGGGGCCAAATGCATTAGTTAAATGAATTCTATCCAAAATTTAAAGGAAGGAAACAACATTACAGGAAGTCTAGCTTTTAGCTTCAAAAATTTAGGGGGAAAAAAAAAACCTGAAGCAAATTAATGCAAATAGAATATATTCCCTATAGAAGTAATAACTGTATGTCATGCTCTTAGCCAAGGATTCATAATAAAATATAGTAATATAAAACAAAGCAATCTATAAATCTTCTGTAATACTTTCTAAGAAAAAAATTAATCTCTCAATAGTAATCAGAGAAATTTAGCAATATAACAGATTTTAAAGAAAATTTAGCCCAGACTTTTTATTTAAAAGTAGAATTAAAATGACCAAAAAGGACCAAAATAAATCTAGAGATAAGTAAAATATTTTGGACACTATGAATCATGGGTTCCACCATTTGTAATGCTAGTGGAAGGGGTAAATGGCAGATGTAGATACTCATTATGTCACTATGCTTTAAAGCATGTATATATGTATCACATGTTCTTTTTAATGTTATTTTATTCATATCAATTATTATATTTAAGACACAAAAAATGACAGCTCACAGGAAAGGAGAGAGTAGAAAGCATATATAACATCAAGTCTTAAGAAGCTGGGCTCAGAAATGGCCCAGAGAAATAGGGTGGTGACTGGAGGGGATGATGGACGAGAAAGCATTTTAAGACAGGAGGTAAAAGAGTATGTTTGTATACTGAGGCAGAATGGAAAGGAAGGGATGAGCAAGGGCTGGCAGCAGCAGTAGAAGGTGACAAGGCTCATCCAGCTATTGCAAATGAGAACTGACTGGAACCTACATTAGCTTAACTGAAGAAAGAAGCAAAAGGAAAATATAATTCCCATTCATATGAGATTTCCAGAAAAGGCAAATCTACAGAGATAGAAAGCAGATCAGTGATTTCCTGGGGCTGGGGGTGAGAGCAGGAACTGACTGCAAATGGGCATGAGAGAACTTTTTGGGGTGATGGAAATGTCCTAGGACTAGACTGTAGTGATATTTGTATGAGTAGTAAGTTTATTTAAAATTATTGAATTGTATCTTACAATGGGAGGAATGTTATGGCATTTAAATTATACCTCAATAAAGCTGAGGAAGGAAGGATAGAAGGACGGACGGACGGACAGACGGAAGGAAGGAAGAAAGGAAGGAAGGAAGGCAGGAAGGCAGGAAGGCAGGAAGGCAGGAAGGCAGGCAGGCAGGCAGGCAGGCAGGCAGGCAGAGTAACTATTGATATAGAGGGTATGTTTCTTTCTTTTTTTTTTTTTTTTTTTTTGAGACGGAGTCTTGCTCTGTCACCCAGGCTGGAGTGCAGTGGCACAATCTCAGTTCACTGCAACCTCCACCTCCCAGGTTCAAGCAATTCTCCTGCCTCAGTCTCCCAAGTAGCTGGGATTACAGGCACCCGCCACCACACCCAGCTTTTCTGTATTTTTAGTAGAGATGGGGTTTCACTGTGTTGGCCAGGTTGGTCTTGAACTCCTGACCTCGTGATCTGCCCACCTCAGCCTCCCAAAGTGCTGGGAATACAAGTGTGAGCCACCACACCCTGGCATAGAGGGTGTATTTCTAAGAACCCCTAGAAACAAAAATTTGGAAATTGTGATGCAAAGAGGTAGCCACCAAATGTATGGATCTTAAAAACAAAACCAAAGAAAACAAAATAAAACAGAGGTGGCATGGCAACCCAAGCTGCTGCAAGCAGTTGTGTATTATACCCTGAACGCTGGTCAAATGAGGCTAAAATTCAGTCCCCATTCAAGCCATATCCCCAGGCTTCCTTACTTTGGATGAAGCACATTTTTCTGATTCATGTACCTGGAGAGGAACTTTTTGTACTTCATCTGTCCAAATAGGGTGTTTTTATTTATTTATTTTCCCAATTTGTACAATGCCCTGGTGACAAAACTGTTCTTGCTGATCTGCAAGGTCTAGGCTAAGTTAGCTTGCTGCTTCTTTGAAGGTGGTATCAATTATGTGATTCATAAATATGAGCTGATATTCTTGTTAATGGAAAACTTGAGACAATCTGAAAAATCACTCTATGCTATAGGTCCTAAGCAGGCAAAGTGTTCAATGATAGAAGACAGCCAGAAAGAACAAAAAAACATCTGATTGGAAGGAGAGAACTCAATAGCAGCATTAAAGCTGGTAAGGGCAAGAGAAAGAAGAAACAGTATGCACGGCACTAACAGATGAAGATGCTCACCTTTGGGGATAAATGGGGATCTACCAAAGAAGGGAGGGCTTCTCACAGCTATGGGATTCCTTGTAAGGACCAGGAAGAGAACACAACATAGGTAAGAAACTGACGGCTTCCTGTAGGAGAGAGACCTAAGTGGCAGGGAAGAGCTGATGCTGATGTTCAGATTAATTTCCCCCACATTAGGATTGATTTAAAGAACTTGCTTTCCTAACACTGTAACTTCTATTGCTCATCAGCACTTCGTAGTCATATTGTACTACACTAGCTACCATCAAATTCCTTCTCCCTACCCAAACAGAAGCTCTTCATATAGTGTATCACAGACATACACATTATTCCGTATAATTTCTTGCAAGGGAACAAAGCTTCAATGTTCAATTATATGAGAATACCACCAATTACTGAGTTAACGGACAAATAAAACTCAGAATTTTCATTCCAATGAACAGCTTTTGTTTTCCTAGAAGAAGATAAACAGTGTATATATAAATATGATATACTTGGGGAAATTGCCATTTTTTTTTAACAAGAAGTTAACAGTATCTATTTAAGTCCTGAATTTCTCTAAATGGTATCCTTTGTAAATTCGATGCAACTTCCTAAGACGGACTGAAGCTCATCATTTCTTCTCGATACAAAAACATCTAGTTTCCATAGGAAGATCATAAGAGCGCATCAGAAAAGAGGACGTCTCTGACTTCAGCCCACCTACTTGACCAAACCTTCCTTCTGCCTACACTCAAGTACACTCCACGCCACCTTAATCCTCACACCCTTCTTACAGATTTACAGTAATGAAATGCTAAAAAGCATGTGTCAACACTCAACTTTTGGAAACTGTCCTCAGTTACTCATCTCAACCCAATCAGTTTTGAGGAGTTGGCTCTGGAGATTAACAGGATTTCCAGGAATAATCTGAAAACAACCCGTTTGCTTTCTGGGGCTTTCTGGGTAGTAAAAAAATAGTTTAGACATTCAAAAAAAAAAAAAAAAAAAAAAGGCATGAAATTTAGGCCATAGCAAAAACAGCTCTTAGCAAACAATAGGATGCTAGTAAGAGGACCACTTGGCTGAGCAACTCTTTAAGGCCCTTCCACTCACCAGGAAACCATAAAATCACACCTGAAAAAGTTTATAAAAGAATTTTCTTATATTTCAGATTATTTTCCCCCACATTAGGATTTAAAGAACTTGCTTTCACAACACATAATAAGACACATTACAATTTGGTGACTGATGACAATGATACATCAACCACTGCGTGGAGTGCAAATCAGACCCAATAGATTTAAAATACGTTACAAAAAGATAAGCAAAACTGATATTAATAATAAAAATATTTGATTCTCTCAATTAACTTAAAATATTACTGCTGGCCGGGCCCTGTGGCTCATGCCTGTAGTCCCAGCACTTTGGGAGGTTGAGTCGGGCGGATCATGAGGTCAAGAGATCAAGGCCATCCTGGCTAACATGGTGAAACCTGTCTCTACTAAAAATACAAAAAAAAAATTAGCTGGGCATGGTGGTATGCATGTGTAGTCCCAGCTACTCAGGAGACTGAGGCCGGAGAATTGCTTGAACCTGGGAGGCGGAGGTTGCAGTAAGCCAAGATCACGCCACTGCACTCCAGCCTGGTGACAGAGCAAGACTCTGTCTCAAATAAAAAAAAAAGAAAAAAGAAAAAAAATTACTGCTAAGGATCATGTTCAAAGAAACACCAGAACCTTAGAATAAACTGATAAAAAAATGACACCCAAAAACAGTCAACAGAACTCTACTTATTTTAGATTACATTCTTCAAATTTCATGCTAGGTAAACAGAAAAATATGTTGGTGGCAAATCTATAGTCCTAACGAATGGCCATAATAGAACCACTTTAAAAACAATAGATTCCAATTACTAGCCCATTGATTATATTATTCCCTTAGCCCTCTGAAACCAATGAAGTGTTTGGTGACTGCTTTTTTCTTAAGTACATACATTATTTCTCTATACCAAGACACAGGAACTGGCTGATGAAAATCAGAATGGTTTGGTGGTAGTGGTGATGTAACCATAATAGGTCTGTTGCCCTATGTGCATGGTAAATCAATACCCCGAGACACCAGGTTGCACTGGTTGAATCACAGGGCTGCCAAACAAGGAGATAGGAAGACACCTCAAATCTGTCTGCCAGAGGAGTTTGGGGATAGGGTTTTTAAGGGTTTTGGAATTGGCCAAAGTGTGGAGATTGTTGACATCTGTTGTTCTACTGGAATTCAAGATCTGTTTAAGCAATTCTTAAATGGAAACCTATGATTCTAATGTCAGAGGTCCTATCTATCTTGAGCAAAAGCCTCATGATTCTAATGTCAGAAATCCTACTAGCTGGGCACGGTGGTACGCACCTGTGGTCCCAGCTACTTGGGAGGCTAGGGTGGGAGGATCACTGGAGCCCAGGAAGTCAAGGCTGCAACAAGCCGGATTGTGCCACTGCACTCCAGCTGGGGTGGCCGAGACCCTGACTCAAAAAAATAATAATTACCACAAAAGAGAAATCCTATCTACAGGTACAGTGGGGGTGCAAATAGTATCTAGTGTTCCATGACTTGCAGTTACAAAAAAAATGAGTCAAAGGAAACCCAAATTAATGCTTAATTACAACACTATTTCTGTCAACAATTCTTGTTAACCCCTGAGGGCAGCTTCAATGATGGAGCAGGGAGTAAAATTCAGCATGACAGAGCTGAAGCCCTGTGTTATGTTTTGGCATCTTATATTCAAACTACGCAACTACACTATCTCAGGTATCAGTGTTGTTAATGCTGGGTTTACTACAGCAAGTTTTGTTTTGTTTTGTTTTGACTTTAAGTTCTGGGATACATGTGCAGAACATGCAGATTCGTTACATAGATATACATGTGCCATGGTGGTTTGCTGCACCCATCAACCCGCCATCTAGGTTTTAAGCCCTGCATTTATTAGGTATTTGTCCTAATGCTCTCCCTCCCCTTGCCACCACCCACCCTGACAGGCCCTGGTGTGTGATGTTCCCCTCCTTGTGTCCATGTGTTCTCACTGTTCAACTCCCACTCATGAATGAGAACATGCAGTGTTTGGTTTTCTGTTCCTGTGTTAGTTTGCTGAGGATGATGGTTTCCATCCATGTCCCTGCAAAGGACATGAACCCATTCTTTTTTATGGCTGCATAGTATTCCATGGTGCATATGTGACACATTTTCTTTATCCAGGCTATCATTGATGGGCATTTGGGTTGGTTCCAAGTCTTTGCTATTGTAAATAGTGTACTACAGCAAGTTTTAACTTTAATCTGTTGACAATTTAATATTCAACAAAGCATGACTTGGCATGCTGCATGGAAGATTAGTCAGCAGCATATTTAGGATGGAAAGTTATTGGAAAAGTTGGTAGTGGAAGACTGCCTGGCTAAAGTTTCAAGCCTTTTATTAACATTATGCAAGGGAGACACACAACTTCGGTATTTTTTCTAAAATCCTTTCTGAAAAGGCTTGGATAGAAACATCCATTTCTGTAAAGTCCAATACTAAATTTAACCTCAGCTAAATTCATTTGTATATTTTTCCCAACCATATGGTAAGGACTGTAAACCAAAATGGCATGAGACACGTCTCAATCAATTTAGAAGTTTATTTTGCCAAGGTTAAGAACCTGTACTGAAGAAAACAACATGACACCACAGGAACAGTCTGTGATCTGTGCCTCTTTCTCCAAAGATGATCTTGAAAGCTTCAATATTTAAAGGGGGAAAGTAGGCTGGAGGGGAGAGAGGGAGGGTAGGTAATCCACAGCTGCAAGAGAGAAGGAGCAGGGAGGGGACGAGTCAGTTACATATTCACCTTGAGCTCAGTAAATCAGCACTTCACACAAGATAGGGTGAACAAAGAGTAGCCACATGTGGAGATATTTAACCTTTATCTGTAACTATCTGCTAAGGAACAAAAGGAAAAGCAGTTTCCTGCATGACTCAGCTTTCAGCTTAATTTTTTCCTTTTGGCACAGTGAATCTTCCTTTCACAGGACAGAGGGAAAATCAATTATCAGTGTGGGTTGATCTTATAGAACTTAACTTCAGGATACAGAATTTCAAATATCACATTAGTTACTTAGATATTTTATTTGTTTTATATAATTCCAAGTTCAGCTCACCCATTCACACCTAATCCATGTAGAAATCCTACGAATTTTGTCTTCAGAATATATCTAAAATCCAATCACTTCTTACAACCTCCAGTTGCCATCCTGGTTAAGCCACCACTGTCTCTTACCTGCATTTGTGCAATAGTCTCCTCCCCGGGGCCCCTCCTATACCACTCCTTTATACCACCTTTATAGGTTTCCACTCCTATACCACCTCCCCTGACCCCCAGTTCTTTCTAAGGGTAGCCAGCCTTATCTCTTAAAAATCAGGGTCAGATCATGTCCCTCCTTGGCTGAGAACCCTCCAATGGCTCCCCATTTATTCAGAACAAAAGCCCAAGTCCTTGCCTCCAAAGCCCCATGCCTCTATCCGATTTTCTCCCTCTCCTACTTCCTTCTCTTCACTCTCATGGCTACCCCCAGCCTTGCTGGACTTGAACATGCCAGGCACACCCCTGCATCCAGGCCTTTTTACTGGCTTCCCCATCTTCCTGCAAGGTTCTTCCTTCAGATACCCACATTGTTTGCTTCCTCACCCTTTTCAGTCTTTGCTCAAATGTCTCTTTCTTAGTGAAGCCAACCCTGACCACCCAATTTAAAATTGCAATGTTCCCCTCTCCCTCCTCATTCCCCATATTCTATTCTATATCAGCTACAGAATTATCATTCTAGCCAGCTGTGGTGGCTCATGCCTGTAATCCCAACACTTTGGGAGGCTGAGGTAGGTGGATCACTTGAGCCCAAGAGTCAAGACCAGCCCGGGAAACCTGGCAAACACCCGTCTCTACAAAAAATTAAAAAATTATCTGGGTCTACAGGCCTGGTGTCACGTGCCTTTAGTCTCAGCTACTTGGGAGGCTGAGGTAGGAGGATGACTTACTTTAGCCTAGGAAATTGAGGCTGCAGTGAATTAAGATCACACCACTGCACTCCAGCTTGGGTGACAGAGTGAGAACCTGTCTCAAAAAAACAAAACAAAACTAAACATAATTATTTTTCTACAGCACTATAGTTTTATCATTCTGCAGGACTTATTATTTTCTTACAAACTGCATAATTATTTATCATGCTTATTGTCTAAGCTGCTCCATCAGAATGTTCGCTCGATGAAGATAATAGGGATTTTTGCTTTGGATACTGATGTACCTCCCGGAGCTAGAAGAGCATCTGAAACAGCATGGGCACTCTTGTAGCATTATTACATAAATGGAGTTTCAGGTGCAGATACATGTTATATGGCAGCACCTACTCATAAAAGTCTAAGGAGGATAGATGCCAAGTTCCTAGGGCTGCAAAAGCATGGGATCACAGAATCCCTCAGCTAAAAGCAATTTCCTAAGCTACTAAGAAGGAAATAGTAAATTGTACAATAACTTGGGGGAAGAAATGTGTGTAAGTACAGAATGGTCACTATCTCAATTCTTTCCTTATCATAGTATTCAACTTTAGTGCATGGAGGACTTTGCCTCCAGGAATACAAGCCTTATTTTGTAATAAGATTTATGGAGAAAATTTGGTTTATTTTATTTTTAAATTATGGGACTTTTAACCTTCTTTCTACAAATATCACCAGGTTAATACAGGATAAACTTGTGGAGAGATCAAAAGGCAAAATCTCAGAAGCAAGACGTGGTTAAAGTTACATAAATTTCAAAATCCTGGGAAATGACTATTCTATCTTCCAGGGTGAATTGTTAGGGGCAGACCATCAAGCGGCCTGGTCCCCAGGTATGCCCGAAACACTTCTTCCTCCCTTTCTATGGATCACAGGAAATCTAGTGCCCTACTCCCCCAACGAGTTCTAACATTTATAGTCAAGAACAATCATAATGATAATAAACACCAACTTTACTTCTTCCACATTTAGTTTATGGTGACTATTTTATGCAGATGGAATTTGAGCCCCACCCAGTTATTTCTTTTCGAAGGAGGCCAAGCAGCTGTTCTACTGAAGAATAGCTGGACTACTGACAGTCTGTCCATTCCAATAGCTATGATGGCCACACAGGGCCCGCTGACTGCCACTGCCACAGCCAGAGCCGGGGACCCTAGACACAGGACAGAACATCTATCTCTGACTTTTCCCCACTGGAGTTTCTGCCAAGGGGTCCCACACTCTCCTCACCTGAACCCTACCCAAACCTACTGTACATCAGCAGAAGTGTTGCTCGAGAGATCATCAACTTTTCCACACCCCTACTGGAGCTGACCCTCATCTCCCCAGAGCCCACTCTCATCTCAGACTCTACTCTGAGCTCCCCATCCTCCCTGGCCCAAATCCCAGGCACAAACACACAGCAAGAGAGAGATTCGTGGGAACAGAAGCAGTATGCCAGAGCTCATCTTCATGGGTTAAATAGTTCATTGCAGCTGTCCTGGGAATCAACAGAAACTTTAAGACATAGTTTCTCTGACTAAACCACACATTTCAAAAATGCAGTTAGAACAGAACCTTTGGGCAAGTTGGAGAATGTACTTCTGATATGTATAAATAAAAGGCCAAATCACTTCTCAAAAAAATATACATTACACAATTTCTCTGGGCAGAAACAGGGCCAATTGAATCTTTTCTTTCAGGAATCTGATCTGAGAGACCCAGAAACTGATGTCAGTTAGTGGTGGTGGCTGGTGGTGATGAAGCAGCACAGACTGAAGCAGTAAAGGTGAGCAGGCCAGGCCACATGCACACAAGAAAGTAGAGGAAACCAGGAAGAGCAAGGGCAAGGAGGAGCAGGAGGAGGAGAAGGGGGGAGTAGGGGGAAGAGGAGGAAGAGGGCAGACCTTGGAGGAGGAGGAAGAGTTGGGGGAGGGGGAGGGAGAGGAAAGAAGTAGACCCCGGAGGAGGAGGAGGAGGAGGGGAGCAGACGCTGGAGGAGGAGGAGGAGGAGGAGGAGGAGGAGGAGGAGGAGGAGGAGGAGGCGGTGGCCGCCTGAGGTGGCAGCGGAGGCAGTGGCAGGGAGCAGACCCTGGAGGAGAAAGGGGAAGGTAACAGGAGGCAGAGTCGAGGAGGAAGAGGGGAGCAGACCCTGGTGGTGGAGGAGGCGGAGAAGGAGAAGGAGGAGGAGAAGGAGGAGGAGGAGAGCGGACCCTGGAGAGAAACAGAAACAGAAGGCAGGAGAGTCCTGGGACAGACCAGCAGTAGTGGGAGCCACAGAGCTCCAGGCTGAGTTTGCAGAGTTTCGGCCCAGAGGCCTGGCTTCGGCTGTCTCTGGGCTTTAACGTCTTGATATCCTTTTTCATAATTGAAATTCCCACCCCACCCACTGCATTTCACCTTTCTTTTTTAAAATATGTGAGCTGGTTTCAAAATCTTTCAACAAAAATAACTGAACTAACTAACGCCTCTAATTCCTTTGGCAATAAGAACTAGAAATATAACTTTTCAAATTCATCAGTGGTTGCCACAGTCTAACACAACATCTTTAAAGTTTCAGAGCAGATTAGAAGCAGATTTTAAGTAAAAAAGAATATTGGTTGCTGAAGGTTATTCCTTCAAATACATTTCATTTAAAATACAATTTATCATTCCTTTGGGCAGTAAACAGCAGGTGAAATTAAAAACTCAAGTTGAAAACTAATGAATTCACATTTTAACTTGGATTGTGCTAATTCACAGATAGGCAATTATTTTTACTAGCTGCACAGATGACTAAATAAAATCTGTTAATAAATGCAGCTAGAGTGTATTCAAGAAATTAGGCAATACATATTAGAATAAATTTGCATATCTGCTTATCATAAATGTAATTCTTTATAATAGAGGTTTTACTGGTATATAAGAGAGTAGATAGAAACGACTATGAGGGAGAAACACTTCCTACTTCAACACTGAGGCTTTCATAAGGGAGATGGCTCAAAAGAAGAACTGCAATAGCCCATGATAGATGACTGTAGGAATCCGAAGACCTTAGGATAAAAAGACATGCTTGAGGGGTTCCAGCCTGCTCCTGATCCTTTCTGCCTGCTTTCCTGCTTGTGGGCTCCGGGCTGCTAAGCCGGTCATAATGAGAGAGAAAGAGAGACAGAGAGACAGAGAGAGAAAGAGAGAGAGAGAAAATGAACACGTAAATACAACAGGCACATATACACATCTCCTGGTGGTTCTGCTCTTCTGTTAGAAGCATGGCTTGAGATAAAGCATTTATTTATGCTTTAACCATCTCTCTCCCCTAGTGCTCCAGAAACCATTTAGAGGCAGAGAGCAAGTTTTGCTCAGTTTTGAATCCCAGGCACCTGCTGTATTTTTACCTGGCACATACTGGGTGCTTCATAAATGTTTATTGAATTAATGTAATTAAGTGGAGATAATATGGCAATAAGGCCAGCCTGCAAAAGCTGAAAAAAAGATCTGTAAAATCTTTTTTTAGGAGACAGAAGTGATTGCTACCCCATACTCACAATACTCTAGAGCAAGCTTGTCCAACCCATGGCCCGCAGGCCACATGCGGTCTAGGATGGCTTTGACTGTGGCCCAACACAAATTCATAAACTTTCTTAAAACATTATGAGATTCTGTGTGTGTGTGTGTGTGTGTGCGTGTGTGTATTTTAGCTCATCAGCTATCGTTAATGTTAGTGTATTTTATATGTGGCCCAAGACAATTCTTTTTCCAATGTGGCCCAGGGAAGTCAAAAGATTGGACAGCCCTGCTCTAAAGTATACAGAGGACAAAATGACAACAATAATAGTAGTAGCAATCATAATAATAACAGCTCCAGTTACTAAGCCCTTACTAAGTATAAGACACTTCATTAAAAATTGCTTCATACATATTATTTCACTCCAATACCAGAAAATCCCCTGATCCTGCTCAACTACTGCTCTTTTGCTCTATTCCCCGTCAGTCAAGTTATCAACGGAGTTGTCTCCCCGGGCTGTCTTTACTTCCCTACCTCCTATTTACCCTTCTATTTATTGTAATTGATTTCTACTTCCATCAAAACAACAATAAAACCAAACCAAAAAGTCATGCTTTCTCCAGGGTCACAAATGAGCCTATCACTAAGTTTAATAAACACTTTTCAATTTCCATTTTAAACAGTACTAAACACAATTAGCTTCCTTGAAGCATCATATTTTCTCAGCTTTATTATAGCTGTACCATTCCCAATTTGTATTTGCAGAGAGGAGACTTCCCTAGCTGGCTTAAACATAAAGAGGATTATTGATAGTTCCTCAATCTCCTAGAAGCCTGGAGAATCAGACTGGGATGATCGATAAGACAACTGCACATAGCCAGGAGAGAAGTCCAACCATATCACAAGTCTGAGCTAGCAAGAATACCCCGCACTGCCTCCCACCACAAAGGGTCTGAAAGCTAGAACTTCCACCACAGATGCCTATGTAGCACCAGGAACCTTTGCCACTGTGTTTGCCAGATCTCTTCTGCACATAGCAATGATCTCACTGTCTTCCTTGTGCTTCTTGTCACATGCATCATATGGATGCACAGTCTTGGAAGAAACCAAGTCACACACAGAATCCTAGTTACAGGGCATTCTAGGAAATTTAGGCCACAGCAGCATAGGAAAATAATACATGGCAGAAGTATTAAATGAGCCAATCTACAGTATCTGCCACACCACCGTATGTTTCTGCATTTCTTTTTTTTCCTTTGCAGCCTCCTCTGTCTGCTACCCCCAACACATATTTTTCAATCTGTGTACTTCTCTCTATTTCTATTGCTATCATCATTTTTCACTTGGACTACTGCAATAACTTCTCACTTCTACTCTTTACTTCTAAGAATCCACGTGTTATTGAGAGAATCATATAAGAAAGATGTTGTAACTTTAATATGTCACATAAAAATATCACTGCTAATAGACTCGTTCTTAGTTATAAATAGTACATTTTTAGACATATCATTTAAGTAGATAGCTACCCCTCTGGCATGAACTCAAGGTGCCAGAGAGACCCCTAGCAGAGATACATATCAAATGACTAGGAACAATGCCAGAAATTCTATCAATGGGTTTAAATCTCTTCTCTTTTTCTTCTTCTCTTTCTAGAGAAAAGGTCTCGCTCTGTTGCCCAGGCTGGAATGCAGTGGCATGATCATAGCTCACAGCAGCCTCAAACTCCTGGGCTCAAGATCTTCCTGCCTCAGCCTCCCAAATACCTGGGATGACAGGCATATGCCATCACTCTTCATTTAGTTTTTTAATTTTTTCATTTTTTTTCTAGAGATTGGATCTCCCTATGTTGCCTAGGTTGGTCTTGAGCTCCTGCGCTCAAATGATCCCCCTGCTTCTGCCTCCCAAAGTGTTGGGATCACAGACATGAGCTACCATGCCTGGCCTAAATCATATTCATATCACTAACCCAGTATTCCTGGCTAACCTATAAATATCCAGGAAAGGAGTCTTTGTTTGCTGTGAAATTGTATAAAGCTGGAATCAAATCCCAGCCCTGCCCCTTACTAGGTTAATCTGGAGAAAGTTTTTAACCTCTCTGCACTTCAAGGTCCACCACTAGTCATCTATAAGATAGGGAGGACAGGTTAGTTAAAAGGATCAAATGGAAACACCTAGTAAAGTAACCGATAAATAGGCAATGAACTGTAGTTCTGGTAATACCTTTACTGAGAATTAGTTTGCAAGACTGATTAATATCCAATGTGATGGTTAATGAAGAATAAAGCATTCCAGCAATTTTACATGGGCCCCCTGTGTAAAAGGGATCACACACGCAGAGAAAAAAGAAGTACTATTGGGAGAGAACAGGGCTCTGCTTAAACAGAACAGTATGGGCCACCAGCAGCAGTGAGAGACAGGTAAGGCCTCTGGGAGCCTTCAGCTGGCAGTGGGTCATAAGAAAATAGAAATAGTGATCAACCCAGGAAGAGAGAATGAAACCCATTCTCACTCTTTTAAAAGCTTCTGTCTGGAGTGAGCCCAACAGGGAGCCATCAGTGTCTCTGACCATTGTCCATATCATCCTATTATACTTCCTTAGCTCAAACCGCACTCAAGAAAGCACAGGAAATCAGAACCACAGTGGAAGATGGACGAGAAGCTAGAAGAGGAAGTGTTCAGCAATGGCACACCATTCTTTGCCTTATTCTATGTCCCAGAGCTTGTTCAGCAGCAGCAGTAATCTTTCTTAAACCAAAGGGATCCACGCTTGGATCTTCTTCAGAGGACAAGCCTGCGAGCCAGATAACATTGCCCTGCTAACATCCTGCTTTCATCTTCAAGTCAAGAGGTGAGTCAAAAGACAACTTTACGTTAGTTAAAATGTACCTACAGCTCTGTACCACCGTGAACAATGTAGAAGATATTATTTTCCACCAACATTTCTCATATATTTGGTCTATGGACCGACTCAATGAGCAGTTTTGTAAATGCAAGAAATTTATTATTCATTTGTACTTTCTAAGATGATGTCATTTAATTTAGTACTTTGAAAGACAGAATCTGTAGACAGTGGGATTTTATAAGTAGTTTTATAGACTTCTTACACTTACATTCTCCTTACAAACACAGCCATGTGGCCCTGACAACCCTAGCACAACAAATGAGACTTGGCTGGCAGCCAAATAGTACTTATCGTAAGACCATATACAGAGCAAATTATTACTATGTGTTTATGAATGTCAAAGGTCACACATTCTGGTTTTTAAAAGTTGAAGTCTCTTGTTCATGTGTTAGCATCTGAAGGATATTCCACAACAAGAAGGTAAAATATGCCAAAGCCACAATTTACTCTCTAGCTTGAAAAGGCAAATAAGTTGTTTACAGCCAGAAACATGTACATTCTTCCAGGGAAATAGCAGACAAGTGATAGACACTATATAAACACCTTCTGTATCTCTGTGTGACACACAATTTTAAAGTATATGTTAATACATTAATTCCCAACTAAAACACCTCTTAATTTTCTTATTTAAAGATCATTTTCATAGAACTCTTCATAAAAGAGATTGTATGAAAGACTTCAAAGAAGATACAAATTATAAAGCTTGAATATTTATTCCAGCCCACACATACACCAGTCTCCTTTTTTCCCAGAGATAATAAGGAAAAAAGATATTTTAGTAGACCTCTGAAAAGAGTGTTTGCTTGAAAAGTCATCATGAATACAACAAATATTTTTGCTAGGTATTTTAAGCACAAGGGAGAACAGTGAAATATATATATATATATGTATATATGTGTGTATATGTATGTATATGTGTGTGTATATATGTGTGTGTATATATACACATACACATACATACATATACACACACGTGTGTGTGTCACTAAAATCTATGTTCATGGAGCTTAGAATGCAGTGGAAAGAAGGGGCACAAATAAAAGAATCACATAAGTATAATATGAAAACCTCAACAAGTGCTCTGATAGGCACATGGAAAGACTATGGGCACACAAGGGAGAAGAAAAATCAGAGGTCTGGGAAGGCAATTCTGAGGAAATGTCTTTGTCAGCTCAGACCATTACAACAGAGTATCAGACTGGGTGGCTTATGAACAGAAATTTGTTTCTTACAGTTCTAAAGGCTGGAAAGTCCAAGATCAAGGCACCAACAGATTGGGTGTCTGGTAAAAACCTGATTCCTGTGGTTCACAGACAGCCATCTTCTCAGTGTGCCCTCAGATGGTGGAAAGATGGCTACCTAGCTCTCTGGCCTCTTCTTGTAAGCACACGAACCCCATTTATGAGGGTTTCACCCTCATGACCTAATCCCCTCCCAAAGGTCCTATTCCTAATACTATCATACTGGAGATTAGGTTTCAACATATGAATTCTTGAAGGACACAAACATTCTATCTATAGTGCTTCCCTACCACAACAACCAGACAGGGCAGAGCAGGTGGCTTTACCATTACACTCTGGAAGTCAGGAACCCGACTAGGTGTTTAAAGATTTGAAGGCAGGAATCAAAAGCTATTTTTCTTATTTCATTTAATCTTGGAATGAAAATAGTTTTTAAATTTTAGAAATCTACCTTCAAATTAAACATGCTATTAAAATTTTATGTAGAGACAATCAAAAGTTATAGTTTAAAAAATATTTTTGAATGAGAAACTTGAATGTTTTTTCTTCTCTTTCTTTTTATTTATTTATTTATTTATTGAGACAGGGTTTCGCTGTGTTGCCCAGGCCAGTCTTGAACTCATGGGCTTAAGCAATCCTCCCACCTCGGCCTCCCAAAGCGCTGGTATTACAGGCATGAGTCACTGCACCCAGCCTGGAATATTTCCTGATTTTGATTTCAAGAAAGTCTGAGTACTTGAGGTGCTTACCATGAAGTGATCTGAATGGAAGTTACAGAAGAACTATTCTATTCTATTTCTTTATTATACATTTCTGCTCCCCTCCACAAATTTTTAGCCTTTCAAGAACATCAAAAAGTAATATACATAGAATAAAAATATTATAGCATGTAGGCCACGCCCTTCCTCACTCTTATACTGATTCTGACTCCCCTAGAGGTCCATGCAAACACTGAGTGGTCAGCTGGGCTGGGTTCAATGCCAATGCCAAATCCAATACAGATAATTTCCTGCACTTGCACTTTGATTTCCTAACACTGGAAGCTGACCCTGGTGATAAGAAGAGTCTGGGCTACATTTAGGAAGTTTCAACATTTGATAAAAGTAGTGCTGATTCAACTTGTGCTACTCACCTCTCTTCCACTATTTTCCTGGCTTAAATCAGATCAAAAAGAGTTAGCATGCTCCAGTATTCTGCATCCCTCTGTTAAGGACAGAAATACTCTACATGTCAAGATGTAAACTTCTGTAATCGTTGAGGATTTGGAAGGTCTTTCAGCAATGACGAATAAATTATCAGTCTTAAAGATTGTGGACTTTACTGGTAGTAAAACGGTAAGGAGCTATCCGCACAACCATGAATTTAGTCTTGCTAATAAAGTATGATTTGGAAGCAAAAGATGCACACACACCCAAATACTCCCAAACAGAGGAAGAACACAAAATATCTGCAAAATTACAGCAATCTAGGGCCATTTGATCCAGATGTTAATGGCCTGAGTGATGCAAGAGTCCCTGTATTAAAACACAGATTGGTGTCTGATGTTCCTAAGTCAACACTGTTTATTATCCTCAAGGGACAGGGAAGCATATACTTCAGAAGATTTTAATAAAAATCGTTAAAGTAAAATGGATGGGCCCATATCCTCTGCCATACTAAAAACTATCTGACACTATTAATTCCTAGTAATATTAAATAAATAAAGAGTATATTTTTATACTCTTCAAAGAATCGCTTTATTTTCTAAGTTACTGAGTATTGTGTATAATGTTCAAGATTTTGAAGAAGGAATCACTCAACTATCTTGGATTCTTATCAGGGAATGCTGCTCATGAATCATGCCTGATTAAACCAGTTTTTTGATTTTGCAGAGATTTGCCTCTCCACCTAGGTAATGCAGGCCATATCACTGATGTATTCAATTCATTGACTAATGACTTGCACACCTTCGCTGATGTTTTTTAGTAGTTGCTCTTGAGTAAATCTTACATGTGGTTTCCAGCAGCAAGCATTCATTCCCTAAGCAGATACCTTAAGACATAATTGATATTTTATCTTAGAGGGTAAGAACTAAAAGACATTCCAGACTTACTGAGTAACCCAGCTTTTCAAATACAGAGATTTCACACACACACACACACACACACACACACACACACACACACACACACACGTGTTAATTCTTCTACTTTGAGGATACTATTACCAGTTCATTTCAAAATGACCAGGAGATCTTTGAGGTTTAATGGGGAGGACTAAATATATTCTTTAAAGTCAGCAACAGTCTTCCATGGAAAGCAAAATAAATAAGTCAATCAGTTAATTTTAACATTGTCAAAGTTATCAAAGAAAGAGGTATTTTCTAGGCAGACTGTTGAAGTGGTCATGTTTTTGGTTAATAAGTTCTTCCTTAGGTTGGACTTAAAACTTCTCTGGAAAAATTTAACTCCATTTTTACTCATTTCAATATCATTAGAGACAAAGAATAATTAGTTAATATTGTTGTAGAATTTCAAACTCCTAAGGAACTCCTAAAGATACCCAGCTCAGCAAGATTGCAGGATATAAGATCAACGAGTGAAAAACAGTCACATTTCTATATACTTAGAATAAATGTGTGGAGACTGAAGTTTAACACACAGTACCAGGTCAGGCGCAGTGGCTCAAGCCTGTAATCTCAGCATTTTGGGAGGTTGAGGCAGGCAGATCACCCGAGGTCAGGAGTTTGAGACCAGCCTGGCCAACGTGGCAAAACCCCATCTCTACTAAAAATACAAAAATTAGCCACGTGTGGTGATGCATGTCTGTAATCCCAGCTACTCGGGTGGCTGAGGCAGGAGAATTGCTTGAGCCTGGGAAACAGAGGCTGCAGTGAGCTGAGACTGAGCCACTGCACTCCGGTCTGGGTGACAGAGTGAGACTCCATCTTAAAAATAAAATAAAATAAAATAAAATATAAAATAAAACATAGTACCACTTACAGTCATCCCTCAAAAAAGGGAAGTATTTAGATACAAATCTAACAAAGACATATTCAGGATCTATATCCTGAAAATTACAAATTGCTGGTGAAATAAATCAAGGAAGACATTGATTAATTATATAAATTGAGGGACATATTGTAGTAATGGCTCAAAAGAGTCACCATAGTAAAAATGTCAATTCTCCTAAATTGATTTATAGGTTGATGTAATTTCTATCAAAATCCCTGCAAGATTTTTGTAGACACAGACATGCTTGTTCTAAAATGCATATGGAAAGGTACAGGACCTAGAAAAACTAAAACAATTTTGATAAAAAAGAATAAAATAAGAAAAGTCACCCATCCCTATGTTATGGCTTATTATACAGCTACCATAACTCAAGATGGTATGGTACCAGCAGAGCACATCAATGAAACAGAACAGAGGGGACCTAGAAATAGACCCACACAAAGATCTCCAACTGATTTCTGTCAAAGGTAGAAAGGCAATTCAATGGAGGAAAGCGTGTTTTAACGAACAGTTCTGAAGCACTGAACCTCCATAGGCAAAAAACATGAACTTTAGCCTAAACCTCACATGTTCTACAAAAATTAACTCAAAATATATTGTTGGTACAAATGTAAAATGGTACAGTCACTATGGAAAGGACTGTGACATTTTCTTGTAAACTAAACATACACTTACCATAAGATACAAAAAGCAATTGTACTTTTAGGTGTTTATCCAAGAGAAATGAAAACAAGTTTATGCAAAAACATATACATGAATGTTCATCCCAGCTTTATTCATAATATCCCCAATCCAAATGTCCATCAATGGGTGAAGAGGTAAACTGTGGATATTCACAGTAATCAAAAGGAATGAGGTGTTGATAGTTGGATGAATCTCAAAGGAATTATGGGGTGTGAAAACAGCCAATCTCAAAGGGTTTACACACTGTGCAATTCCATGTATATATAACATTCTCAAAATGACAAAATCATAGAAATGAAAACAGATTAGTATCCCAGGGGTTAGGAATGTCGAGGTGGCAAGGAGGGGCTGTGGCTATATAAGGGCAACATGAGGGATCCACGTGGCAGACAGTTCTGTGTCTACAATGATGGGGGTCACATGACTCCACACATGATAATATCGCGCACATGCATACACACGTTAATGTGAAACTGGTAAAATCTAAATAAAGTCAGTGGGCCGTATCAGTGTCGCTTTTGCAGTGGTGATATATTATGGTTACACAAGATGCTACCATTGAAAGAAACAGGTGAAGGATGAACAGGATCCTTCTGTATTATTTCTTACAACTGCAGGTGAATTTACAATTATCTTTTAAAGTTTTAAAACCTAGACTAGGTGAAGTGGTTCATGCCTGTAATCCCAGTACTTTGGGAGGTCAAGGTGGGTGGATCCCTTCAGCCCAGGAGTTTGAGACCAACCTGACCAACATGGTGAAACCCCATCTTTACAAAAATTACAAAAAATCAGCCAGGCGTGGTAGTGTGTGTTCCTAGTCCCAGCTACTCACCACTGCACTCCAGCCTGGGTGATGGAGTGAGACTCTGTCTCAAAAAAAAGTTTTAAAAACTAAAATAAAAGGTAAAAAAAAAGATAGATAATGTATTCCAATTACTCCCTTTTTACAGGTGACTCAATAAAGGCACAAGCAGTAAAAGAACTTGCTTGAGATTATACTATTAGTTAAGAGCTAGTTAAAAAATAAGACTCAGGCCTCTGATTTTTCCACTATGCCACGCTCCTTAAAATAAAATAATAAAATAAGCCATCACTACTGTTCCATCTCATACTGAGGGATTAAAAAGGTAGATACCTTTAAGCGGCTAAAAATCTAGTTGAGGATACATGGAATAGATATTAAGGGAATAGGTGAGTAATAAGGTTAAGTATTACATGATTCTATCTTAAATATAATAAGAACTCAGTGAAAAATGCATAGACTTATGTTTGTCACCAAATTCTACTGCAACATCTCAACTAATCCAAGGCAAAAAAACCTCATTTATTACAGAATACCTATAAGAAAGGGACCTCTTATCCAGCTTCACAGACTTATCCCCAGATATCATCTATGCTTAAGATACCATATTATGGGTGGTAGGTTGACCACAAAGAGAAATGGATGGCTAATGATTACCAGACCCTACTATGTTACCTTTCCCCACCCTCCTCGTGGCAAGCACAGCAACAAAAAACATCCCAGAAACCACAGGTCCTTTTCTTCACAGAAATAAACCACATACAACAAATCTATCCCATTAGAGGTAGAATTTATCTCCCACAGACTCTAGATTTAAATTTATTACCACTGCAATCCTGGCTCAAAGGGGACAAAGATGTTGCTATAACACTGAGTTCTAGTTTAATAGTATAAACTTGGCAACCAAACACTGTAAAAGGACTGGAAAGTGTGTTCTACACATGGGGCTGACTCAATTTGCAAGAGAGTGTGTTCCAGTAAGAAAGAGTATCATTTGGATTCTGGCAAGGATGGTGGATTTTCAGGCTCTGTTTACCTGGCTCTGAAGATGATGAGGCTTTAAGGTCTAAGGATGAAGATGAAAGGTTTTATGATAGTTTTTTACATTTGGGAATAGCTTGTTACACATTAGGGGCTAGCTTTTTACACTTCTATAGCTTAACTATTTGCTGAAATGTGTTTTTACTGGAATTCAATTTTTCTGTTGCTGTCAATAAAATACTTGCTTTTACTGCACTATGTGCATAACATTGAGATTCCATTAAATTTGTTTTGTTATGCTTTCTATCAGTTTTTCTAAAATATTTTATTGTATTCATATGTAACAGTAACTTTTTAGGATTTCACACAAATTTATTATAAAGTTGCTGGGTTTGTACTTTATTTACATTTACTTTTCCTACATGTACTGGATAGAAATTCACTCCTAAAAGTCATTTTATATTATGGCTCACTTTTTAAATTACCCATTATTTGTTTTATATTACATGCTTGGTATGGAATTAAAATCACCAGAAACTTGTCTTTTTTTCTCCATTATTTTTCCCTAATATAGAAATGTAACTGTTAATTTTTTTCTAATATAGAAATGTAACTTCATTTTTTTCAGAATGAGTTGACTATTATAATCTTTCTGCGGCTTTTTCTTATGTGAACTCCATTTTAAAATCTCATTCATAATACATGCATAAGATAAAAAGTACTTAATTTCCCTCAAAAATAACCTTCCATATAAAAGTGAAATGCATCTTATATGATAGCATGACACTGGCATGGAGTGTTGCTGGCAGAGACAAGGCTGATGGGGTTCCGGCACTAACGCCAGGCTCCACCCCAGCCATCATCCCATCCTTCCACCCTCCTTCCCATTCCTTGGTCTGTGCACTCGCTATATGCTTTTTGTTGTTTTATTTTGCTTTTTGCCCAGAATGCCATTCACCTCATTCTCCACTTTATAATCTCTTTCAGTCTTTAAACTTAGCTCTAACACCATTTACTCCAAACCCTTTGCAGACTCCCCTAAGTAGTGACCTTTCCCTTTTTATGTTCCCAGAACACTTTTGAGTTCATTACTACAGAACTCATAAGGCTATATTGCATATATGTGCACATGTGTTTGTTTCCCTTGCTTGACTGAAACACCTCATATGGGAACCACAGGAAATTGCCTAACATGAAGCAGGTGACAAACTGAGCAGACCTGATTTCTGATCATCCTAGCCATCAGCCTTCTGGGCTGGGCTAGCACAGTTGTGCATTGCTTAACAATGGGGATACCTTCTGAGAAATAAATAATTAGATAATTTTGTTTTGTGATGATAGAGTATACTCACATAAGACTAGAAGGTAGAGTTACTACACACTTAGGCTATATGGTATAGCCCATTGCTCCTAAGCTACAAACTTGTACAGCGTGTCACTGCTTTGAATACTAAAGACAATGGTAACACAGTGGTAAGAAACACAGTGTTACAATCTTATGAGAACAGCTCTGTACACACAGTCCATTATTGGCCAAAACATTGTTATGCAGTTCGTCACTGCAGTTTTTGAAAAATAGGGGCACATCTATTCTCATGGTTTAAGGAAAAGGCATGAGCCAACAAAAAAGACTAGACGTCATTTTTCTTTTTTCCAGCTCAGCCAGGCATAGATCTCTCGGGACTCCCATTTAGAGAGTAAGGCCTGAGAAAAAAAAAGACTGTGCTCATTTAGCCATACAAAGGGCGGAACTTACTTTTCTGGTAAGTGAATCTAGAGGGTAATCCCACTCATAGAGCAACAGCTAAGAAAGGAATCTAGTGCCCTCAGCCAGTAGAGACCCCTTGAAAAACACACTCTGTTAAATGTTCAACATACTTTGCACACTAAGGCTAGAATATCATCTCTTGGACCTTTAAAACCTGCACTGAAAGGAAAGGGCAGGAATGCAATATTGGGCTTTCCTGACAAGAACCCTAAGATAACTATTGGGAATGAATGAAATAATTTGGGGATGTGTTTCCACATTTTCATACTTATGGTAAAAATAATAGTACAGTAATCCCATCAATATTAGTATATACATGCCACATTAATCAATTTTTAATAAAAGAAGTTTCTACCCCTTTTGACTGATAAACTTTAATAATTTCTGCTGCAGATTTCTCTAAAATGTATTAGTTGCTTTCTTGCCTATTGAACAGAATGAATTCTTGATGGTACAAAGTCATCATTGTGGAAATGTTGTTATTAAATTATAACACAGAGTAATGTACCCTCAGAAGCTACTTGCTACCACTTTACATAGACTCCGAATGTTATAATTTCTTATTTTATATGCCCACTTGTACAGTGTTTTCAGTTTCATGCTTGCTGCTCGTAGGACATTGTCTGGTAGTAGAGGATTATCCTCTTCCTGCTGATTCCCAAGTTTTCATTTGTTGTGCATCAAGAAAACACATAACCATATTTGCTAGGACTGCGTCTTAAGTAGGAGTGAGTGGGGCGATAGGTTTATGTTTCTCACTGAATTCAGAACTCCTAGAAAGAAATAATATTTATCTTTTAGCCCCCAAAAATGCCTAGCATGGTGTTTTGCATACCATACCATTAAATAATGTTTTCTGATTTAAATTAAGCAAGTATATAAACTGTATTTTTACATCTATTTTGGCCACTCAAGCATTGCTAGGTTCCTTGCTCTGTTTTAAGGTAGGTCACCAATAAGAGTTTGTTAGATGAGGGACCACTCTATAAATGACATCATTCTTGTGGTCTGCTAGGATATACACAGAAAGAATCTGTGAAAGACGCATTGAGTCACATCTATAATCCCAACACGCTGGGAGGCTGAGGTGGGAGGATCACTTGAGCCCAGGAGTTCAATACCAGCCTAGGCAACACAGAAACACTCCCTATGTAAAACAAACACAAAAATTACCCAGGCATGGTGGTGTGTTCCTGTAATCCCACCTACTTGGGAGGCTGAGGTAGTGGGAGGGCCACTTGGGCCCAGGAGGTTAAGGGTGCAGTGAGCCATGTTTACACCACTGCACTCCAGTCTGGGCTACAGAGCAAGATAGCATCTTTAAAAACAACAATCTATGAAAAATGAATTAAATTCTAGATGATTATTAGTTCCTTCTTTTTTCTTACCAGGACTTTAAAATGTTCTACAAGTATTGCTTCTATAATAAGAAAAAGTTACATAAAACCCAAGATTATTTTAGCAGTTCTGTGCAAAACAGACTTAAATGAGGAGGCAATGGAAGCAAAAAAATAAAAAATAAAAAAAGGAAGAAGAAACTATAGAAATCAAGAAAATTATTATTGGAAAAGAAAAAAAAACAGTAGAAAGAATAAACAGGACTTGGTAATAGATGAAATACAGGAAGAAAGGTGACAGAGGAAAATCATCAGAGAGTGTCTGTATAATAACATGCTTGTTCTTTCATTTTCTATTCATTGAAACATTTATTGAGGGCTTACTCCTAAACAGGTATTTTTATTGAGTACGACGATGATGGAGAAAATGAGAAGCAATTGGTGTTTTCTGGGGAAGGAAAGACAATGCTGATGGCCTGCAAGACACTGGGAAACAAGAGGTGTGTCACAAGGTTAACAGGAGTAAACAAAAGACCAAAGCAAGAATGAGTCATAAAGGAAGACATCAACACAAAACTCTACCAATACACTGCAGGTAAGATAAAGACAGGTACAAATTTAGAAAGAAAGGATACAAAGTTATTTATTAAAGTCATCTTGAACTACTCATTTACCCTCTCTGACCACGGCTGCCTCGTGATTGAATTGAAATAATAATGACTGTGATGATTATAAGAAATACACAAGATATTGTGTATGAAATGATGCTAAACAGTGTTAAGGCACTATAAAAACACAAGACATAATCAATGCTTTGCTGTTATGACATCCAAGGATAAAAAAGGGCAAATGCATTCATTTCCATTGTATGTTAACCCTTAAAAGTAAGCTTCTCTCTCTAGTGATATGTTCCAGTTCTATGTTTTTCTCCATTTCTCCTCAGTGCCTTCCTGTCAATTTTATCAACTTTTAAAAAAAAAGACACACCAAAAATACTCAGCAAAGCAAAGATTAGAGGGACTGCTTGAGCTGGGATCTCCTGTCCAACTCACTGGGCACTGTACTGCAAAATAATATAATTAGAGGAACTTGCCTGTGACATGGTTTGAAAAACTAATTTTCAAAAAGCCTTGTCAGATAGCAACATTAAGATGGGATTTCTTTAAGTAGCTACAAATACATTTCTCTTTAAAAAAACGAAAATCAGAATATAAGTTTCTACCTGAACCTAGCCATTAAGCTTAAGTTTAAATTCTACTCCCTTTGCTTAGAACAACAGAAACAAAAAAGAGGGGTGGGAGCAGTAGTCAGCAAATTGGAGCTTAGACTGGTTTTGCAAGTTAGCAAATTATTAACCACAACCAGCTTTCTACACTTGTCAAATGAAAACTATAATATGCATTCTGTACTTTCACTATCCTTGCAGTTGTCAATTCATATTGTAATTACTTATTTGTTTGACTATTATTTTTAACTTTTGAAAAGTTTTTAAATTTCTGTGGGTACACAGTAGGTGTACATATTTATGGGATACATGAGATGTTTTGATACAGGCATGCAATGTGAAATAAGCAAAATCATGTAGAGTAGGGTATCCCTCCCCTCAAGCATTTACTCCTTTCAGTTACAATCCATACAGTCTTTAAGTTATTTAAAAATGTACAATTAAGTTATCATGTTTGACTATTTCCCCACCAAACTGTATGTTCCAAAAAGAACCACGTCTTTCTAGTTCAATAGTATATTCTCTGCACCCAGCGAAGTGTCTGGTACAAAGTAAGCGCTACATGGATACGATGTTTTGATATCCCAAGATAAAGGTGATAGCAGAGGAAATTTATTTAATTATTGATACATGTTCTTAATTGTATGAGTACACTTTTGATAAGTAAAAGTGTTAATTTTGATAAAAGTCTAATTATCAATTTCTTTTCATTTAGAAATATTGTTATCTGGTTCTTGTCTAAAAAAACCTTTGCTTAAACTATTCACAATAGCAAAGACTTGGAATCAACCCAAATGTCCATCAGTGACAGACTGGATTACGAAAATGTGGCACATATACACCATGGAATAATATGCAGCCATAAAAAAGGATGAGTTCGTGTCCTTTGTAGGGACATGGATGCAGCTGGAAACCATCATTCTCAGCAAACTATTGCAAGGACAGAAAACCAAACACCGCATGTTGTCACTCATAGGTGGGAATTGAACAATGAGAACACTTGGACACAGGAAGGGGAACATCACACACTGGGGCCTACTGTGGGTAGCGAGGGGAAGGGGGGAGGGATAGCATTAGGAGATATACCTAATGTAAATGATGAGTTAATGGGTGCAGCACACCAACATGGCACATGTAAACATATGTAACAAACCTGCACATTGTGCACATGTACCCTAGAACTTAAAGTATAATTTAAAAAAAGAAGAAAAAAGGAAAAAAAATTTTGCTTAAGATATGGATTCAACCTAAATGCCCATCCATGAATGACTGGATAAAGAAAGTGTGATACATATACACAGTGGAATACCATTCAGCCATAAAAAAGAATGAGATCCTGTTTCTTGCAGTGACATAGGGGTCATTATCATAAGTGAAACAGGAGGGGGCGGTTCCAAGATGGCCGAATAGTAACAGCTCCAGTCTACAGCTCCCAGCTTGAGCGACACAGAAGATGGGTGATTTCTGCATTTCCAACTGAGGTACTGGGTTCATCTCACTGGGGCTTGTCAGACAGTGGGTGCAGGACAGTGGGTGCAGCCCACCGAGTGTGAGTCGAAGCAGGGCGAGACATCGCCTCACCCGGGAAGCACAAGGGGTCAGGGAATTCCCTTTCCTAGCCAAGAGAAGCTGTGACAGATGGCACCTGGAAAATCGGGTCACTCCCACTCTAATACTACACTTTTCCAACGGTGTTAGCAAACAGCACACCAGGAGATTATATCCCACGCCTGGCTCAGAGGGTCCCATGCCCACAGAGCCTCGCGAAATGCTAGAACAGCAGTCTGAGATCGAACTGCAAGGCAGCAGCCAGGCTGAGGGAGGGGCGCCCACCATTGCTGAAGCTTGAGTAGGTAAACAAAGCAGCCAGGAAGCTCGAACTGTGTGGAGCCTACGCATGGAGCCCACTGCAGCTCAAGGAGGCCTGCCTGCCTCTGTAGACTCCACCTCTGAGGGCAGAGCATAGCCAAACAAAAGGCAGCAGAAACTTCTGCAGACTTAAATGTCCCTGTCTGACAGCTTTGAAGAGAGTAGTGGTTCTCCCGGCATGGAGTTTGAGATCTGCGAACGGAGAGACTGCCTCCTCAAGTGGGTCCCTGACCCCTGAGTAGCCTAATGGGAGGCACCATCCAGTAGGGGCAGACTGACACCTCGGCCGGGTACCCCCTCTGAGACAAAGCTTCCTGAGGAATGATGAGGCAGCAACATTTGCTGTTCAGCAATATTCACTGTTCTGCAGCCTCCGCTGCTGATACCCAGGCAAACAGGGTCTGGAGTGGACCTCCAGCAAACTCCAACAGACCTGCAGCTGAGGGTCCTGACTGTTAGAAGGAAAACTAACAAATGGAAAGGACATCCACATCAAAACCGCATCAAAGACCAAAGGTAGATAAAACCACAAAGATGGGGGAAAAACAGAGCAGAAAAGCTGAAAATTCTAAAAATCAGAGCGCCTCTCCCCCTCCAAAGGAACACAACCCCTCATCAGTGATGGAACAATGCTGGATGGAGAATGACTTTGACAAGTTGAGAGAAGAAGGCTTCAGACGATCAGACTTCTCCGAGCTAAAGGAGGAAGTCTGAACCCATTGCAAAGAAACTAAAAACCTTGAAAAAAGATTAGACAAACAGCTAACTAGAATAACCAGTGTAGAGAAATCCTTAAATGACCTGATGGAGCAGAAAAACATGGCACGAGAACTACATGGCGAATACACAAGCTTCAGTAGCCTATTTGATCAAGTGGAAAAAAGGGTATCAGTGATTGAAGAGCAAATGAATGAAATGAAGTGAGAAGTTTAGAGAAAAAAGAGTAAAACGAAATGAACAAAGCCTCCAGGAAATATGGGACTATGTGAAAAGACCAAATCTACGTCTGATTGGTGTACCTGAAAGTGACGGGGAGAATGGAACCAAGTTGGAAAATACTCTGCAGGATGTTATCCTGGAGAACTACCCCAAACTAGCAAGGCAGGCCAACATTCATATTTAAGAAATATAGAGAACACCACAAAGATACTCCTTGAGAACAGCAACTCCAAGACACATAATTGTCAGATTCACCAAAGTTGAAATGAAGGAAAAAAATGTTAAGGGCAGCCAGAGAGAAAGGTCGGGTTACCCATAAAGGGAAGCCCATCAGACTAACAGCAGATCTGTTGGCAGAAACTCTACAAGCCATAAGAGAGTTGGGGCCAATATTCAACATTCTTACAGAAAAGAATTTTCAACCCAGAATTTCATATCCAGCCAAACTAAGTAAGCAAAGGAGAAATAAAATCCTTTACAGACAAGCAAATGCTGAGAGATTTTGTCACACCAGGCCTGCCCTACAAGAGCTCCTGAAGGAAGCACTAAACGTGGAAAGGAACAAATGGTATGGCCAGTGCAAAAACATGCCAAATGGTAAAGACCATCGATGCTAAGAAGAAACTGCATCAACTAATGAGCAAAATAACCAGATAACATCATAATGACAGGATCAAATTCACACATAACAATATTAACCTTAAATGTAAATGGGCTAAATGCTCCAATTAAAAGACACAGACTGGCAAATTCGATAGAGTCAAGACTCATCAGTGTGCTGTATTCAGGAGACCCATCTCACGTGCAGACACACACATAGGCTCAAAATAAAGGGATGGAGGAAGATCTACCACGCAAATGGAAAACAAAAAAAAAGGCAGGGGTTGCTATCCTAGTCTCTGATAAAACAAGACTTTAAACCAACAAAGATCAAAAGAGACAAAGAAGGCCATTACATAATGGTAAAGGGATCAATTCAACAAGAAGAGCAAACTATCCTAAATATATATACAATCAATACAGGAGAATCCAGATTCATAAAGGAAGTCCTTAGAGACCTACAAAGAGACTTAGACTCCCACACAACAATAATGGGAGACTTTAACATCACACTGTCAACATCAGACAGATCAACGAGACAAAAAGTTAACAAGGATATCCAGGAATTGAACTCAGGTCTGCACGAAGCAGACCTAACAGACATCTACAGAACTCTCCACCCCAAATCAACAGAATATACATTCTTCTCAGCACTACATCACACTTATTCCAAAATTGACCACATAGTTGGAAGTAAAGCACTCCTCAGCAAATGTAAAAGAACAGAAATTATAACTAACTGTCTCTCAGATCACAGTGCAATAAAATTACAACTCAGGATTAAGAAACTCACTCAAAACCGCTCAACTACAGGAAAACTGAATAACCTGCTCCTGAATGACAACTGGGTACATAAGGAAATGAAGGCAGAAATAAAGATGTTCTTTGAAACCAATGAGAACAAAGATACAACATACCAGAATCTCTGGGACACATTTAAAGCAGTGTGTAGAGGGAAATTTACAGCACTAAATGCCCACAAGAGAAAGCAGGAAAGATCTAAAATTGACACCCTAAGATCACAATTAAAAGAACTAGAGAAGCAAGAGCAAACACATTCAAAAGCTAGCAGAAAGCAAGAAATAACTAAGATCAGAGCAGAACTGAAGGAGATAGAGACACAAAAAACCCTTCAAAAACATCAATGAATCCAGGAGCTGGTTTTTTGAAAAGATCAACAAAATTGATAGACCGCTAGCAAGACTAATAAAGAAGAAAAGAGAGAAGAATCAAATAGACAAAATAAAAAATCATAAGGGGAATATCACCACAGATCCCACAGAAATACAAACTACCATCAGAGAATACTATAAACACCTCTATGCAAATAAACTAGAAAATCTAGAAGAAATGGATAAATTTCTGGACACATACACCCTCCCAAGATTAGATCAGGAAGTTGTTGAATCCCTGAACAGACCAATAACAGGCTCTGAAATTGAGGCAATAATTAAGAGCCTACCAGCCAAAAGAAGTCCAGGAGCAGATGGATTCATAGCCAAATTCTACTAGAGGTACAAGGAGGAGCTGGTACCATTCCTTCTGAAACTATTCCAATCAATAATAAAAGAGGGAATCCTCCCTAACTCATTTTATGAGGCCAGCATCATCCTGATACTAAAGCCTGGCAGAGACACAACAAAAAAAAGAGAATTTGAGACCAATATCTGTGATGAACATCAATGCAAAAATCCTCAATAAAATACTGGCAAACCAAATCCAGCAGCGCATCAAAAAGCTTATCCACCATGATCAAGTTGACTTCATTCCGGGGATGCAAGGCTGGTTCAATATATGGAAGTCAATAAATGCAATCCAGCATATAAACAGAACCAAAGACAAAAACCGCATGATTATCTCAACAGATGCAGAAAAGGCCTCTGACAAAATTCAAAAGCCCTTCATGCTAAAAACTCTCAATAAATTAGGTATTGATGGGACATATCTCAAAATAATAAGAGCTATTTATGACAAACCCACAGCCAATATCATACTGAATGGGCAAAAACTGGAAGCATTCCCTTTGAAAACTGGCACAAGACAGGGATGCCCTCTCTCACCACTCCTATTCAACATAGTGTTGGAAGTTCTGGCTAGGGCAATCGGGCAGGACAAAGAAATAAAGGGTATTCATTTAGGAAAGGAGGAAGTCAAATTGTCCCTGTTTGCAGATGACATGATTGTATATTTAGAAAACTCCATCGTCTCAGCCCAAAATCTCCTTAAGCTGATAAACAACTTCAGCAAAGTCTCAGGATACAAAATCAATGTGCAAAAATCACAAGTATTCCTATACACCAATAACAGACAGAGAGCCAAATCATGAATGAACTTCCATTCACAATTGCTTCAAAGGGAACAAAATACCTAGGAATCCAACTTACAAGGGATGTGAAGGACCTCTTCATGGAAAACTACAAACCACTGCTCAGTGAAATAAAAGAGGACACGAACAAATGGAAGAACATTACATGCTCATGGATAGGAAGAATCAGTATCGTGAAAATGGCCATACTGCCCAAGGTAATTTATAGATTCAATGCCATCCCCATCAAGCTACCAATGAGTTTCTTCACAGAATTGGAAAAAACTGCTTTAAAGTTCATATGGAACCAAAAAAGAGCCCGCATTGCCAAGACAATGCTAAGCCAAAAGAACAAAGCTGGAAGCATCATGCTACCTGACTTCAAACTATACTACAAGGCTACAGTAACCAAAACAGCATGATACTGGTACCAAAACAGAGATATAAACCAATGGAACAGAACAGAGCCCTCAGAATTAATACCACACATCTACAGCCATCTGATCTTTCACAAACCTGAGAAAAACAAGAAATGGGGAAAGGATTCCCTATTTAATAAATGGTGCTGGGAAAATTGGCTAGCCGTATGTAGAAAGCTGAAACTGGATCCCTCCCTTACACCTTATACAAAAATTAATTCAAGATGGATTAAAGACATAAATGTTAGACCTAAAACCACGGAAACCCTAGAAGAAAACTGAGGCAATACCATTCAGGACATAGGCATGGGCAAGGACTTCATGTCTAAAACACCAAAAGCAATGGCAACAAAAGTCGAAATTGACAAATGGAATCTAAATAAACTAAAGAGCTTCTGCACAGCAAAAGAAACTACCATCAGAGTGAACAGGCAACCTACAGAATGGGAGAAAATTTTTGCAATCTACTCATCTGACAAAGGGCTAATATCCAGAATCTACAAAGAACTCAAACAAATTTACAAGAAAAAAAACAAACAAGCCCATCAAAAAGTGGGTGAAGGATATGAACAGACACTTCTCAAAAGATGACATTTATGTAGCAAACAGACACATAAAAAAATGCTCATCATCACTGGCCATCAGAGAAATGCAAATCAAAACCACAATGAGATACCATCTCACACCAGTTAGAATGGCAATCATTTAAAAGTCAGGTAGCAACAGGTGCTGGAGAGGCTGTGGAGAAATACGAACACTTTTACACTGTTGGTGGGACTGCAAACTAGTTCAACCATTGTGGAAGACAGTGTGGCAATTCCTCAAGGATCTAGACCTAGAAATACCATTTGACCCAGCCATCCCATTACTAGGTATATAGCCAAAGGATTACAAATCATGCTGCTATAAAGACACATGCGCACATACGTTTACTGCAGCACTATTCACGATAGCAAAGACTTGGAACCAACCCAAATGTCCATCAAGATAGACTGGATTAAGAAAATGTGGCACATATACACCATGGAATACTATGCAGCCATAAAAAGGGATGAGTTCGTGTCCTTTGTAGGGACATGGATGAAGCTGGAAACCATCATTCTCAGCAAACTATCGCAAGGACACAAAACCAAACACCGCATGTTCTCAGGCATAGGTGGGAATTGAATAACGAGAACACCTGGACACAGAAAAGGGAATATCACACACCGGGACCTGTCATGGGGAGGGGCCAGGGGGGAGGGATAGCATTAGGAGATATACCTAATGTAAATGAGGAGTTAATGGGCGCAGCACACCAACATGGCACATGTATACATATGTAACAAACCTGCATGTTGTGCACATGTAGCCTAGAACTTAAAGCATGATTTTAAAAAAAAGCATTCACTAAAAATAAAAAAATTAAAAAAAAAATAAGTGAAACAGGTCAGATGGTCAGATACAGAAAGACAAATATCACATGTTCTCACTTATAAGTGAGAGCTAAATAATGTGTACACAGGGACCCAGAGTATGGAATGATACACAACACTGAAAGGGAATGATAACGGGGTAGGGGGTGGATGGATGAGGAGAGATTACTTAATGGATACAATGTACATTATTTAGGTGATGGATAACCTAAAAGCTCTGACTTCACCACTACACAATCTATGGATGTAACAAAATTACAATTGTACCCCCATACGTTTACACAAATAAAAAAATAAAAAATATCATAATGATCATAGCATAGAATTTCAACCTCCTAAGGTATCTAAGACTATAGTGAAACAAACTGCATTCACTTGGTCTCTGAAAATACCAGTTTTGTGTTTTTATTGTCTATTTGCTTCAAAGAAATGCTCTCTCATTTGGTCAGAGTTGAGAGTTACATCTAATGCCTGTTCAGTTCTTTTGAGACAGGGTCTCACTTTATCACCTGGGCTGGAGTGCAGTTGCGTGATCATAGCTTACTGAAGCCTGGAACCTGTAGGGTCAAGTGATCCTCACACCTCAGCCTCCTGAGTAGCTGGGACTACAGGCACATGCTGCTGTGCTCAGCCGATTCTTTATATTTTATATAGAGAAAGGGTCTTGCTTGGTTGCCTGGGCTTGTCTTGGACTGCTGGCTTCAAGCAATCCTCCTGCCTCAGCCTCCCAAAGTGCCAGGATTATAGGTATGAGCCACTGTGCCTGGCCTCTGTTCAATTCTTGATAAACACTGAAATTACTTCAGAAGAATAAAATGTATCTGCCTTTTGACTGACTTGATTTTTTGTTTGTTTGTTTAAAGGAAAATGCTAAAATGAAGACCTACAAATTAAAACTTAAAACTATTTGAAATTGAAAAATTAATTAAAATTTATTAAATTAATCCTTGCCTATCCCAAAGTTACAAAGATATTCTCCTCTGTTTCTTCAAGAAGCTCTGTAAGTTTTAGCTTTTATATTTATATCTATGATTCATTTTTAAATAGTTATTTCGTGTATGGTGCAAGGTTGAGGTAACTGAGGGTTGGTTTGTTTTTTGTTTTTCTTCTTTCCAGATGAATAGTCTTTCCAGGACTGTTAGTCAAAAAAGCTTTTTAATTTCTTTGGTGCCTTTGTCAAACCATTTCTGTGTGAGTCTATTTTGGGGTTATTACATGAATCTATCTATCTTGTAGCACCAGTAGCACACTGTCAGGATTACTCTCACTTTATAGTAAGTTCTGAAATCAAGTAGATTAAGTCTTCCAATTTTGGTCTTGCTTTTCAAAATTGTTTAGCTTATTGTAGTTATTTTGCATTTCCATATGCATTTGAGATTAGCTTGTCAATTTCTTACTAAAAATCTTGCTGAGATTTTAATTGGGATTGTGCTGAATCTTTTAATCAATTTGTGGAGAACTGACATCTTAACCATATTAAGTTTCTAAATGAACACAGTTTATCAATTCATTTATTTAGGTCTTTGCTCTCTCTCATCAATGTTTTACAGATTTCACACACCTTTTTTATACATTTTTCATTCATTTTATCCCTAAGTGCTTAGTTTTTGATGCTACTATAAATATTTGAAGTCCCCTTTTAGTAGTTTTGTTGATTCCTTAGGATTTCTCTGCATATAATATGTCATCTGCAAATAGAAACAGTGATATTTGCTTTTTTCCTAATATTTATGCCTTTCACTTATTTTTCTTGCCTTATCACACTGGCTAAAACCTCCAAGATGACATTGAATAAAACAGGGCAGACATCCTTGCCTTATTCCTAATATTGGTAGAGAAAATTATCTTTTGCTATTAAACATGAGGTTAATTATAGGATTCCTATATATATACTTTATCAATTTGGGGAATTTCCATCCGATTTATTGAGTTTTTAAACCATGAATGAGTACTGAACTTTGTCAAATGCTTGTTTATGCATCTATTGAGATAATCATATGGCGTTTCCCTTTCAATCTACTAATACAGTGAATTACACCAGTTGATTTTTAGTATTTAAACAACTTTACATTCCTAGAAGAAATGACTTTGATTGTAATGTATCAGACATTTTATATCACTAGATTTTATTTGCTAATATTTTGTTAAGTGTTTTTGCCTATGTACATGAAAGTTTGCAATGTTATTTGTAATGTCATTGCATGGTTTTAAAGTCAAGGCTATGCTGGTCTCATAAAATTTATTGGAAGGATACCATCTTATTTCTTTTTTGTAAAGATTTTTGTAAGACTGGTATTATATCTTCCTTAAGTATTTTATAGATTTCACTGGTAAAGCCATTCTTATTGGGAGTTTTCTATGTACAAAGGTTCTTAATTATAAATTCCATTTATTTATTTTTTTTACCTCAAATCATGGGATATTTCTTTAACAGATGGTAGGTTATTCAGATATCCTGTTACTTCATGTGGTCAGTTCTGTTAACTTGAGTTTTTCAAGGAATTTTCCCATTTCATCCAAGTTTTCAAATTTACAGGCAAAAGTCCTTTACTAACATAAAAGTAATATGTCTGAATTTTCATTTTAAAATCTGTAAGATCTAGAGTAATGTCCTTTCTTTCATTCAATCAGCTTTTGATTTCACAGATTTTCTCTAATGTTTGTCTTTTTATTTCCTTCCTCTTCTTTTTCTAACACCTTTGGATGGAAGATCACTGATTAAAGGGTATACATTTCCCTCTAAGCACTGATATAACTTCCACAAACTTTGATGATGCATTTTCCTTTTCAATCAGTTAAACTATTTTTCTAACCACTCGTGATTTCTTCTTTATTCAATGGTTTATTAAAAGAATATTGATTGGGCCGGGCACAGTGGCTCATGCCTGTAATCCCAGCACTTTGGGAGGCTGAGGCGTGCAAATCACTTGAGGTCAGGAGTTTGAGACCAGCTTGCAACATGGTGAAACCCCTGTCTCTACCAAAAATACAAAAATTAGCCAAGCATGGTGGTGCACACCGGTAATCCCAGCTATTCGGGAGGCTGAGGTCATGTCACTGCACTCTAGCCTGGGTGACACAGCGAGATTCTGTCTCAAAACAAACAGACAAAAAACAAACAAAAACAAAAGAAATATAGTGATTGATTTTTAAGTATTTGTGAATTTTCTAGCTAAATTTTCATTATTTATTTATTTTTTTTTGAATTTTTTTTTTAATTTTTATTATTTATTTCTAATTTTATTCCATGTGGTCAAAGGATATACTCTATGTGATATGATTTCAATTCTTTGGAATTTACTGAGATTTGGTGTGCCCCCCAGTATACAGCGTACATTCATACTCATGGTAAAACTGAAAGGAATGCCTATTTTGAAACTGCCCAGTGTAGCAGTCTGTAAGCATTAATTAGATTAAGCTGTTTGGTGGTGTTATTCAAATATTCTATAACCTTACTTTTTGTTACCAATTCCATCAATAATTGAATGTAACAAAGATATTCAATGATAATTGTGAATTTGTCTATTTCTCTTCTTGATTCTTTGGGCTTTTGCTTCATATATTTTGAAGCTTTCTTATGAGGCACATAAATATTTAGGATTTTTATGTCTTCTTGATAAACTGACTCTTAACATTGTGGGATATTCTTCTTCATCTCTGATCATAGGTTTTAGGTTCTAAGGCAAGATATATTTTCTATGCTAAAGTAAAAAGATAAAACATGAGACCAGATTGCTAGACTCAAAAAACCATTACTTTGTGTTGAAGTTAATCTACCAGGGGTAGGAAAGGGTTGCCCCTGTCTTGTCTCCAATATGACCACTATCGGTACAGGGTGATAGGAACTATCATAAGCAATGGGTTGTGATAGTGGGAAAGTAGGTGTTGGAGTAACAGCTGCAGGCCTGCTCCCCTAGGGTTCACTCCCATGCCATGCTGGTCTATGATGATTTTATTTGCTTGGCCTTAACCTGAATGATGGCTCCCACCAGGATGCCAACAGCACTAGCCACGTATGAATGATGCGGCTGTGTGAATTCTTTATGTTTCTTAATACAAATATTTTGCTTTTGTATTTCTCAATACATTAACCTGAGAGGCCCTTAGTTTTACACTGTGTTCTCAAGGACATGAGCAACCTCGGGGATAAGTCAGCAGCGACTCCAGGTCTGTCCGACAGGCAGACTTTCACTCCACAGAATGACTTTGACTATGCCTTCTTCTACTGGATGAGTGGAAATAAGCCTGAACAGAAAAGCGACACAGAGAGGTTAAAAGAGGTCAGGGTTGGTGAAAGGACCAGACTGAAAACAGTGAGAATGAGGCTTGCATATATATACATATATTTAAGAATTTCTGAACCAAACCTTTAATCCTGGGTCATTGGCTGATTTTTACACAAGAGTCATCCTTCACTGGATAAGGCTAAGGCTACACTACACGTGCACACACTCATGCAAAAATCCCAAGACACTGTGGGGCAAACAAGATTGTAAGAATGAAACCTTTGTTTTCATCCCATGCTGTTGGGGATGTATATTTGAAGCACACACACTGGAACTTAACCTTTCAAACCTCTGTACTTCTGTGTGACTTTCAGATAAAACTGTAAACAAGAGCTTCTTTGTGGTGCAGGGCCAGCCAGCATCTTCTGCTGCAGTGGTGATAACAAAGTCTGGGGAGCTAACAGAGAAGGGAAGATTTGATGGACAACACATGAAATCAGTGTGTACTTACCTCGTTGACCGCTGTCTCTGTGTTGAAATGGGACAAGTGGAATAGAACACACTGGGTGATGTGTGCCTGACTGTGGGTTCAGTCTTTCCAAAATCATCCCCCTTCTAGCTTTTAGATTTGTCTGAGCCTTATAGACCTTCAAAAGTTGCTGGTTTAGTGACTGCCACATAGTCTAGTTTGTATAAATATAACGTGTTGATCTTTCTCCTGTTGTTTTAGGGTATTGTTTACCAACATTTTGTATGAAAAAAATACCAAAGATTTTTGTCAAAAGATTATGCACCACACAAAGGATCTGATTTGTAAGCCTTGTGACCCTTTTACACAAAGTGGGCATCTTTACCCACTCTCTCATTATGCTCCTTCCCTTATTTCCTATATTAGACAAGATCTTCTGTCCCAAAAACTTGACTCCTCTCCTACTTTTAACTAAAACGACAAGATGCACGTACATACTGAATTCTTGGGGTGACTCCAAATTACAAAAGACTTGCATTAAAAATATGAATAAATTAGGAACTCTGTAGCCTTCATTTCCAATCCATACCCCAATGGTTGAAGTCCATTCCTTATTGTGTTTACGTCAAACACTTTAACTGCTGGATTTGTATGGACCAGGTCTGTTTACTGCTCTCAAATCCTAGAGTAGACAGAAATGAGAGATGGGTGGTGGGGGCAGGAGGAAGTCTTCCACTTAGAAACTTGAAGTGGGTGACTAAGAAATGAAAGAAGAATGTCCATCCAATTCACTCAGGGACTCTTCCACTGATGCAAGAGACCAATGTCAAAGCAGCCACAAGACTGTCTAGTAGCATGCAGATCGAATGTAATTCAGCTCTGTTCACCGCTAGAATCCGAAGCTTTATCTTGAGTTTACAAGAAGAAAGAGTGAGGAAATAAAAGGAGAACTTGTCTTTGTCTTTTATTTCCCCTTATTTCTGAACTGCAGAAGACAACCCCCTTGAGATCTGATGACACTATCACTGGAGTATATTTATTGGATGTTTGATTTTGCTGTATTGGATTCTTCCTTTCCCTTACTTCCCCCAGTGTTTTCTCACACATTTACCCTCTCCTTTCCTCCACTTCTTTTTTTCCTGAAAAACACAATGAATGAATAAAGTCTTATTGGCACCGAAAAGCCAAAGCAACTGTGGTTGCATGCTAATGGGTACGGCGTTTCTTTCAGGGGTGACACAAGTGTTCCAAAATTAGATTGTGATGATGGCTGCACAACTCTGTGAATATACTAAAGAACACTCAATTGTACACTTCAAATGAGTTATATGGTATGTGAATTAAATATAATAAAACTGTTGAGAGACAGAGACAGAGAGAAATGTAGCACTGCATCTTTAGTGTTCCAGAGCTCAGTCCCAGTCACCTTCCCTTCTCTACCTGCTGTACCCCTTGGTATGCTCCCTCAATCCCGTCACTTAAATATCATCTAGTGGCCCCTGTCTTCTGAATTTCCATTTCCAGCTCCATCTTCTCCACTGAATTCCAGCCTTCTCGACATCTCCATTTGGAGGTCTAACAGGTATGACAAACTTAACATGGTTAAGACAGAGATTTTGATTCTTCTTTCAATCTGAATCTTTTCTTCCTCCATACAGTCCCATCTCAGTAATACACCACCATCCACAAAGTTTACTAAAGTTCAGTAAAATAGCCATGTGGTTGAACAAGATAGAAAAAATAACTTTTTTTTTTTTTTTGAAGACAGTTTTACTCGTCGCCCAGGCTGTAGTGCAGTGGTGCGATCTCGGCTCATTGCAACCTCTGCCTCCCAGGTTCAAGCGACTCTCTGGCCTCAGCCTCCTGAGTAGCTGGGATTACAGGTATCTGCCACTATATCTGGCTAATTTTTTGTAGAAAAAATGACTTTTTCAAACAATCAAACCATTAACTTGTAAATGAACTTAACTAAGATCTTTGAGGTATCTCACTTTAACACATAAAGCTAGACATAGTTTACAAACAATGAAAACTATATCATTCTATCGTAGTTTTTAAAATAAAGATAATTTTTCCAAATAACCTTGTGCTAGAGTGCAAGAAAAATTCAAATGACAAAAATCAATACAGGGAGTTGAGAAGACCTATTTGAATAGAGATCTCTTTTAGGTCTCTTTTTTGAATCAGAATAAAGAGCAAAAAGGGCTGGGTGCAGTGGCTCACATCTGTAATCCCAGCACTCCAACACTTTGGGAGGCCGAGGCAGGCAGATCACCTGAGGTCGGGAGTTTGAGACCAGCCTGGTCAACATGATGAAACCTCGTCTCTACCAAAAACAAAAACAAAAAAAAAAATTAGTCGAGTGTGGCGGCACATGCCTGTAATCCCAGCTACTTGGGAGGCTGAGGCACAAGAATTGCTTGAACCCAGGAAGGCTGCAGTGAGCCCAGATCGCATCACTGTACTCCAGCCTGGGCAACAGTGAGACTCTGCCTCAAAAAAACAAAAAAAAAAAGAAGAAGAAGAAGGAGCTAAACAAATTGTTGTCACTCAGCAGATGGCTAGAAGCACATTTTCAGAGCCTCTTGAACATCCACCAGCCACTCAGGTAATAAGATATGCAAACAGAGACCTTGCTGTCTTTCTGTAAACTCTACCTTGGGTCATATCAACCCTTCAAGTGGCTCCTCCCCTACTGTCACCTCCTCTTTCCCACACTAAGATGCCACAGTGTTTGTTCTGTGTTTACATAGGCTCAGTTGTCCATTCCCCCCCTTTTCTGAGAATTTTTACTGTAACTAATATATGATAAAACAAGACTACATTTTTTCAAATAGGTACTCTTCAGATATTTATTTTTATAAATTCTAAGATCCCTTTTCTAATATTTCCACTCTTTTTCTAATATTCTGTTACATTAGTTTTGAGTTAGAAGTCTATGAACCTGACAATCAAAACATTTTCAAAAACTTGCAAAAAATTGTTAAAAATTAGAAATTAGTTCCTGTAAGCACTTGCAGCTGAGTTGCAAAGTGTGCAAAAACTACATGAAAGCATTTATGACAACCTATGAAAACTATTTCACATTGTTTTAATTTATAATTTACTCCAAAATATTCTTTATCCTTAAATTTCTATTGTGGCTTAGGTACCAATTCCAATTATTTAAAAAAATCTGTTCATCCCAAATGTTTTCCAAAATGTTTGACAAATATCTGTCATTCGGTATAAAATTCTTCATATATATATTTTCAACAGAAACTGTTCGATTCTTCTCTGAGGATTATTTTACACATCTATAAAATGGGGATAATAATATCCACCTCTCAAGGTGATCCAGAAGATCAAGTAAGGTTGGCCATGAGGGCCTTCTATTAGTTACAATGCACTAAATATTGGGTAATATGGAAATAAACGTCGAACAATATCCAATTAAGAGTTATTATACATGGTCTCAGCATTCACAAGTGCTTAAATCCCTTTACTTGTAATAGCAATAGTGTTGATAGAAAATGTATCAGTCCTAGAATCCTGGTAAATTTTATGTTCTTTTCATTGAGACTCTCCTGATAGTTTCAATCTTTTTTCCTCTAGAACGTGAAAAACAGGCCAGGCGCGGTGGCTCACCCCTGTAATCCTAGCACTTTGGAAGGCCGAGGTGGACAGATCATGAGGTCAGAAGATCGAGACCATCCTGGCTAACACCGTGAAACCCCGTCTCTACTAAAAATACAAAAAATTAGCCAGGTGTGGTGGCGGGCGCCTGTAGTCCCAGCCACTCAGGAGGCTGAGGCAGGAGAATGGCATGAATCTGGGAAGCGGAGCTTGCAGTGAGCCAAGATCGCGCCACTACACTCCAGCCTAGGTGACAGAGCAAGACTCCATCTCAAAAAAAAGAACGTGAAAAACATTATTAAACACACTTTCCTGGATATAAACACCTTGTGAATTTCTGCTCCCGTGGCGCTTTTAGATTCTGTTATAATAACACTTCCCACACTCTCCTGTCTTCCACATTAGACCCATCGTGGGTACTGATTTATTGAGAAAGGTAGTGTTCTCTACCAGTTTTTAAGCTTCACACACAAGAATGGTATTCACAGATATACAAGTGAAAATTTACCACAGGAAATACTCCCTTTTTTAGAAATTCAATATTGAAGAGTTATCAGTTTTATGAGGAAAAATATGTCAAAGCTTCTATGACCCACTACAACACTTTAACTCTCCTTTGTGCTTGTGAAATTCACTTGAAAACTTATTTCTTTAATTAAGCAGTTTTAGTTATTTATCTCAAGGATAAGACACTTATCCATGCCTTTCCTACCAAGAAAAGAAATTGTAAACCAGTATTTCCCAAAATGTATCCCAAAGATGCTCTAGAAAAAAAGTCTGATAAATATGTAAATATCACAATCTATATATTCACTCTCTTAGAAACTCAAAATGGCCCTTGGCATATATAGCCAGCAACTTTTTTATAGATATATGTGTGTTATATTACTTGTCCAATTTCCTCTATGTTTGAAATATTTTATAACATAAAAAAACTGTATCTCTACTTTCAAGTGGAATTTCCCGAAGTCCATTAATTACCGAGCCCTTTTCTCTGTGTCTAGACATCTCCCTAATAGTGGGAGCAAGCAGATGTGAGTTTAGAGGTACACTTTGGGCCACCCATTTCCATCTACCCAAAAAACAAAGAATGATTTATTCACCAAACAAAATTACAAGTCCAAGACACCAACGCACAGGAGGGTGGCAAGGGCAAACCCACGCCTTGGAGATTCCAGCCACGTGCAAATGAGAGGTAGAAGGTGACATCACCTTATTTCCACAGCAGCTTTAAGAACTATATTCAATGCGTGTGGTAAGCCTCTTCCCACCTACCCTTTTGGATAATAGCCAGGTTTCTCCAATATAAGAGCTATAGATCTGAACAAACTGATGAACATAAGAGATAGGATGTCTCTGTCCTCTTTGCACAAGTAGATAAACGACTCACAGTTCCTGAGCTGAAAGGGAAGATTAAAGCTCACCACATATTATGATGGAATACCACAGAGTTCAGATAAACGGGGTCACTTCAGGAAGTAGCTCTCTGAAATGCTTTGGTAGCATTAACAAGGAGGTTGTAACAGTCAAAATAACTGCAGGATTTTGGACCCTTGAGCACAGTTTTACAAATGTTTCCTTTCTGAAACCCAAAACAAAATAAATTGCCATCCATATCTAATTTCAGGAGGTCTCTGGACCATATTAAAAAACAATAGCCAATGATGGAATCATATTATTCCAATTTTATAGATAACATGAAAGCATACAGACAGTAAGTAACTTGATGTAGCCATGCAACAAGTGAGTGGAGAAGCCAGAATTTGAACCCAAAGCCTATGCCATATCACTTCTTGATCTACAGAGAGGTAACAGTTGGGTGGGGGCAGCTGAGAGGATCATCTCCTTTAACTCAGCCTATTCTCTCCCATCTCACTGATGCGCCAACAATGAAGGTCACATTTATGAACTAAAATTATCCTTTCTGCAGGTTTTATCAGATGGTATTTCAGGGTATACAACCTTTTAAAACACTGTGTTTAATTTAAACTGTTGGAGCACTTTTAATATTCACTTATTTCAACTAGCCATCTACAATTAGTCTGAATCAAGGAGATATGACTTTCATTTAACCTTCCATTATGACAAGAACATATGTAAAGCAAACGTTGTCACCGGTGACGGTCAGGTATGGCACGGAGACCTCCCATGGAGCAGTGCCCAGGCAGCACTCTACTACTTCTTTGCTCCTCAAGCCTCCATGGTGTTCTGCAACATGAACAAACCCCCTTGTGTGTTACTGCAAAGTCCTGACTTTCAAAGAGAGTCTGAACATTACAGACTCTCCTTGAAAACTCTAGAGTCAAGCTTGCTTCCTACATATAAATCATAACTCTAGATTTTTCCAAAACTGTATCTTCAATGACGTGTAAAACTTCAATCGTTCTAATTCTATGAACACATATTTCAGAGTTATATTCTGTTCCATTTCATTTAGTAAATAAGAGCAACTAGAGTTATTTGCCAAATTCAGTGATCTAAACTCATCTTTTGACCAGCTATTCCAGAATCACCTCCTAGCCAAACCACAGAATCTTCTTCATATGGATCACTTGGTTACAGTTGTTTTAAAGGTATATTTCAAAGTTACATCTCAAATTGTGGTAGCTAAGAAAAGGCTTTGGGCAGATCTAATCTTGATCACATTAGGGATAAAGAGGAAAAGCGACTTCATACCTCTTTACAGACAACTTGGCAGGAATGTGTTAGAATGTGGGCTCCCTGAAAACAGAAGAAGGCCTATTTACTGTTGTATCCTGTGTGTATAGCAGGAGCCTGGTAAACAGTAGGACTCAATAAATATCTCCTAATAGAGGGAATGAGCAGAAACACGGACAACACACCCAAAGAAAATCATCCATATTTCAACAACGTAGAGTTGGCTAGTTATGAGGGTCTCTAAGTATTAACAAATATTTCAGAAAGTCTAATGGAAATCATGCATTTACCTTAAGATGAGATGGCACAGGGCAACTAAAAGTCAAGTTTGCTTGACTTCTGCAAACATTGTATCAAGTCATTGTAACAAGGCTGATTGTTTCATGCACATCAGAAGTTTGGATGTTATATAATGACATGGGGAGGGAAAGGCTCCCTTACTCCTCTAAGTCCCTCTTGCAGGGAAGGATACGTTAATCTAACTGGGACAGATTTACCAATTTTAGAAGATCAAACCCACATAGGGCTGTGGCTCTCTCAGGCTCTGTTAGATGGGGTATCACTACAATGCCCAGGCTGGCCTCGAATTCCTGGGCTTAAAGCTCCCAAATAGCTGAGACTACAGGTGCACCAGGCCTGGTTTGGCTCCCCCCTACTAGGAGGGCAGAGGGTAAGCAGATTCAGGATAGGGCTTGATTTCTTGCTCGTTCTCTTCTTTTCTCTAATGCTTGTGTTATGGGGCCTTCAACGGTCAACCAGTAGTAAAAATGCTGGTGAAGGAGAAGAGGCTCTAACAGTTGACTGGTAATGACATCTTCTAGGCAAATTTACTATCAGCACCCCACCAGGGACTATGGGCACTCACTTCCCAATGAAATGGGGCTCTTTTCTCATCTGTTATCCTCTGTGTATACGTGTCCCTTGGAAAGCTCACAGGGAGTGGGGACTGGCCCAGGCAGGATTCACAGAGGGTTCCACCCACCACACCACAGCCAGATGTAAGTCCACTGCTAGCTGAGGTACTTTACAAAGGATAAGTATTCCAAAAATAGAAGTTAATAAGCAGTAAGTAGTAGATCACTTCAGAAAATTGTGGATTTTCAACCCACAACTCTAAGAGTGTGAGCTGTAGATCATTCCTGAGCATAAAAAACCAACCCAGAAGTGAGGACAATAAATTGGGGTTGGCAAACCAGGGCACAAATCATGGCAGCAGCAAACTTGCTAGCAGCCCCAGCTGGACCAGGCATACCACCCTGCATAGAGTCAGTGCCCTCGGTGGTCAAATGAAAGTACTGGATTACTAGATAGTGTCTGTTTGCCTTCCAACTCCAGCAGTCTACAATTCAATGAATGACAACTCTGTCTGGTATCTTAAGCATATGCCTTTTGCTTGAGCCAACAAAGACCATTTGCAAGACACATACTTGTTAGCAAATTGGAATTCAGTGCTTGCTGCACAGTTCCTGCCAAAGGCTTCTTAAAGTCATCTGATATTCAAGAGATAGTCTAATAGACGTGTTAACCATCCCTGAAGAACTGGCACAGATGAAGCAGATTCCATTCAATTAATATTTATTGAGCACTGAAAGTGGTAACTCTATCATATATTATCTCATTTAAAAGCCTTTCTTCTCCAGTTTTTCAATAGTTAAAATCTTGGTAGGCTTCTAGCAGTCTTTCGTGTCCAAGCGTTTCATAAGTTTATTACACCAGCAAATTATCAAACCCTCTAGATTCTTGTGTTCTTATCTCTAAACTGCTACACAGGATTGCAGAGCATACTCCTGTGCTTGTTATCTCAACCTAGCTACTGTTTTCTCTTCACTGAGTACCAACATTGCATCCTTTTTATGTTTGACAGTGCCTTTGTTTTTTATGTTTGTTTGCTTGCTTGTTTGTTTGTTTATATTCTGTTTTTTCGGTAGTGTTCCTTATACAGGGGCCCAGGGACTAGTTGGTGGTAGGCAGGGGAGTGGGGAGGGGTTTGTGTGTTCAGGACTGTTACCACTGCAGATAAATGTTTAAGCTTCTTTTGATCAGAAATTGAAAACCATGTAATACAAAGTTTCTCTTATCTCATTTAAAGCCCATATTAGTATATATTAGTATCAGTTAGAGTAATCAAACAACAAATCTCAAAGACTTAGTAGCATCTATTTCTGTTTCCTCAGTCATCCCAAATCTTCCTGGAAATAAATGGGCACACAAATCCCAATAAATACAGAAAGATGCCAGTTCAGTGATTAGAAGCACAGGCTATGGACATGAGCCCATGCTTCCCACTTGTGACCACATACTGGAATGTGGTATTTCACCTCAACTCAACATCATCAGATGGAGAATGGGAGTCATACTGATTCCCAAGTCAAAAATTTTCATAAGTTCCTCCTTCACATAAAGCATTTAGTAAAGTTCCTGCCTCAAAAATACCCAACAAATACTTGTTTGTATTAATATTATTGTGGAACCCAAATTGTCATGGATTTCATTCCCATTCTTTTATTGATTTTTTTGGCTTACCCTTTGTTTTCTCCAACCCACTGACACATGACTTTTCTACCTTCCCTCACTCCCTCCTGCCCTCACTTTTCTTATATCACTCAGTCTATCATTATACACTTGCCAACTCTTTCGACAGTAATTCCATCTCTTTCTTTCTATTGCTCACCCATCAGGCTAAACCCCACCTCTGCTGAATCCAGCCCTCCACTTTCTCTACAAAAGGCAATGTAGTATAATGCATATGGGTGCTACCTCTGGGGTTAGACTGTGCAGGGTTCAAACCCCTGCTCTGACACCTAACAGCTTTTTATCTTTAAATAAGTTGCTCATCCCTTCTGTAGAATGAAGTCGATAACAATAATGCCTGACTCACGGATATGCAATGAAATTTAAATGAGACTATACACTTGGATTTGTGCTGACCCTGGTAAGCGCTCAATACATTTAGCTGGGATTATTTTTAATTTTATTATATTACGATATGCATGAGACAATGGAATAAAGTTGGGAAAATCACATACCCAGACAGACGACTTGAACTATAAATGTGGAATCACAAACCTCAGTTGGGTCCTTGATACTGTCTGGCAACTATATTCATCTCCCTAGTACATTTGCTCTCAATGCCTTCAGCTTTTACTTTAAATCTCCCTCACCCTCAGCTGATGACCTTCCTTTCTGCTACATGGAGACAACAGAAGCCATCAGAAAACCACTATCATCTGATCATCACCCAGTATAGAAAATGTACCCACATCTGGACTCACGTTCTCCATCTTCTCTCCAATCTAATGGAGGAAAGTTCCCAAGGGCCGGCCCTTTATTGGGTTTCAGGTTCCCTCCCTAAGGCTTTCCAAGGACTTTCCTCCTGTAGTTTTTTTCTCTTTTCTTTACATCTTTGGTTCCTTCCTAGATGACCCCTCAATGATCCTCACCACCTGGTGTTTATACCCTAGTAAAATTCCCTCTCCTTAGGTTGTGGGTGGAACCTGTGACTTACTTCTAACCAACAGAATATGGCCAAGTTGCTGGCCTATTCCTCCTGACTACATTGCATCATGCAAGGCTCCATCTTGCTGGCAGGCAGGCTCTAAGATTCTCCTTGCTGGCTTGATGAAGTAAGAGGCCAAGCTAAGGAGGCCCATGTGACAAAGAACAGTGGGAAGTAGGGAAGGGGTGAGGGAGAGCAGCTCTACAAGCTGAGAACAGCTTCCAACCAACAGCCAGCAAGAAGCCTAGGACCCTCAGTCCTACAGACGCAAGGGAATGAATTATGCCAACAATCTGTGTAACCTTAGAAGTGAATTATTCCCTGGTCAAGCCTTCAGATGGGAACTCAACCCATGTAATACCTTGATTGCAGCCTTGTGAGACTCTTCACAGCAAACCTAGTTAAGCTGAGCCTAGACTCCTAACTCTAAGAACTGTTTTAAAGCAAAAAAAATCTGTAGTAAATTGTTACACTACAACAGAAAACTAATATCCCCTCTTCCACATAATTCCCATGATGCTCTAGTCACAACACTAGGGTCTACTGTATCCCATCTATTAAAAAAAACCTAGGCCATAGGCTTTCCAGCTATTCCTCCTCCTCTTTGTTCTCCTTTCCAACAAACTTGTCAAAAGAGTTTTTCATGTGTCCCTCTGTCCTCACCTCTAATCAGCTGCTTAGCCTACTCTAAGCACATCACTGAAACTTCTCTTGTCAAGGATACTAGTAAGTTCCACCTTATCTAATCCAAATGAACATCTCTCTCTCTCTTTCTTATTCTGTATCTCAGCAGCATTCAACACAGTTCCTTACTCCCCACCCACTTTTTGGAACTACTTCTTCTCTTGGCTTATTGGACTTTACATTTTCTAGTTTTCCTTCTACTTATTTGGCTGCCGCTTCTCCTTAGCATTTGCTGGCTTCTCCTTTTCTGCCCAAACTTAAAATAGTGCTTTGCCCCTGAATCAGGCCCCAGGCTCTCCTCTCTCAGCCCCCTGCACTCCTTTTAAAGCCCCCAGGCTTTACAGGACATTAACACACTGATGTCCTCAAATTCCTCCCACTATCTCTGACCTCTCCTATCCATTCCCCATCTCACCACCATCTGCCTAACCACACCCTCCACCTGGTTGTCCTCAGACTTCACATGCACAAAACAGAAAACTTGATTTTTGTTCTCTAGGTTTTCCTAATCTCAGTAAATAGTACCTTCAACCAACATTTACATCATGGTCTCATCCTGGATTCCTCCCTTTCCTTCATCACCCATCAACCAACGCATCCACAAGTTCTTGTAGGCTGAACCTCACAATAGATTCTGAATTTGCCCACTCCTGACAATCTCTAACTCCAAGCTGCCCTCCCCCTCCCTTGGTCTGCGTAGTGACAGCCACCCAACTGGCCTCCCTGCCTCCACTGCTGTCCTCCACACAGCATGGATCTTTTGAAAACTACAAATCACCTTGTAAGACTTTATTGCTTAAAACTTTTCAAAGACTTCACTACCCTTTTAAAGGGCCCACCAGGCTCTCTTTGTAGGGACCTCCCAGCCTCCTCGACATATCTCATACCTACCAAGTTCCAGCCACACTCACCCTTTTCTCCTTCCCACCTCAAGACTAGTAACTGCTACTCCCTCTGCCTGGAAAGATCTTCCCATGTGAAATGTCTCATATCTCAGGTCAAATGTTCCCTCCTCAAAGAGATCTCACCCACAGTAGCTTTTTTTTCTTCCTTTGAAACTCTAAGATACCATGATTTTCTTCACAGGACACATCACAATATGAAGTGTTATTCTTGCTTATGCATGTACATCTGCATCTATGTGTCTGATTGTTGCTATGATGCCTCTCACTAGATGTGAGCATCAGGAAGGTGTCCACTGCTATGTTCTACGATAGCTGCTAGCACATAGTAGGTGTTCAATAAATATTTGTTGAATAAATGAATGCATGAATATATATGATATTAACATTCATATATGCATTATAATAAAATTATCTAGTGATATTCCATTAGAAAATCTCTTCAGATATGGTGTCTTTAAAAGAGTATTTTAAAAAGATAAAATTAAACCTCAAACGACTCAACATTCTGCATAAATTTCTGAAAAGTTGTGGGCAAATGAAAGTGTTATAAAATGAAGCCCATTTTAAAAGAATTTAAAGGAATTTGGAAATGTGAAAAATCTTTATTGATCAAGTGAATTATCACACTCGTTATTCTGTTTTTATGGATTTGAATTTTTTTCCTATATTAAACTTGTTTCCATCACAGAGCATAAATTATTATTGTTTCTATCACAAATTCTGCAATCACTATTCAAACCACAAGACACACTTTCAGTACTTCTGGACAAAAATGCTATGGGGTCACTACTCTTGTTATTCAATGTCACTGACACCATGTGACTTCACTTCAAACCCAGATATATCCTGTAGCCATACAATGCAGGCTTTTCAACAGACCATGGTAATGAATGCGGTCACGGTTTGGATTTCAACAAGCAGCTGTCAAAAACTATCATCCTAAATGACTACTTGCTGAAAATTTCTCACTCCCAGAGCTGGTACTTCCAGGGTGGTCTAGGAAATAAATTTCTGCCCACATCTACTCTGGGGCTATTCTAATTGCCGATGTTCAACATTTCTTTGGAAATGCAATGTCAAGCTTTGAGGAGCTTTTTTGGTGAGCATCCAAAGCTTATTTAAATGGTCTCTATTAAGCTCACTTGTTCATGAATTTTTTTTCTTCCTGAAATAGCAATACCTTCTGAAAACTCCACTAAACAGTTATTCAGCTGATTTTAAGAACCATTCTTAAGAAAAATCACTCATTCCATTGCTTACCACTTGCTGCCCTCAAAACTTCTTAGCAACATACACCGTGCATGAACCTCAACGTGGTTTGCTTTGTCCAATCGCATGCCTGAAAGCCCAACCAGTCAGTTGTGTAATAATAAACCCCTTATCTCCTGAAGATACACAAACGGAAAAATCTCTCGGCGCTTCAGTGCACAGGGGACTCCGCTAGAATTCTCAGCAGAAACTCACATCCATTTTAAACGCCACCCCACCCCCTTTTCCTGATTTCCTCTTTTTTCCTCATTTGCAATTTTGAGGAGGAAAAGAAAACCCAAACGCTAAACGATGTCGAGTTTAGCGACATGGGAGGGCGAGGGTCAATGCCAAAAACTGCTAGCAAAATGCATGTGGAAACCGAGGGCTTGGTTTTTGCTGTGCTGGGTTTACCGGTTCTCTCACAAGCGCCTGTGATGGAAACTCATCAACAATTGTTCTTGGATGGAAGAAGGGGCTTGAGAGATTGACAAGAAACACCTCCTTCTAGTTTCAATAAGCTTGAACAGCCCTCAAAATAAGGAGAAGGGGATACTCCTTCCTTGGGGGAGAAAAAAATCTCACTCTCCCCTACCTCTCCCGTCCCCACCGGGCACGAACCGGCGCCTCCGTGGTCCCATCACCCAAGTTCCCCACCCCACCAGGGAGAAGCGCCCTTTCCCAGCACCCACACCAAACAACAAAC